>NC_086163.1:11186240-11497660 GCF_035149785.1 Candoia aspera | reverse complement strand
CCCAATCAATAAAAATCAAGGAAAGCAAGAGACAAGGAAGAGCAAGATGGGGGGGGGGGGGAGTCAAGACAGTTGCCAAATAAAACAGAGGTGGGAAAGGTTAAAAAAAATTGGACAGGTAGAGGGTGATATTTTTGGATCAGGTAAAATGAAAATCTTATCTCTACTTCCAAGAGCTGCAGGTTATTTCTAGGGAAAAGTTGCTTGCAAATCATACAGTGTTATATAAACTTTTGGAACATTGAGAACACAGACACAAAGCTGATTTTGTGAGAGCTCACAAAATGGTTTCCATATGTGGTCTGTTGCCTCAGAGACTGCCATAAGCACTTATTTAACAGAAGTTACTTTGTATCACACCTGTGCTCTGCAAAATGCTACTGACCACTCCTACTTCATTATTATTATTATTATTATTATTATTATTATTATTATTATTATTATTTTGAGAAAGGGTGGGTGCTCCTTCAAACAAAGTGGTGGGATTTAATCTCTCATCAGCTCCAATTCCTCCTCCTCTTCTTGTAATTTTATTAAAGATTATAATTACAACAGTAAAAAGTAATACAAACTGAAAAAAATAGAATAAAAAGAGCAGAAGGTGCAGAAAAGAATATAGTAAAGAAAAAATAAATATATAAAGAAGTGACTGCCCACCTTTATCACAAGCATAAACAATTTTAGTAACTTATCGCCTTCTTTTAAAATACAACAAATAATCTTTGCTTCCCATATCCCATCTCTTATCTATAAACAAATCCATAAAGCATCGTCATTTCAGTCCTGATGTCAGCAAAAGTCCATTAAGGGTTATCAGAGATGACAACAGATCTATTTTAACCTTGATCAAAGAAACCAACTTTATATTCCTTCAACTTTTCACAATCTTGATCTTTAGTCTCTTTAAACAATGTCATGGAACTTGATTTCTTTTCATTTTTTCTTTGTCCCTTCTCACAAAATTGTTCAAAACTTTAACAAGCCTCTTTTATTTTGCACTTTATATTGCTATTTTAAAGTTCATATTACCCAGATTGTTAATTTTAATCTTTTTCTGTTGCTGCTATTGTATATGTGTAGCCTGAGCAAGCCCCATAGCATATTTTGATTTAATATTGTCTTTTAGTCAAAATTATGTACTTTTCCTAATTACCCTGATATTGTCAATTTTGTTTTGGATATTTAAATACTAAATTCCTTGTGCTGGTTAATGATCACTATAAAGACTGCTGCTAACAAGCCTCTTTTGTAAATCCAATATAGGAAAATTATCCAGGTCGCTCTCTTAGTTTGTTGTTTGCATACCCCTTTTAATTATTAAGATATCAGCCATTTTTTTGTTTTTTGTTTTTGTTTTGGTATGTCCAGTGCATTATCTTTTCCATGTCATTCTTGTAGTCTGTCATTTCTAAATCCACTTTCAAATCAGTCTCAGTCTTGTCAGGTAAAACTTGTACCTCTTCTATAACATCTTTTAGAAACCCCTTCCATAACATCTAGAAGTAGTCTATCTATAGGAGTGGACAGTCTTAAAATTAACTTCTGGGTCCATTGTTCAAAAATATCCTTCAATATGTCTAATATTAAAATTGGTGCCCATGAGGATGCAGTTACCTATTCCTATTAGATAAACCTATAGGTATAAGATTACATCTCTATGAAGATTCAGGTCAGAAGTGTTTCCCACCATTTTTGCCAAAGTATTATTTTCTATAATAATTCTGTTTCTACAACATGTATTAGTGAAACTCCATTCATACTTTTGAAGACTCCCTATGTCTTCATTAGCACTGTTTGGAATAAGAAGCAAACAAGCTGAAGATTGATCTGTTCTGAGTCATAACACAATGTTTTGAACACCTAAAGCAATTCTGACCCCAAAAGAGAGAATAACTGAACATTTAGCACTATCCTAATGGAGAAAGATGTGCTTACCCTTCACAAAACCGTATCTCCTAATGTTATGAAATGCTCTCTCAGCAGGAACATTAACCTTCTTGGTAGTCAATCAGGCTTTTCAAAGGTTAGCAAGAGAACTGTCAGTGACCTGGTTAGCAATGATTTACAATGTTAGTCTCCTATGGACTTTACCATATTATTGCTATTATTAAGTTTCTTCCTGCGAAAGCATCTCTTTGGCTATGTTCAAACAACATACTTAACAAAGTTAGCTGAAAGCCTAGTAGCTATTATGTTTGGCTAATTTTAACCTTGATTTTATGTTTGTGTTATGTTGTGCAAACTCAGCCTGTTTGGTTAATTTATGGATTATTGAACTCAGAGAATGAGTCAATTCAACAACAATGTTAAGTCTGTTGTCCAAACACATTTCACTGAGTAATACATTGAGTTTGTGAGGTGATTTGCCCAATGAACAAATAGTGGAATTTGCACATTATATTGTTCAGAACTTACATCTTGAAGTAATGGAGAAAAACCTGATTGCATTGTATTGTCATGTTCATGGACAGCAGGAGAAACTCCTGCCTGAAACCCTGTTGTCAATCAAAGTAGACCAGAATCAACATGATTGTTATGTGATTTTGTACAATATCATGGGTAACAAAACTTGTGGTTGTCCTGACTTTCGGCTGCTTCTCTGTAACACTGGGTCAATAAACAACAAGGCCCCCCTCATATGTGACTTGATCACAGAAGAGGGGGCAGACCTGGCGTGTATTACTGAAACCTGGCTGGGTATTGAAGGAGGCGTTGTGCTTTCAGAGATATGCCCGGCTGGGTTTCAAGTCTGGCATTAGCCACGACCTCAGGGCAGGGGAGGAGGGGTGGCTGTTGTCATCTGAGAATCCCTAGTGGCCATCAGGGGCCCTGCTCCACAAGTGGCTGGGTGTGAGACCCTGTTCTTCAAGCTGGGTTCTTGAGAACAGTTGGTAGTTCTGCTACTGTACCTGTCATGAGTACTGATGGTGAGCAGGAGGGGGCTCCTATCCAGGGGGAGAAATGCATGCGTAGTACTGAGGAGTTAAGCAGCCATTCAAAGAGACACAGATCAGACCCACCTTAACTTTTGGGGTTTATCTGTCTGGGTTTTTCCCATGCTTCTTCAGTTTGTTAGGATTTTCTGTCTAATGTAGCAGTAATAAAACACTAGAGACCTATTCCTTGTCTCAGCATGGTTCCTGGCTGTTTGGACATCAATCCTAACAAACTCCCTACTCCCATTGAGAGGGAGGAACAAAAAAAAAAGGAAGAGACATTTGGGAAAATGTCTTCGGAAAACCAGGAAATTCAACAGGCCATCCAACAACTGGCAGCAGCATTGCAACAACATCAACAACAAGTAGATCTCCAGATCAACACATTACAAACAGCCATGCTACAGCAGTTACAACAACCAGCTCTGATTAACCCACAATCGGTGCCAGCAGCAGCAGCAGCAGCTCCATCAGTAGTCTTGAGATCCCAGGGCAGTCTACTAGAGAAGCTTGGAGGAGAAGTAGGACAGTTGAGAACTTTTCTCACACAGTGCACAATGTTTTTCAAAAGCAGACCGGCACAGTTTCCCACAGACAGAACCAGAGTCACCTTCATTTTAAGTCTGCTAAAGGGCCCAGCAGCCAAATGGGCTATTCCCATGGTGGAGAACAACGACCCAATTCTCAACGACTACCAGAATTTTCTGGCAGGGTTCTGAGCACACTCTGACGACCCGATCAGAGAGGTGACTGCCAGCCGGGAAATTCGGAAGCTCAAGCAAGGCAACAAGAGGGTGGGAATCTACATTGCTGATTTCAAGCTGTTAGCAGGAGATCTGGACTGGAATGAGAGTGCCTTGAAATAACAATTCAAACAGGGGCTGGATGAAGAAATTAAAAATGGGAACACCAGCTACCCTAGAAGGTTTATATCAACTGTCTGTGGTCATAGACACCAGGCTAGAAGAGCTCAGAAAGATGCAGCTGGGGAGAAACAGGGGCCTCAGACCACTTCCGGGATTTCCAGCTCTCTCCACAGCATCTCTTTATTCAGGACCAGAAGAGCCAATACAGATCGGGGCGAGCAGGAGGTTTATTTCCAAGGCTGAGAGACAGAAGGAGAGAGAGAGCCCTCTGTTTCTACTGCGGAGTCCAGGGGCACATGGTGAGAGCTTGCCCAGTGAGAAGCCAAGCAAATTTCGTAAGAGCCCCAGGGCAAGCAGCAGAACCAAGAGCCACCTCCACCTCAACTTCCAACCAGGGAAACTCCGTCAGTCTCCCTCCACAGAGCTCAGCAGGGAGACCATCAATCAATTAAGAAGGGCTCATTCCGAGGATTCCAGGCAATCCTTTTACTACTTGCCAGTCATAATGCACATAAACCCAGAGCACCAGGTCAAGCTAGAGGCCCTCATGGATTCTGGAGCTTCCACCAATTTTATTGATGTACAGACTGTACAAGACCTCAACATCCCAACCATAGAATTGCCATGTCCCATAGAAGCTGAGACCATTGACGGCCAGCCCCTCAAGGCAGGGCTGATTAGAAATTTCACAGAACCTTTGCAACTAACAATGGGAGACCACACTGAGTGGATCCAACTTTATGTTACTGCATCACTTAATGTGCCTATAGTCCTGGGCACACCTTGGCTGAAGATCCACAATCCATTATTGAACTGGATTATGGGAGCAATCTCCTTCCCAGCTAAGGAATGCCAGCACCACAAGATTCAAGCCGCTCTCATCTCTCCAGCAACCAATGCAGTCACAGAAGCAGGGGGGGTCCAGTTGCCAGCCAAGTATGCAGATTTCACAGACATTTTCAGTGAACAAGAGGCCACAGCACTATCCCCCCCCCCCCCCAGGGACTGTGATTGCACCATTGAGTTGATACCAGGAGCCAAGATTCCAGCAAGGAAACAATATCCCATGTCCCCCAAGGAACTAGCCACCTTAAAGGATTACTTGGATTCTAATCTCCAAAAGGGTTTCATCCGACCATCTACTTCCCCAGCGTCTGCTCCTACCTTCTTCATACCAAAGAATCCTGACCCGTTGGCACCAGCAAACCAGGAGGCGCCCATGAGAGTGGTGCATGATTTCAGTTCCCTCAATAAAGTCATGGTCAAGGAAAATTACCCACTCCCCCTAATATCTGATCTGCTGGATTGCTTACAGAAAGCACACATTTTTACTAGGTTGGACCTCAGGAATGCATACAATCTGATCCAGATGAAAGAGGGGCATGAATATCTGACTGCCTTTGATACCAAGTTTGGTAAATTTGAGTACCTTGTTTTGCCCTTTGGCTTGTCTAATGCAGGAGCCATATTTTCCCAATTTATGAATCATTTTTTTCTCTGATTTACTAGATAAGTATCTGGTCATTTATCTAGATGACATATTAATATTCTCTGAGGATGCTACAACTCATGTAACCCACGTACGTAATGTCTTACAAAGACTGAGAGAGAACAAGCTGTTCGCCAAGCTAGAGAAGTGTGCCTTCGATTTAACTGAATTACATTTCCTGGGCTATAAAATATCAACAGAAGGCATATCCATGGATCCTTCTAAGGTCCAGACAATTCTCTCTTGGCAACCCCCCCGAAATGTGAAAGAGGTACAAAAATTCCTAGGGTTCTGCAATTTTTACAGGAGATTCATAAATAAATTTACTGACAGGGCTAAACCCCTCACACAGCTTTTGAAGAAAGGATCAAAATTCATTTGGGGGGAGAGAGAGCAAGCAGCCTTCCAAGAATTTAAGGAGCTCTTTGCAGCCCAGCCACTTTTGAAGCATCCTGATCCCACAAAACAATTCATAATGCATTCAGACGCTTCAGATATTGCTATCAGTGCTGTTTTATTGCAATATACAAACCAAACAGAGAATACATTGCCCCCTTGTGCATTTTTCTCCCGCATGCTCTCACCAACAGAGAGAAACTATGATGTTTTTTAACAAGGAGTTGCTAGCAATTAAAGCAGCATTTCAAGAGTGGAGGCACTGGCTAGAAGGTGCAACCATTCCTGTGAAAGTTTGCACCGATCACAAGAATTTACAGCTTCTACAAAACACCAGATCCCTCACCCTACGCCAAATCAGATGGAGCCAGTTTTTCTCCTGTTTCAATTTTGTTATTTCTTATGTTCCTGGGGCGCAGAACTGCTTTGTAGATGCCCTGTCTCAATCCATTCAGGCAACCCCCGCTACTCACCAGGAGGTGCAGGCTACTATATTACAACCTCACAACTTTCAGCAGTCTATGAGGGGGAACCAGACAGAGATTTTAGCAGCAGGCAGACAAGCAGAGGACCTATTTACAAGAATCAGAGCTCAGCAGCAACAGGACCCGTATGCCAGGGCCAGGATGGATGACCTCCAGAGGGGCCCGCAAGACACTGCCTCCCCATTTAATGTGGAGGCAGGAATCCTCTGGCATAGTGGGTGATTATACATTCCCCCTCATTGAGGGGAGAAGTACTGAGACTTTGCCATGACCATCAAATGATAGGCCACGGAGGTGTTTTCAAAACTCTCCATAGAGCTCTGAGAGACTACTGGTGGCCTAAGATGACTGCAGACATAAAGAGTTACGTTGCTTCTTGTGATACCTGTAGATGAGCCAAGCCTCTCCCAGGGAAGCCCACAGGACTCTTGCAACCCCTACCCACACCCAGTAGGCCTTGGGATACAATTTCCATGGATTTCATCACTGATTTACCCCCGGTCCAGAGGGTGACTTCCATACTAGTGGTGGTGGAACTTTTCACTAAAATGGCACATTTTATTCCTTGCAAGGGCCTCCCATCTGCGCAAGCCACAGCACAGTTGTTTATGGACCATGTTTTTAGGTATAGAGGCATGATAAATCACTTGGTGAGTGACAGAGGCCCTCAGTTCACTTCCAGGTTCTGGAGGGCCCTTTTCCAGTCATTAGGGGTCCAGATCCACCTATCATCATCACATCATCTGGCTAGTAATGGGCAAGCTGAGAAAATTAACCAATGGTTACAGCAGTATTTCAGGTGTTACACCACTTATCAGCAAGACAATTGGCCAGCCCTGCTCCCCATGGCAGAATTTACTTATAACAACTCTGTGCAATCCTCTACCAAGATGTCTCCTTTCCAAGCACTCTATGGGGTTAACCCTCGGGTGTTGCCCACCTCCTCCCAGCAGGGAACTGTTCCAGCCGTAACTGATTTTCTTAAAGAGCAACAAGCCGCACAGGAGTTGTTAAAGGAGCAGCTGAACAGGGCAAAGAGTGCTTACAAGAGAACTGCAGATGCTCACAGACAAGAGGGGCCAGCGATTTCGGTAGGAGACAAAGTGTGGCTCTCTACCAAGTTTTTGACCTCTACCAGGCCTTCCAAGAAGTTGGACTCTAAGTTTGTGGGCCCTTTCACTGTGGTACAGCAGATAAGTCCAGTGGCTTATCGTTTAAAGCTGCCAGCATCCATGAAAATCCATCCAGTCTTTCACAGATCATTGCTAGCCAAGGACCCACCCCCAAGTACCTTACGATTGCAAATGCCCCCCCCCCCAACTCCAGTAATTGTGGAGGGGGAGGAGGAATACGAAGTTGAGGAAATTCTGGACTCTAGGAGGAGGGGAAGGGGCATCCAATATTTAATACACTGGAAAGGGTACCCTGAGGAAGAGCACACTTGGGAGAATGCCAGAGATGTGTATGCACCAATGCTGGTACATCGATTCCATCAGCTTTTCCCTCACAAGCCCAAGCCTTGCACTGTACCAGAGATTCCTCACTTGACTGAGCAAGCAGAGGAGTTCGTAAGTTGGCAACCTCCACCCCTACCTGAGGCTCTGAGGTCAGAGCAAGAGGATGAGGGAGAGCCGCAGCCCTCCACCTCTGGCTTGAATTTCCCAAGGGGGAGGGGGGAAGAATCTTCTAATTATCTAGTTATTTTCCAGCAGCAGCCACCTGGGCCAGAAGCATTATCAGACCTGGAGAGCAGCACTGATTCATCCTTGGAGGAGTTTTCCTTTGAAGAATGTCCGTCGTTGCTCAGTTCCCATGGGAGCTTGGAGGGGGAGATGGACTCTAAAGAGACCTCTGGAAGGGAGGGGCCTGAAATAGAATGTGAATCTGGAGGGGAGGGTGATGTCATGAGTACTGATGGAGAGCAGGAGGGGGCTCCTATCCAGGGGGGAAAATGCATGTGTAGTACTGAGGAATTAAGCAGCCATTCAAAGAGACACAGATCAGACCCGCCTTAACTTTTGGGGTTTATCTGTCTGGGTTTTTCCCACGGTTCTTCAGTTTGTTAGGATTTTCTGTCTAATGTAGCAGTAATAAAACACTAGAGACCTATTCCTTGTCTCAGCATGGTTCCTGGCTGTTAGGATAGTACCAGACTCCCTGCTGCATAGCGACCTCCCTGCCTGAGCTGCTGGAGGCCATCTCAGGTTTGGCAGTAGAGTTCCCCAGGCTTATGGTGTTGGGGGACTTCAATCTGCTTTCCTTGGGCCAGGCCTCGGAAGCAGCCTGGGAGTTCATGGCTACCATGGCAGCCATGGGACTGTTCCAGATTATTCAGGACCCGACTTGAGACAGTGGCCTCACCCCAGACCTAGTTTTCTTG
Organism: Candoia aspera; assembly: GCF_035149785.1. NCBI lineage: Eukaryota > Metazoa > Chordata > Lepidosauria > Squamata > Candoiidae > Candoia > Candoia aspera. The sequence goes on along the minus strand of NC_086163.1, from coordinate 11,489,108 downwards.
TTGGAGCAGTGGCAAGATGATCTGAGGGGAGCTTTCCCCTTTGTTATGGTCGGATCATGCCCTGGTGGCCTTGAGATTCTCTCGTGCTGCCCCCCTCCGCAGGGAGGCAGGACCCATTCAATTGGTCCACCCCCGGTGACTGATGGACCTGGCTGGGTTTCAGAGGGAGCTGGGGGTTATACTCGAGTCTCTCCTGCACAGTCCACCGGAGGCCCTGGCTGCTGCCTGGAATAGGGAGGCAGCCAGAGCCTTGGACAGGATCGTGCCTGTGAGGCCTCTCTTGCCCACTCAAACCTGGCACTCCCCCTGGTTTACGGAGGAGCTCAGGGTTTTGAAGAGGGTTAAGAGATGCCTACAGTGCCACTGGAGGAAGACAAAAGCTGAACCCGACCAAACACAAGCTAGAGCTGCGATTAAGGCCTACATTGTGGCAGTAAGAGCGGCGAAGTGCCAGTACTTCTCCACTCTTATTGCATTCACAGATTGCCTCCTGGCGGCCCTGTTTAAGATTACCCAATCCCTTTTAGGGAAAGGGGAGTCAGATTTCTATCTACAGGGCCGTGCGGAGGAATTTTTGTGGCACCTGCAGGATAAAATCACTCGGATCCGGACTGAGTTAGACTCCAAGCGTGAGACAGAGTTGGAGGAGATACCCAGGGAACATACTTACCAGGTTATCTGGGACCAGTTCGATCCTGTTGAACCCAAGGAAGTGGACAGGATCCTTTGGACTATAAATGCTATCACATGCCAATTAGATCCATGCCCCTCCTGGCTGGTGAAAGCAGCATGGGAGGTGACATGTGGCTGGGTCCAGGCGATGGTAAACACATCCTTGAGAGAGGGGGTATTCCCAGCAGCCTTTAAGGAAGTGCTGGTGTGCCCCCTCCTCAAGAAATCATCACTGGACCCTACTATACTGGACAATTTTCACCCAGTCTCCCACCTCTCCTTTTTGGGGAAGTTGGTTGAGAAAGTGGTGGCTTTGCAGCTCCAGAGGATTCTGTATGACACATTATCTAGACCCCTTTCAGTCAAGTTTCAGGCCCAGTTATGGGATGGAAATGGCATTGGTTGCACTTATGGATGACCTCTGGCGGGAGCGAGATGGAGGCAGTGCATCCATCCTTGCTCTTCTTGACCTCTCAGTGGCTTTCGATACCATCGACCATGGTATCCTTCTGGACTGACTTAGGGAGTTGGGGGTGGGCGGCATAGTTCTGTGCTGGTTCACCTCCTTCCTCCAGGGTCGGTCCCAGTCAGTGTTGATAGGGAGCGAGAGATCCAGCCCGCAGCCACTCCTTTGTGGGGTGCCACAGAGTTCGGTACTCTCTCCACTCCTTTTTAACATCTACATGAAACCACTGGGCGAGATCATCCGTCACTATGGGGTGAGGTATCATCAATATGCAGATGATACCCAATTATACATCTCCATCCCGGGTGAAGTAAGTGATGCTGTAGCCACCCTTTCCAAGTGCCTGGGGGCTGTGGGGGCCTGGATGGGGGACAACAGGTTGTGGCTGAACCCAGGGAAGACAGAGTGGCTGTGGATTAATGGCTCCTCGATTTCTGGGAAATTGTCATCTTTAATTCTGGATGGGGTTGCACTGCCCCAGACAGACCTGTTGCATAACTTGGGGGTCCTCCTGGACTCACGGCTCCTGCTTGAAGAGCAGGTGGCAGCCGTGGCTAGGAGGGCCTTTGTGCAACTTCGTGTTGTGCACCAGTTACGCCCCTTCCTGGAGCGAGAGTCCCTTCGAATGGTCACTCATGCCCTGGTTATCTCCCATATAGACTACTGCAATGTGCTCTACATGGGGCTACCCTTGAAGAGTATCCAGAAGCTACCGCTGGTGCAAAATGCAGCTCCGCAGGTGATCTTGGGTTTCCCAAGATCAGCACACGTCACTCCTTTGCTCCACGAGCTGCATTGGTTGCCAGTATGCTTCTGGGTCCAGTTCAAGGTGTTGGTTATCACCTTTAAAGCCCTGCATGGCATGGGTCCAGGTTACCTAAGGGACCGTCTCCTCCCCATCACATCAGCCCATCCCACCCGGTCATGTAGAGAGGGCATGCTATGGACCCCGTCTGCAAGATAATTCCATCTGGTGGGGCCCAGGAAGCGGGCCTTCTCCGCAATAGCACCTGCCCTTTGGAATATATTTCCCCCAGAAGTGAGATTAGCTCCCTCCCTCCTGGACTTTAGGAAACAGCTAAAGACCTGGTTCTGTAACTATGCCTGGGGCAGGAGGGAGAATAGCCATTTTTGGGGATGGTTAGTTTCTTAGAAGGACCCAGTTCTGCCTGCAAATCATAAAGAACTTTTAACCATCAAGGTTTTTATTATATTTATTCTATCTGTATTATAGGGTTTTATAGTTTTATATTTTTATCTATCTTTTATTGTAAACCACCCAGAGTCCCTTGTGGGAGATGGGCGGTGATAAATTTGATTAATAAATAAATAAATAAAATAAACAAAACATTTTTTTAAATTAAAAATAAACAAACAACTAGCACATGAAACAAACAAAACTTCCCAGTCTTGTGTTCCCATAACAAATCTCATGACATCTCTCAAAAGAACTCAGAAACACTAGTTTTGGTAATTTCATGACATTTCAGACATGTATTTATTTATTTAATATTAGTTAGTCAGTGAATTGCGCTGTGGTGTTATGATACCTGTGAGCACCATGTTACCAACTTCTTTGGACTAGTTGTTTTATTAGGTGTTTGACTTCACTGGACAATTTTACAAATCATGTAAGTAAATAAATATTCTTGGCATATTCTGAAACTAAATAAATGCCAAGGTGATTGGCTATTCCTATTTTGTTCTTGTCTTGTTCCATGATGTTATACTTCTCTGCACCCCTTTTAATTTCTAGTTAACTTGGAAAATTTCTAAAGTTAATTCTAGAAGTGGTGCATGTGCAGCTTATCATAACTTATTTTCATATTTTCATCATCCCTATGTTGCCAGTTCTACATTGCCACTGTGTATAAGTAAAGCTTGGGATGGACTACAATTGGTAATGTAAATGATGAAAAAAGAAAAAAAAATGAATGAATGAATGAATGAAATTGAAAGCTGTGATCAAGTCTGAAAAACTCGGAACTGGGGGAAACTAAACTGGTTTCACATTTCCAGTTTTCAAACACAATAGGGTAATTCAAAATTCCAAGATCCAGGGAGAGGAATAGCTGAAAATAATTTTAGAAGCCTCCCTAAAGTAATGTCATTTAATCATAGCATTTGGTCTTGTGCTGCTGCTGATTATTATTTTTTTATTGTAGTGCCAACAATTTTCTCTAATGAAAAATACTTTTTTTTCTTTTTGAATTTGTGATAAAATACACCGACATTGGCTTTTTCTAATGGGTTCCTGGTAGCTCTTGCTGTATCAATGAATCAAGAGAATGATGTTAAGTGTTGCATTAACATAGTAATGGTCAGCAGGATTATGGCTTACATGATGCATTAATGTTGGATCAGCCAGCATGAGTGGTACCCTGATCATATATCAAGACAGCACCATCTGGCAAGAGGTGATCTTGAAGTTTCAATCATAATTGTATTAATTGTGACCTTCTTAACAAATGAGTATTGTTTGGAGCTTGTATGTGCACTTACACAAGCAGAAAATACTTTGCACTTGTCAAGGCAACGTTAAGTGACAGATTTGATTGATCCAGAAAATCTACAGGTGGTAAAATGCAGGCAATTGCAATAGAAACAGAGCACACTTTTAGTATACGAATGAAGGGTTTGGGGATGGTCTTCATGTAACTAAATGACCAGATATGGGGGTGAGGGGAATTAAAATATATAAATATAATTTTGTTCATCAGAAACCTGCCTCCATTTATCTGGTATGATAAAGTCCATGGCCACAAAATGGTTATGTGAACCACTCCCAACTCTTTTTTCAGAATAACTCAAGTTAGAGAACAAGGCCATTATATAAGCAAGAAGCTTAACAACGTCATATCTATGAATCATTTAATTGATGGTGATTGATGAATGCTGCTTAATATACACTAATATTGCAGCTTACATTCCAGAGCTACAATTAGACCATTATCAGAGGATAGCACCTTAGCTGAATACAGAATGCTAAGCTGGGATGGAATTCAACCTAACTAGTATCCAGGTAGGAGACCATCAAGGAATGCCAAATCTCTGAAGAAGGCAATGCTTACTTATTATTGCCAAGAAAAGTATAGGAGTCATGTTTATATATCACATCCCGTAAAATACCTTGAAATGGTTTTATAGACAGGTTTAAAAGCAGTGGTGAAACAACAGTAAGTTAAAATAATTTATATAAATAATGTACATTTAAATATATGGGAGGATAAAGAAAATCTTATATTACAGCCTAGATGAAAAGCTGAGTCTTCAGTTGGTACCTGTTAAAGAAATTTATTTATTTCATTTATTTATCAAATTTATCACCAGCCATCTCCTCTGAGCAGAGGAGACTTGACCTTGGGGAAGGAAGGAACAAACTGTTTAAGGGGGACTTGCAGAATAAATTACACAATTTGGAGAAAGGGGAAAGCATGAGAAAGAAATGCAAAGCCATGGCCTGATTTTTCTCAGTATAAGATGGGACAGAAAGAGACTTGGACAGGCTTTCAAGACTGTTGTCAGCCCTTTGAGATAGAGCATGTCAACAAACTGGCACAACAGGGTTTCCAGGAATGTTCTTTATCATAGTAGGGAAAAATAATGGAATCCGTCAGCTCCACAAGGTAGACCAGACTAAGAAGCCAATGCCATGTGAGTCAGTACTAATTTCGTTGTAAAAATACAGTATAGTGACAGAATCTTGCAAGTCTGAATGTGCTTCCCCTTACCTCTCTTCATGTTAACTTTTTTTTAATCCATTCAGTTGTTCATGTGAACTAACAAAAGGCTTGTCTGAGACATTTTCTCAAATTATTTTCTTAGCCTGGGTTCAAGCACCTCTCATCTGGCTATTGCCTTGGTATCTACTCTTTCTCCTGTTCTTCAAGGCCATTCCCTTTTTCCTCTACAGGATCTTACAGTTTCTAGGGTGATATATTTTACCCCAAACTAGCATTAAAAATAACTTAATGAAATATCTGTAGTTGTTGCCTTTATTTTGCTCAGCTTTGTGGATAATATGGCCCTACCCTTTTTTTTTTATCCCACCTTTATTATTATTATTATTTATAAATAACTGAAGGCAGCAAACATTCCTAATACCTAATTCCTTCCTCCTTCTGTTTTCCCCACAACAACAATCCTGTGAGGTGGGTTAGGCTCAGTCACCCAGCCAACTTTCATGCCTAAGGTGGGACCAGAACTAGAACTCACAAGACTATTTTGCATCATTATCCCAACTCTTGTGACATTTATCTCTCCCATACCTTAAACATCAAAAGTTTACTCACCCCTGTACTGTGGAGTTTGCAGTCAGGACAAGATCTACCAAGTCTATAAAAAAATAGGCTTGTTGAAAACTATAGTCTAAAATGCAGTTATTCTTAGATTAATATTTGGATTAACTCTAATATTTCTGTTTATAGTTGAACAAAATCAACTATACTCAGCTACCAGAATATCAAAGTTGAAGAAGATATAGCACTGTCAGTTAAAATAAACAAAATGAATACATTCCCTGGCATGTCAGTTTCCATGAATTTCATGAATATTATCAGATATCAACATTAGATATCAAAGAAAGCACATCCAAGGATTTCTGCTTCATTTGTTGCATCTTACAGATTTGTGCTCTTTGCTGTTAACAAGCTGCCTGCTTCGGAAGGCTTCTCCTCTTACTCATTAATGTGTTGTGTAGGGCAGTATTTTACAATATGAACAATGATTAATAGCTAGATAATTTGCTGCCTGTGGCATTTCCACTGAATCAGTCTAATTATACTCTACTATATACACAGGACATTTAAATTAGCTGCACAAGTCAGTCAGAAGACATTGAACTCAGAGAAGGAGGTTTCAACAGAACCAATCAGGTGCTAATTTGAATGGCTAAAATATAAGCTATGGTTTTGATTTTTATTGTTGGTGTTAATAAAGGCAGAGGTGGGCACAAGTGGTCTTTGAAAATTGCCATGAATTTTGTGGACGGAGAAGTTTGTGGAACAGTTTTCTAACCTCCATGGAAAGATAAATTCTCCAACAAAATTTTAAGGACATGATTCCCACTTAGTGCTAGCAGTATTCTGGTTACTGAAACTGTCCATGGAAGTACCTTCTCTTGAGATTCAACATAAGCATGAAAAGCCTAAGGCTGTTTGAGAGATCATGTTACTAGGAAAGGCAAGACTTTCACAGACACCCTTGGCCATAACATAACAAAGTAAGTGCAAAGAGGCCACATTCTACTTATCAGAATTTTTCAAAAACTCTCTTCTTTTTTAAACAATCTCTGAAACAAATGCTTTTTCTTCAAATTAAATGAGAGCTGGTAGGAGAAAATATTGAAATGTCACTATATTAAAAATCAGTACATCCAGTTTTAAATGATTAACATTCTTCTCTGGTAGCCAAGCTAAATGATATTGAGTGACCTGTGATCCAACACAGAAAGATAGTTATTGCAAGTAGATGCAGCAGGTAACAAAGATAAGCTTCTAGGAATCCAACTGAAATATAACTAAACTTAACAAAAAAGCTCTCCAGAGACATGAGGCATCTATAGCAATGCTTTTTCATCATTACTTCACAGTCAACTGAATTCTCAAGTAGAAGAGTTGTCAATGCAGCCACATCTAGTCTGGAAGCTCTTAGCTCTAAAAGGGTCTGGAACTTCAGCCCCAATATCTGGCAGTAGTAATGCTACCTGGATGTAGGTTAGCAACCCATTTTCCATAGTACATTAAATCCTAAAGTGTAGCAGTTAAGGCATCAGGACAGAAACCAGGAGACTGTGAGTTCCAGTCCCACCTTGGGCATAAAGCCAGCTGGGTGACCTTGGGCCAGTCACTCTCTCTCAACCCTAGGAAGGAGGCAATGGCAGACTACTTCTGAAAAACCTTACCAAGGAAACTGCAGGGACTTGTCCATGCAATCTCCAAGAATCAGACATGATTGAAGAGAGAGAGAGAGAGAGAAAGAGAGAGAGAGAGAGAGAGAGAGAGAGAGAGAGAGAGAGATCACATACTATGCTAAAAAAAATGCTTAAAGTTTTGTGTAGTGATACCAAATCCAGGCTGTAAAAACCTAGACAGCCACTTAGATGGCAGAAAAAAGATACAGACAACTCAAACTCTTTGCTACCCTCTAGCCAACTTCAATTTTTTTTCAGCCCAGGTCTGAAAGCTGTTTTATGTGATAGCTGTTGTAATGCTTTCATTGCTTTGCTTGAGTTTGTGCAAATACAGCCTACATGTTTTAAAAATATAAAAAATGCTTCATTTTGTACCTACTGTTACCTAAGCCAAGACATTTAAGTCTATGTCATATTTACAAGTCCTAGTGCATTAGGTGATTCACTGTTCTTAATAAAATTGTATTAATCATCATCTTACAGATCTATGACACTTTTAGTAACAGTATTATGTAAATAAAACAACATCCATCTGCTTGTCCATCAGAATTTCTTTCTTCTCTCTGTCTGAGAGAGAGAGAGAGAGAGAGAGAGAGAGAGAGAGAGAGAGGAGGGAGGGAGGGAGGGAGAGAGAGAGATTCATACATTAATTCATTTTTGGCACATCACTAATAAAGGTGTGTATGAATTAATATTTCAGCCAAATCCAGGCTGGTAACATGCTGAAAACAACTGATAGGATTAAATAACTAAATGAATAGCAAGGTAATACCACTTAAGGTTTGTGTTTGTGTGTTTGTGTGTGGAATGGAAACAGGAAATGCAAAGGAGTGCAGTTAATTACCAATTAATGAGAACCCCTGTTAAGCAATCTTAATTCTAAGTCATTGCATCTTTACAGTGTATGTGGTGAAATCAAAGTCAAATCGGCACAGTTCTTTGCTGTCATCTGCTAAAATACTTGTTTCTCTGCAACTGAAGAAAGCAACACAGATTTGCTTCAGATGACATGATGAACTAATTTTTGACCATTTATCTCATGGACATCATTAATGGTGTCAAGGTAATTAGCCTGATCTACTAACAATGGTCTTATTAACCTTGCTTTACAATCAAAGGTATTTGCAGGATCAGTTAACATGTACAAGTTGTAGAATATTTAAACCTATGAACCTGATTAGTCATCCCTCAATCCACAGGTTTTAATAAGCAAGAATGATGCTTGCTTACAACAGGTGAATGATGAATGGATAAGTGGGTATAGACCTTATGAAGGGACTGTCTAAATGCCAAGACATGAAACTAAAAAGTTTTTACAGTGATTTCTGGAAGTACAACATGATAACTCTACTTACTTAGGTTTTTATGCAGCTAATTTTTTCACAGACTGTGACGGACAGAATGCCATAGGAATTAAAATCATCATAATCAACAACATCCAAGATACACACACATACACACATAAAATCCAACACATGAAATCCAGATCATGAAAAGGCCATCCAATGGGCTTAGGCGAAACCTCATCATCATTAAATGTCTTCTTAAAGAGCCAAGTCTTTATGTCCCTTCAAAAGCCTGTTAAGAAGGAGAACAATTGGATATCCAGGGATAAACTGTTCCATAGAAAGGAGGCTGACCTTTAGGGTCTTTGTAGATGGCATTGCTTCATGGAAGGGACCCTCAGCAAACCTTTTATACCTGATTTCACTGGTCGGGCAAATTTAATCCACAGGTAATCTTGTTGGCATCCATGCCCTGAGCCATGAAAGGTTGTGATGGAATGTCGATCTGACTCTGGGAATGGGTACAGAAGGAACCAACCATTAAGAGAAGAGTTTCAGAAAATATTTCTCAGTCTTGAGAAAGAACAAAGTATGAGAAAGAAAAAAAAAAAGTAAGCTCCATTGAACATAGCTAGGATTCTCTATGGGATCAATGGAGTTACATTGACAGTAAAATTTCTCAGAGCAGAGATGTCATTTATGTCAACAATCAACAGCCATCCAGTTTTAAGTCTGAGAAACCCAAAGCAAAACTCTGTCAAATGATGGGAGAAAAAAAAAATCACTGAAATTAAGCCACAGCACATATCAAAAAGAAAATTTCATCTTCATGTTCACAGAAGGCAATCAAAGATTTTATTGGCCACTTATCATACAATTAAGGTTTTCAACTAGCTTGTGCTATGTGCTAAAAAAGCCACAAGCTAAGTACAAGCCTAAAGCCTTGTCAAGCTGTGCTGAGTTAAACATCCAGGAAATTCTACTGAGGTTTTGCCAGTGAGCCTGACAGGATCAATACAGCTTTGGACACATCTTTAGATCTGTGCCCAACCTTTTTTATCCATCCACCTATCCAAGCAGTAAATAAATCAATGATTTTATAGTGGTTAAAAACACTGAGTTAGAAAAAGGGGTTTATGACTTCTCATCTTGCCTTAGGCATGAAGCCAGTTGGGTAGCCTTTGGCCACTCATACTTCTCCAGCCCTAGGAAGAAGGCAATGGCAAACCGCTTCTAAAAAATGTTGCCAGCAAGACTGCAGGGACTCATTCATATAATACCAATTGAAGTGAAAATATGTAGCTCAAGGTTGAACTATGGAGTCCCTGGTGCTCTCTGAGCCTTGTTGTTTTCTTGCAGACATTTCATTGCCAGGCTAGGCAACATCTTCATTGCGAACAGGGAGTGGGCCTCGCTCTCTGTTTATATACTGTCCATGTACTGGACAGAATATTTGGTGGACAGTATATAAACAGAGAGCAAGGCCCACTCCATGTTCACACTGAAGATGTTGCCTAGCCTGGCAACGAAATATCTGCAAGAAAACAGCAAGGCTCAGAGAGCTCCAAGGTCTCCATCATTCATATAATCTCCAGGAGTCAAGAATGGCTCAAAGGCATGTGTATATATGCTACCAATAAAGCTATCCAATTATTTTTGGATGTTTGTTTTAGATTTTTGATAAGCTGCTTTGAATTTCATTCATTAAGTTGGTGTTTATGACTAGCTGTGCCAGTGACAGCCAGCATTTCCTCAATGGGAGAAACCTCCCATGAAAGCTGTCTTGCAAAAGTGCCCAGGCAAACTCTCATGTTTCCAAATACCTGCACTAGATTCAAAAGCATGGGGACCACTTCATGTACTGTACCATTTAGTCTTGTCATTAGTTTTTTCCTACCTGCAAATACAGAGCCAATACCAGTATATTGCCCAAATATGTGTTTAAAAACAAAACAAGATATTTCATATCTACTCAAAAGGTTGTATGGCCCTGGCCTATATTAACAGAAGAAAACCATAGCCAAAGGGATATGAGACATTCAGGTTGCAAAGCTAATCCTATTGGAAACCTTCTGAGCTAATGAAAATCACTTTACTTTAAAATTTGTTCAAAATATGTTGCTGTTCATGAATACAGAGGGGAATTTGTGTTTTGTGGCAAAGACAGTTAAATTCTGAGTCTTCTAGAAACTCCAAAGGAACACTTTCTCAAATGTTTCTTTCTTTGAGCACTAATGAGATGAAATCATTCTGATTCAAAATTAGCCAGTCTTCATGGACTCGATAAGAAAAAAAAGTGTTCTTAATGGAAACAGAAGAAAATATGCAGTTCTGATAATTCAGCAGAAGATGATCCTGAAGAGAGGATGAAAGAACAGCATTTATTAAGATTAAAAGGACAGGTCCAACACTTTCATCCACTCCACATCAGACAGTTTAATTCTTGTTTGCTATTTAATAAAATTGATGTGGTCTCTTTTTTTTTTTCCTAAAGCATTACATGATTAACATTTATTTGGTGCTTGGCTATTAACAGAGCTACATTAGTTTGCCTAAATGATGATTGCAGCATCATATGTATTAAGCCTGTACAAAGCTTTGAGGGGGTGCTTGGATTTGGCAATCCCTTGAGTAAAAATCTCTTTTGAAGCCGTTCAACAAAGCAGCTTGTAAAAGCTCAGCATCACAGCTGCCCCAGCTAGTCTGGACCTAGGATCCTTACACTCAGACCAGGAGCCTCTACCATCCAGTTTTTGAGAACCCCAGTGTCTAAAATTAGAGCACTGAAAAACAGAAAGTTATAGGAATGGACAACTATGGTAAAATAAAGCTAGGCCTATTCAGAACAAACTGTTTGGGCAGCATCAAAGGCTGTTTAGCAAACAACCTGGCCTCAGTAAGGTTGCTGGAATAATATTGATCCATTAAGACCTCATTGATTCCTGTTGCCAAGACCCTTTCAATGAAATTTGATTTGGTTTATCTTTGGATTCATTCTACAAATGCAGTTGGCTCTCAGTATCTGCTTTGCATGTATGGAATTTGGACCGAATTTACAGCATTGAGATAAGCCTGACGGATCTGCTGCTACTTTAAATCAGATAAGCAAGCTGTTCATGGGACCTGGACACCACTGGAACTACTGGACCAGAATTTGGAGTGAAGTAAAGTACCTTGACAAGGTGATTCAAATTGTAACCAAGGCAAAGCATTGTTGTATGTGATTCTGGCAGGGATAATGTTCATGTACATACACAGAAGCACACACACAAAATAGCATGCAAATAAAATACAGCATACATAGAAGAATATTTTATGTAGATGAGTGCTGAATTTGATGAACTATTCATGAGGATTTAATTCACAGCTGGAGACCTTTGTTGTGGCTGTACTTTTTTTTTTTTTTTTTTTAAAGTCGTCTTCCAAAGCCATACTGGGCCATAAGAGTAACAAACTAATGCCACATGGAAGGGGCAGGGCCCAAATGTTGGGTTAATTTGCACAGTGGGAGTTTAAGCCTATTTGCTAGGTCAATGCAGCCTATATAAAACTGGCTGGGGGGGGGTGTCTGTATATATCCTATAAGGTTCTGCACCCAGTTTAATTAAATAGAAGCTACTTTACATTTTTTGTATGTTTTAATGTCCATTCTTCAATGACCCCTAGTCCTACTCGGAAGTTAACTAACTCCCATATGAATGCTCAGATAGGGAAAAAGATATACAGCCACCTCAGCTCCAGGTAACCCACTCAATCCCTTCCTAATCTTTACTTGTTCAGCATAGGAATGATAGACACATTTCCAAAGAATTCTGTGTTTTCAGAATTTGGTGGAAGCACCTTACAATAAGACCTACCATAATTAATTCTTCTAATGTTAAGAATGCAATGTGGGACACCCACTGGCTCAGCTCTTACAATTTCCATCTCTACCCAACGTCTATCTTTTTCAGAGTCCAGTAATGCAAATAATATAGCTTATTCATGTACAAATACATAAAACCTCCATGTCATTTCAAATCTCAGTTGTGCAGGATTTGGGAGTGTCTGGAAAGTCAATATGTGAGCACAAATAAATGAATAGCAATGCTGTTTCTAGGTCTTATAAATTAAGGAGGAGGAATGGAAGATGACAAAAAAGGGGGGGGGTTAAATTAAAAGAATCCTTTTTAAAAGGAGAATATAAATTCAGGTATACAATTACAAAAAAATGACTTGAATGGACAAATCTGATAAGATCAAAAATAGTAGAAGAAAAATTAAGTGTATATGTGTACAGTATGTATGTGTGTATATGTATGTAAAGGATCTGATAATGCATGTTAATGGGCTTTGCTAAATTTTTCAAGTTCTCTTTCAAAAAAAAAACTTGAATAAAATCGAACATTGCAAATAATAATAGATAATAATAATAATAATAATAATAATATTAATAAAATTATATGCTGCCCCATTCCCAGCAATGCGGAGAGGATCACAGGACCACAGGAAGATCTGATCACAGCAGCCTAGTCACTTATGCTGTGGTGAAGGAATTAAGACAGGCTTGATAAGGGCTGCCATTTGACTCCTCAAAAGTGACACTGAATAGGAGAACATATAAAGAAAACCAGAGAAAAGCAAGTCTCTGTGGCAATGTTAATCACTTTAACGTAGTTCCAGCCAACAGCAGGAAGTGAGAGAAATAGAATATCTATGGTTATACCAAACTCTTTTCTCATTCTCCTTCTACCCCTCCATCTGTGACTGGAGAGCCTCTGGTTAACAAGCAGGCAACACATCTACTGTATTTGTGTCTGAATGTGTGTATACATAAGTGCACATGTAGAGCATAACTTAGAAGATTTTAAACCTGCACATCTCATATTTTGGACTTGGAAGCCGATGCTATGCATGATGCACACTATTCAGAATAATAACTCCTAAATTAAATTGTTCTGCTTTTAATAGAAAGTGTTGCAATTAGGTTTCCATTACTACTTCCACTTCTTTTCCATTGGAGGGAGCATGATGGATCAAATTATGATAATAAGCTAAGGTATTATCATTGGGAAGAAGAACATGACAAAGTTGCCATACAGCCTCTTCACTAGCCCTTTGTTGCCTAATCTTCCATTTTCTATATTTGGTCACCTGCAGTGTTCAGCAGCCTCACCTTGCATTCCCACCCCCCACCCCCACCATTCTTGGCTGAAATGACATTTGGGTACCTCAGAGTTCTGTTCCCTGATAGCAGCCTAAGACAATTTTGGGTGATAAAATCAGCTGCAACCTTTCCTATGAATATTTATGCTCCCGAATTCTGTGTTATTTCTATGATCACACTCAGCACATTGCATATGCCAAGAGTGCATTAACTCGCACCATTTGACTTTACTGATAGAAGCAGGAGGAGGAGATGAGCCTTATTCTGATTACCTGAGAGCTAAAGAAATGCTTTCCTATTTCAGCAGTTTGAAGCATTTGCATTTAAAACTCTGGTCAGTATCCAATAATTTTATATTAACACAGATAGAAAAGCAGAAAAGAGCTCAGTCCTCACCAGCAAAAAGAATAAAAGAAAGTGGAAAAGAAGAAACTGTCCCCCCCCCCCCCCTGTTGAGTTCCAGAGAATAAAGTATCACATTTAAAACTTGGGGGCATAATCTCAACAAGATTTCCCTCCCCTGTCATGATTTATATATTTCCTATATTTATATATATGCAACTGTCATGCATCTATTGAAAACATGGAGGTAGAGATAGGACCACATCATGCCTCTCCTATAACAGGTGAAGCAGGAAAATACTGAAAATACCAATAACATTCCTAATTTCTTTAATTACTCCTATATATGTTCATTTATGGCAGAGCTGAGTATCCAAAAGCTTTTCCTGGATTACCCCAAGATCACACTGCTGAAAAAAAATACTAAATTAAGTCCACGTAGCAATCTGTTATCATAGTAGCACAATAGGCATTCAGCAGCCAAAAGGGAAGCATTGTGGCCCCCTCAAACCTAGTGCAGAGCTCACATAATCACTAAATAAGACTGTGCAAATATTTGATTTGAAGACTGGATTCAAAGGCAATTTGACTGAATCTCCAAACTGAATCTGCTTTTCCAATTGAATTGGCAACTTGAATCTGATGCTTTGGAATTAATTTGGACAGGTCTGCCCTGTATAGAAATTGCTTTTGCTAAATGATGGAAATCAGAATCAAGTCATTCTGATTTCAATGCCTACATTTGCATCCATTTTCTGAATTAAATCAACAATTTGGATTTTGCCTGATTCACACAGGCCTATCAGTGCAAAGTTACTATTTTTTTAATTTGATTTATATTACCCACTTTCTCTAGACTCAAGGGGGTATCTTTTAATTTTAAGCAAACTGTGGAGGAGGTTGAACTGAGCTAATGATGGGTTGAAGTCAGCCAATGAAATGGGAAAATTTCTACCTGGGTCTTTCTAGTCATCACACTGCCCTGACTGTATAGGTTTCTTTGGGGAAACTTGTAGGATAGATTTAGATGAGATTCTACTGGGTTCCCTGCAATAAATACATTTCCTCAATTTCTTTCTGCATTCTTTCTAGCCAGTGATTGCATCAGTGGCAGAGAAACCAAGATCCACTCTAAGCACTTTCTGTTTTAACCATTCTTCCATTTTAACCAACAGCATCTGCAAATCCCTTTAGCATTTCTTAAATTATTGGATGATCAACAAAACAGAGAAGTCTTACAAAGTAGTTTACATTGCATATTAAAATGTGGGTTGCAGTAAAGAACTGATAAATGTGTATACCACTGTCTTATGTTATTTAATAAAGCACATTATTGCTGAATTGTTGTCATTTTCCATATTGAGGTAATCATAATGCACCTGAGCTTTTTAGCACTCAGTCACTTGGATGTCTCTCTTCCCTTCTCAACTCAACGACTTGAACAGACCATCTTATTTGCATATTGGACATATTACACTTGCAAATGGGTGGCAGACACAAGCGAAGAGGTGATTTCACATTCTTATCCTTCTCTGAATAGATTTCCATAGTGTCATTTTGTAATGCATTTTCCAACTTTAAAAAAAATGGACCAAAATGCATACCAAAATGTGTTATGTAGGTCAAACTGTATACAAGAACATGTACTTCAGACAAAATGCATAGAGAGATGTACCCTTCAGAGTAAAAAGAGCGCATTTTTAAATATTGTAATTTTATTGTATATTTATTGTTTTATTGATTATTGTTGTAAACCACCCAGAGTCCCTCTGGTGGGAGAGATGGGCAGTGGCAAATTTGATAAATAAATAAATTTGTCTAATGCAGAAATAAATGATTAAAATGGTAATTTCCTTGCATGAGAAAGTAAAGAATTATGGATGAGCTGATATGAACAGCTCTTATCTATCTGGATGTTTCAACCAATTTCTGGGTCCATTGTTCAAAAATATCCTTCAATATCTCTAATTTTAAAATATTTTGCTCCATTCTGTGTTAGTAAGTCAAATTTAAGTGTTCTTCTTTAGTTGTAATCTTTAGTTCCTTCTGGTTCCCTCTAGTGTCCAAACTTTGAAGTCTCATTCTAACTTATTTTTAAGAGAATTCAAAACAAAGGCATTTTCCCACAGGAAAGATTC
Source organism: Candoia aspera (assembly GCF_035149785.1). Classification (NCBI taxonomy): domain Eukaryota; kingdom Metazoa; phylum Chordata; class Lepidosauria; order Squamata; family Candoiidae; genus Candoia; species Candoia aspera. Next base: position 11,473,147 of record NC_086163.1, on the reverse strand, counting down.
TTATATTCAATTTCAAAATCTTAATTCAAATCCAACTGGACTTCATCCATTTGGAACTTTCCAAAAACAAAGTTCTACTCACCCCTTTGCTGTTTATTCGTGTGTGTTTGTGTGTGTGTGTGTCCTTAAACTTGTATTTAAAACTTCTTTCTCTAAGGATTGAAGGAAATTAACCCAGAGCTATAAAATGTGTTGATCCAAAGTTTCCTAATAGCTGAAAAGAAGTTAACAAACGATTTCTGAAAGTGATTAGAAAGGGAAGCATGCAAACCCAGTGTCTTTTTGAAGGTGCCAACCTCGGTTTGAACAAAAAGATGGGTTTCCCTCATCTCCCAGAGCACTAAACCTACCAGAGACTGCTGTGTTGCAGTCTCCTTGTGAGGAGCAACTGTATGGAGCACTTGTGGTGGATCTCAAGTCCTCTCCTTGTCTGGAAAGGAATTATGAAAAGCCAGTCTACTCACTGGCTCTTCAGTTGTTGGCTCTGCTCTTCATGGAGTCGTCTTCAGTTTGTTTCTTCCCAAGGAGAAGGAGAATGGATATTTCTTAAGGAATGATATTTTTTGGTTGTCATCCCATGGAACATCCAAGAGAGGCCATCTATTGAGTATCAGTAAAAGAATGGTGCTTTCTTCCAATCAGCCATCCATGCTAAAGGGAAAGACATGTCCAGATCTAATATTGGAAGGCAACCAGGAAAAGGAAAAAGTATAACAATGTTCTCTGAATGAAAGCAGCAGGCCATCTCTTAATGGGAGCCAAAATTGGAGTGTTTATCTTGGATTTATGCCTTCATCTAGTTGAAGTAAAAGGTTTTTGCAGCTGAGAAAAATTAAGGAACTTGATTAGAAGGTCTGCCATCTTGGAAAATATTTGCAATCTGTCCCTGGCTTAGTAATTCTGCAAAAGAGCTCCAGCTGAACTTGTCTAGCATATTTGCATGAAAGCATATATTCAACCTGAGTATCATTGAATATCACTAGAGTATTTAGACAATGAATTAGAACCAGCATGCACATAAACAAAGTTTTGCTTGTGTGGTGGCTCTGATTAAATAAGAGAGAAAATGGTTCCTGGCAATGCCTCTTGCAGCAAGTAATGTCTCTCTGAAAAGCTACTCCAGTTGATTGGAGGAACCTCCAAAACAATGTGAATGTTATTGAAGAGTACTTTGGACAAAGATGAAATAATGAATAATTATTTCCTTTTCCTTTTGCTTTAATGGAATTGCTTCTAAGAAAGGACTGCATGGATCCAATCCAACACAGAATACTTAGCCATGAAGGGATTTATTTTAACTTAATTTGATAGGTGAAGATATCATCATGATTTAGCTTTATCTGCCAGTCAGGATAATATGTATGCTCAACAAAGTACTAAAAAATCTGGCTTAGCTTTATACCTAAATCTAGTCAAACGTTAAATTCAGACTGGATTCACATATCATGCTAAGCCATTCTTTACTGAAATTATAATTTGTGGAACAAATCAGAGTCCATCTTGGATATGGTTAGAATAAATATAGCTGGTTTGATTGATTCCCATTTTTTTTTTTTTAAATGTTCTGGTCTCACATCCCTGTAGATTGGTTAAAGGTGTGGGTAGAAAATGAATGAGTGAAAGAACTATGAAACCACAAATGCATGCCTGTGTGTGTGTGTGTGTGTGTGTGAGTGAGTGATCTTGAACACTGGCCAAATTCTTTTGCCATTGTGGCAGATTATAGTACAACAAACATAGAAATATTTATATTTCCTGTTAAACCATGGCTACAATTGGTAAGGCAACAGTAACAAACCATGTTTTAAAATAATGGATCATTGCCATTTACAAATCACACTAACATAAAAGAACATTATGATTTAGTGCATATTTAAACCTATCCACTTTTTTAGTTTTAGTTTCATGGATTTCAATATGTCTACTCTAAGCATGACCAACTTTGAATCCAACATCTTTAACACCAAAGTTAACTCAGTTACAGTCAACATCAAATTCTTGGATTTTTAATAGAAAATTTCCAAACTAATGTATCTACATTCTTGGTAATACAGTAAAACAATGCTTGATTAGAATCTGACTATTCACATGGGTATTTAACAAGAAAACAGGAAAAATCAGAATAGTTGAGAATCTGCTGGGTTTCTTGTTCAATTAAACTAAACTTAGCTTTCCTAGGGGGAAATATCTTGTTGCCAAGGAGATATAATTTTCTAGAGGGATACTTTCACTGTTGTAAGCCTAAAACACAAGGCTATAAAACACTAGAAACAGGAAGTGCACATCCTTTAGAAAATATTTTAAAAAGGAAAGGAACTGCAAAATTGCAAAGTAGTTTTAGTAGAAGGCAGGCTTACTTGGTTCACCATTTCAACTCCTTTTTATGCACATAAACAGCCAACAAGCAGTTCTTTGCTTGGATAAACAGCAGCGGATTAGAATGCTCTTAAAGACGTAAATCACAAAACTGTAAAATTAAAAGACCATTTGAAAACAGTGCAGCCATGGCAGAGAGAAGGGAGCATAACTCTTCTCTCTGTGATCCTGGAAAGATCACCTGACCTGAATAGGAACCCCGTTCTTTGGAAGCGCTTTGGAAACAACCTAGTCTCAACTAGGTTGCCACACTGGTATTCCACTATGATGTCTAGTCCCAGATTACCTTTTCACATGTAACACAACATCATGACCTTTCCATCTCGCTGAGCAGTTGCATTATGTTCAGATGCAAAGGTCCCTAGGATATTCGGAACAGCGTGAGTTATTCTATCCGACCTTGAGAACATTGAAAATGACTCCAAATTGCCCTACCATACCTCAAATGCATGATCCCTGTCAAATCAAAGCACAGCTCTAACAGCAGTCGCTAAATTAGTCTAGAATGCCATGTGAGATAGATGGTTTCAGGAATTTTGTGCAAAGCATAAGCAGTTCTAAATAAACCATCCCTGTGTAATTTTATATATTTCTGGATGGTTGTCTATATATTTTCCTTTCATCTTTATTGCTATCAGTCCTGAAGTGAATGAAAAATCATATTGGTGTAGGGAAAAAAAAAAATAATGGAAGGGTTATGCAGCTTTCCATTACTGATGAATGTAACCTAAATCTACAGTTTGGAAGGAATTCCAAAATGGAAAAAAAAATGTGCAAGGAAATTTGGGGCACTGAAGAATTGCAATGTTTCAAGGGGATTGCATCCAGTCCTGGGTTATGTAAATGAGGAATGATCTGAGTAGCACCTAGGAAGGGAAAGGAAACCACCAGGGAATTCCAGAAATGTAGGTAAGACTGGAACATTGAATCTATATCCCAGAAGGTGCAATGGCAACCATTTTTATAGTGTTGCTAAGAAAATGTGCCCATTAGCCATCAAAAGATGAGTTCAACTCAAGGGAGTCTTTAACTTTTTACCTGCTTCTCTGGTGAGGCACTCCACATTTTGGAGAGGAGATGCAATTAGAGGATATCTGCATCTGTCCTCTTTCTCCTCTCTGAAGCAGGGGAGGAGAAATTAGGAATTTAAGGGAGGGGGGTCTTTCTACCAAGGGATAAAACAGCACAGCTGCACATCTCTCCTTGCTCTATTTTTTTGGCATCATTGGTGTCCATCTGCTCCTTTTAATGCTACAACACAGAGAGGAGCAGATGGGGTTTCCTCTTCAGCCTTCTCCTGAAGCCCATATTCATTATAACCTCATTTTCATGATGACAGCCTTGCTGTCAGAAATGTCAGTCACTTTTCTTCCTTTCTCAAAGAAAAAAAAAATAGTTCTGCTTCTGAGCAGTTCAGCTGGGATAAATGCACTCAGAGCACAACCTGGTATAAAAAGTCAATTAAATCAAAATATTAGTACCACTAGTATTTCAACCCATTTTAATCTGATTTAGAACAGTGTCAGGATGGAGCTGTTCAGTGAAAGCAAGTATGGTACCTTAACTCTTGGATGAATTTTCATTTTGATCTCAAGCTATGGCCCCACCATTTTTTTTAAAGGGAGAGAAAAAGCAAAGAAATATAAAGATAATAGCATTTTATATATAAAGTGGACTGGAGAGCCAGTTTGATGTAGTGGTTAAGGAACCAGGCTAGAAACCAGGAGATGCGGAGTTCCAGTCCCACCTTAGGGACAAAGCCAGCTAGGTGACCTTGGGCCAGTCACTCTCTCTCAGCCCTAGAAAGCAGACAATGGCAAACCACTTCTGAAATCTTGCCAAGAAAACTGCAGGGAGTTGGTCCAGGCAGTCATCAGGAGTCAATGACGATGTGAAGGGACTCCCCAAAAGTGGACTGTGGTCAGGGCACACTGAGGGAAGGAACTGGGGCCTTCTATAATGACAGCCCCTGCTAAAAAGAGATTTAAAGGGGGGGGGGACCACAGGAATTGCGCTGCCAACATGCAAAACACCATGCTAGAAACATCAAAATGAAAGAATTTAAAACAAAGCGAGTTTAAAATACATTTTAGGTAGCCGTGCAGAAACTGTGTTTCGAAGAGTGCTTTCAAAATCTCTCTCTCAATAAAGGGAGGAAAACTGTAAGAGAATCCCTATGGGATTGGTGGAGAATGGGTAATCACATGTTTACTCTACTCTGCCAAACAAACTTGAAAATATTGATCCATCATTCTGCAAAGAAAGCATATGGCAGATCACTGGATAAATCATGGCCTGCTTTGTATAGATGCATCTGAGAAGAAATGCTTCTCAACCATTTTGAGATCTCAGCAGCTTCTGACTTAATCAGTTAAAAGCGGGAGAAATTGGCTTTAATGGAAAGTGCAGCTTCCAATGTTTTGTATTTAAAAAATAAATAAAACTGGAATAAAACTTTAAAACTTTGCTTATTCACAATTTATGTAAACATATTTAATTCAGTCTTCCAGTCCTACAAATACACACACATTTTTTTAAAAAAGTACTTTTTTAGCATTTTCACATGGAGTTTGCGTATTAAACCGAACAGATGCAAAACATGTACATGAGGAGCAAGCACCCCAACAAACATGTTGCATTGGATGGGAATGTGATTTTTATGATTTTATTATTTATTAAACTGATATGCCACCTAATTCCCAGTGACTCTTTTTTTTGCTGTGTACTAGGAAAAATACGTACAGAAACATAGACTTAGATAGATGCATATGAAGAAGTTCATTAGTTCAGACAAGGAAATTTATAAACTTAAAGAGAAATGTGTTGAAATAAATGTCAGGTTGGAAAAATAAGAAATTCAAAAGGAAGGAGGCTCTCTAGAGATAGAAAAGGATTTCAGCTTCATAAATTTGTCACATTCAAGAGGAAATTAAAGGAAACAGGAACAAGGGTAGAATACAACTCAAGTGTGTATTATCTTTCCTCCTTTTCATTCATTATATTAACTACTGGCTGGGATTTAACACAGAGATCCCTAGATGGGAGAGGGAGAGACAGAGAGATCCCTATCCTTAATACCTGTGCCAGAATACTGTATTTCCTTCTAATTTGACACAACAGTGTATGTATTTGATTCCCTTGGGACAGACAATCAGTAGAAAAATTGAAACCTGGAAAATAATTATTTTATTACTTAAGTGGTCTGTTTAGCTTATTGCAAAATAATCTTGATATCTAAAGGTAAATATAATAACCCAAGTGCATTAATCTTAGCTAATTGGATAATGGGATCTGAAAGTCAGTGATTGAAATGGTAAACATCAGGACAAAATTGACTTTCGGGGAACCGCATTAAAAGCCATAAAAGATCTGAATGGTGAGGGGATGTTTCTATATGCAGGTTTGCAGAAGAGAAATAGTCAGCAGAGGAAAAGCTCAAAGTGAGAACTATGGATAGACTGAAAACAAAGAGACATTGGGGCATCTAAAAATAACTTCCTGGTTCAATGACTCCAGGACAGTCATCTTTCCATGATAGCAATATATAGTGCCTTCTATATATGCCAAAATAACAGTAATGTAGAAAAGCTTTATATCACTTCAAGGATGGCTGGGTGATGTTATGAAGCTACTTGTGCAGAAACAATCTTACATGGTCCACCACATACAACATAGTAGCTGTGACCCCAGTCAGGATACTGCCTGGGATACTTTTCCTCAGGTCCCTGCAATGAGGCCAAGGTTGAACTAAAGCTTCATTCATGAACATACTAAGCTTCATTAGTACGAAGCTGAATATGCTGTGTATGGCTTAGTGGGGGGAATCTAGCTTGTTTGATCATCCATAGTTCGGTGTAAGGTACTGTATGGACCTCAAAAATGGGTTAATTCAGTAACCAGGTTAAACAAGTTTTGTGAATGCACTCACTATGTGTCCCCAGTACTCCACTTCAACTTTGCCTTGTTGGTAGGCCCATGAGAATACAAGTCCTGTGCAATAGAAAGCATTAATATAAAGCAAAATACTTCATAATCTTATGGTGATCTCCTTCCTTCCTCTCCTCTCCTCTCCAGTTGATATAACATAAGCTTGATAGAAAGATCTTCCATCTAATTTCTCCAAATCTCTGCCCTTCTGCATTCTTGGGACATTTCACAGCTCTAACTATATCAGACTCTCCACCACCCACAGATTTGAAATGTCAGCTAATATTTTGGCACTGAATTGCAATTTGTTACTGGCAGCCTGCCCTGCTAACAGAATTTGTCCAAGGCATTTTGATCGCTCATTAGAATGCATAGCCCATTTTAGGAATATGTAAGGAAGTTAGAGTTTAAGAAATAAGTAGGAAATATAATGCTAATAGACTTGTGGAGACGTTATTTGGAGTTCAGTATGATTTTTGTTTATCCAGACTACATCGTTTTAAAGTTTCTTTAAAACAAGTTGAGAGCTGGCATGTTGCAAAACAAGACACGTCTAGCACATCTTAATTTCTAAGATTTGCTCAGGACTCATATATGATCCCCTGTATGTTTCAAACATCAAAATGTTGAGTAGCTACTGTTTGGAGGTGTTCCTGCTTTTCAGGGGGGTGGGGCAGACCACAATGTAAACTAGGCATAGCAAGGAACATCATGGTACATAAATAAAATTTGTTAATTAGAAATACTACCTGCAACTGCCATTTTATGAGAGATGCACAGCACATGTTCATCTTTTCTAATGTTTCCTGCCAAAATTAAGACCTGCAGTATGTACCACGCTTAACAACTTAGATCCCACCACTTGGCTCAATGTATTGCTCATGTAGCCTCATTCTCCTTCTGCTTTCTTTAAAAGGAGTTGAGCTTTCTCTTTTCTTAGATACTTGTAGTCAAGGTCTGCCCTGTTCTCATTTTCTTTCAGTGATTCCTGCTTGCTAAATGATTACATATGGTGAGATCTATATCTTTACCTTTTTATCTATTTCTATTGCTCTTTATCTCTATCTCTAGTTCTATCAAACATGGTTGCTTTAACAAATACAACTATTTAAAACCTATCATGTTTCTATGTATATCTGTTAATCAGGTGAAGCAATCAATTGTAACTAGTAATGCAGGAAGAATTATTTTGCTCTGACATTCATACAAACTCCCCCAGTTTGTTCTTGCTGAAGCAATACAAAGAATGGTTTCCTGAAATCTGCATTTTTTTTTCTGGTTTTGTAACATGATTGACAATTTTAGAGTGTACATGGTCATGACTATATTTCAGGAACATTGTTGGAACAGGATTGGAGGCTGAAAAACAGAACTCTGTGGAGCCTACAGACCAAGAGCCCCCTGTCCCCTGCTCGGTTTGTATCATGAGTTTGGAAATCATCCAGTTGTGCAAAGATTTTCTGAATCACTGAAGCTTGCAGGCCTTTTAAGCAATCACTATATTGATTATGTGCAATTCTTTAGAATCCTAGCAACACTGTGCAATTTGTTCAAGCTCATATTGGCCTTTCCTTTGAATATGAGAATGGTTAAATCATACTATTTATTTATGCGTGCTCAATTGTCTAAATGTCTGTCTCATTCAGTGAACTTTTTGACCACCAACTTGCTGAAAATCCCTGCTGAGGACGTACTTCTGGGCTATTGTGTAATTCTACCTACCATGCAAGTGAAAGAGTAATGTAATTCCAGCTTTCTTGTATGAATATGGTTTGCTGCTTTTGAACAATGTCTTTTAATATCAACAGTGCATTTAATTAGCTGGAAGAGTGACATGTTGTCACCTAAATACTATTCTTGGACTCAGCATTGCCCTGCCTAATGAGATATTACTTCTATAGCACATTCTGCTGCATTATTGCCTGAAAACCGTAGTTTTATGTGGTGTAGTATAATGGATCACTATTACATTTTGTATGTTTGCTTCTATCCACCATATATTTTTATAATGCAACTCATTTATGGAAGGATGCTTCAACTGTCCCTGTATTCTTGGATACAGCTACACTGAATGCATGGTTTATTTCTCTGGTACTACTATTTAGGATACAGGTTAGCAACATCATCATCATCATCATCATCATCATCATCATCATCATCAATAATCTCAGTGACTGAGAATGGACATTTACTGTGAAAACCACTAAGCTGATTCTACATTTATCTACTGTATATACTACTAAAACTCTCATTTTTTAATCTGTTTCTCTGTTTGTACCCTCAAGTTAGCCCAAATGTGCATTATACCACAACAATTTTTGAACCAAGGTATCTAAAATCCGCTAACTTAAAGGACACGTAAGAAGTCCAGGACCATGTGATCATGATCACATGACTGCAGGGATGCTGCAATGGCCACAGCTTTGCAAATAAAACTGGTCTGAACATCGTGGAAATTTCAGTTCCACAGGACCATGACATGACGATGTTCAGACCAGTTTTATTTGCAAAGTTGTGGCCATTGCAGCATCCTGCGGTCATGTGATCATGAATTCTGACACTCACTGCCAGCTTCCCACAAGCAAAGTCAATGGGGAAGCCGGCAGGAAGTCGGAAGTCACTTCTGCTCCCACTGATCATTCTGTTTATCTGTTTAGGTAAGTAAATATTGATTTATTATTGAAGTTTGTTTGCCACTACATTTTTCTATTTATGACATATACTCTTTCTTAGATGATCACAGGACCATCCACCATTGGGGTAAAAAAACATATGGTCAGCCTAAAATTCAATGTTCATTCTGGTCTCATCAGACTGCACTACCTTTCTCTCAAAGGATGACGCAACGAGTCACAGGGTTGTCTAGTATATGTTAATATTCTTCCTGTTGGTGATGGAAGACCCAGGAATGGCAGCATTTGTTCATACACACACATACACACACAGGTAAAATATATTGTTTGACCTTATCCATGCCATCTTAAATCCAGTTCAATAATTACTCTATACAGTATTTTTAAATCTTTATATTTTTAACAAATAGCTGTGGCAATTGATTCTTCCTACCTCTCCCATCCCAAACACTCCTTAATAATTATGGATGTGAGTCATAGAAAACAACCTTTCAAAGATGTTGTCATAAAATAAAGGTCATGTCCTGGAATACTTTAGCAAAATGTGCTTAAAAATATAGAGGGATAACATCGTAGCTTTCATTATAGTTTTATCTTTTAATGTTCAGAACTTATTATTAAAGTTAATTTTCAGGTGACTGCTTCTTCTTTTAAGTGTCTATTTTTTACCTGATTATTCCACAAGGCTAGAAGAGAAGAGAAGAGAGTGTGATAGACTTTATGATGTACTCTTAAAAAGTTTATAGCACTGCTGTGATTTTAATCAACAGCTATCAGTCATGTGTGTGAAAAAAGTTTCATGAGTTTTATTTAAACTAGCATTTTATAATCTTGGCAGTGTCTGAATATTTGGGCATTTGATAAAACAGACTGCAGTGGCATGCAGTATTTGGAGGCAGAATCTATATGGTGTTTACTGTTGCTCAGGAAGGATTAGTCTCTGGTGGGCATATACTGTACATACTTTTTTTAAAAAAAATATGAAAAAATTCATATGAATAAATCTATTTTGCACTTCCAAAACACACATGGCAATCTCAAAGCACATATGCAAGCTAAAATTTACACTTTTCCATATTTTTCAAAACTAATATATGTGCAAAACTATAATGCACTTATTTCTGGTAAGTTTCTACCACTAATCAGAAGGAAATTTTGCTGTCTTCATTCAGTGGAATTTTGCCCATTCCTGCACTAGTTCATAAGCAAATTACCCTAAGATTTCTACTAGACTCAATATAATGTTTATACTGAAGTTTAACATAGCTTTGTTTCAAATTGCTGATTAGATAAAGATCGTCAGACTGCCCTGACAATTATGAACTGATCTGATTATTCAGATCAATTCAGAAAAAAAAATAGATTGAAAAAATAGAATTGTCAAATCAACGCTGGCACATTCAGTTTGATGATCCTGCACAGCTCAAATTTCTACACTTCAACATGTATCTTAAAACTGCATTCACATTCATACATACACACACAGAGGGTATACCAAAAGTCAGACCCCACAGGCCAATCAGAACATGTTTTATTAATGTTTTTTTCAGGGAAAATAACTGTACTTAGGAATGTTCAAAGGTCATATGTCAAACGAGTAAGGAAGTGTTTAGAAGAAAATGGCAATCAATTTGAACATTATTGGAATTTATATAATAAATTGTCCTGAATTTTGGTACATCCTGTCTGTGTGTGTACATCCTGTCTTGCATTATATATTTTACCTGGAAGTAAGTCATTGAGACTTATTTCTAAGTAGGCATACTGTATATAACAGGATGTGAGAATTCTTTCCACATACTACAGAGAATGTATGTTTCAGTCAACAGTATAATTCAAGTTCTATCTGCTGCATTTCTTTTTCATTTTGGTAAACATGCTTCCAGAATAAAAAGGTAAAGGTTTCCCTTGACGTAAAGTCCAGTCGTGTCCGACTCTAGGGGGCGGTGCTCATCTCCGTTTCAAAGCCTTGGAGCCGGCGTTGTCATAGACACTTCCGGGTCATGTGGCCAGCATGACTCACGGAACGCCGTTACCTTCCCGCCGAAGCGGTACCAATTAATCTACTCACATTTGCATGTTTTCGAACTGCTTGGTGTGCAGGAGCTGGGACTAGCAACGGGAGCTCACCCCGCCGCGCGGTTTCGAACCGCCGACCTTCCGATCGACAGCTCAGCGGTTTAACCCGCAGCGCCACCGCGTCCCCCTTGCTTCCAGAATAATGGTTGTTAAAATATATGGAAATATAACTAATTGTTAACAGGACATTATTTTCTCTGTAGAAGAAGAAAGGAAAACCAACAATAAAATTACCCACAATTATTTTACTGAGTGCCTCATAAGTGCTTGAACTGATAGCCTTTCAGAAGACTAATGACAGAAAAATGTGAAATACCTCATATGTTTGTTATATGAGAGACAAAATCAAAGGAGAGGGAAGGAGGGAGAGAGGGAAAGCAAAAGAGAAAGAATCCAATCTTCTTGCACCATAACTTTGTTAAATATAGTTCTGGAGGGTCATTCTGTCTCTTTAGGAATATCTGTGCTGCTGATTCTTAAATCATTCAGAAGCTAAGAATGAGAGATGGGAAAATGAAAACTCCATCTTGAGATGATTTTTCATCTCTTCAAATTCTGGTCGCAATACCAAAATCATTAGGATGGTAATATTTTTGTGTTCTCTCTCTCTCTCTCTCTCTCTCTCATCCCTCAAGTGGTTTCTTTTAAAACCCTTTTATTTTAGCATTGTATTTCTCTGTGTGCAATTTTGTAGCCAGCCCTAATCTGGACATTCGGTGTAGCATAAAACAGGCCATTGTTCTTCTCCATTAAGACAGAACTTTCTCTGAAGAGGTGTGCTTGTGGCTGTGGCTGTGCGTGTGTACTTTCTCAGATATCAGAACGGGATAGGTGGTTCATCAACGCCGCATGGACTTGGGTGGTCCCAATAGGTGGCCCCTAGATGACTCTGAGGTCTTGCATAATACTTAAATGTAATTTTATCTTGCTTTTTTTTTTTTTTGGGGTCCATTGAAATCACTTATCCAATAAACAAAAATATATAAGGAAATCCAAATATTGACATTCCTCTTTTGATAGTATTTTATTATCAATATCATAAATCTTAACTGATTAGTTTTTCTACCTTGAACAAAAAATACTGTGGCATGTGAGTATTTGAGAAACCAAAGTGTATGGGAACTGAACACCCCTTCTTCCCAGTATACCCTTCTAAAAAGGCCTTACACATAGTACACAGAATTCACTGCTACCAATTATTGCAAATACTAGGCCAAAAAGGATAAGAAGATGGGTTGGATATTTTGGTTCCATTTCTATATCTTAGTGCTCCATCTACCCTCTTCTACACTGTTGTGTTTAGCACAGAGGTCCACAGGGAATGTCTACATACAGTACATATGGCTTCGACTTAAAAGTCATTCTCCACCAATCTTGTCATGTCCTGTTCAAGAGACATTTTTTTTTTTGTTTGAAACTTTTTCTGCCCCAGTAATAGGGTTGAAGTCCTTTTGCTCCTGAGGAAGCACGAAGACTCAGATGAAATATGAGTAGAGTTAAACCACATTTACACATCATTCAAAAGAGAATAAAAGAAGCTAAGAAACAAAAAGAACATGTCTTCTTCAGCAGCCAATACCCAGATAAGCAGGGACTAACACCAGACAAACAATCAAGCAGAAAACAATACCCCAATCAAGGGCCCATCAAGGAGACAAACAAGCAAACAATCAAGCAGGGAGCAATACCCTAATCAAGGAACTACCAAAGAGAAAACCACACCCCCACCAACAGTGGTAGGGCAAGCTACTGTGTATAAACAGGGAGCAAACCTCGCTAGCACTGATGATATTACCTAGTCAGGTAATGAAATGTCTGCAAGCAAACAACCCAGCTCAGAGAACACCAAGGACTCCACAGAAATATGAATTTGTTCTATTCATTAAAGTATTTTTCTTACAAAGATGATTTGAAACTAAGGAATATCCTGGCTGGATTTTGCTCAGATAAGCAGGAGAGACACAATGGTTAGATAACAAACATCTTCACTAGCACATGTAACCCAAAATCCATGGATCTTTATGAAGGATTCTCGTTTGCTATTTTGTAATCATTAAAATTGCCTCTTAGAAGTCAATCATCAGAGAGAGTTGTCTATTTTTTTTTCTTTTGTTTGTGCATAAAATTAATAAATAAGAAATCAGAATCCTAGGGGGAAAAATCAGATTTCCAAAGTATGCTTTCAATAGACCAAGATACATCTTAAAAAAAAAAAAAAAGAACAGAAATGGTAAGGACCTATTTTAATTGTTATAAAACTGGATTGATGAAACTGGACTGTCCCAACTGAAATGCTCCCAAAGCATGGAAGATATTTTCTAGTTTTAAATATACAATTATATAATGTTATGTTGATGAGGGACACAAGAAATTGAGAGAAAATGAATCTGCAGAGGAGGAATTTATACATGTTATAATGTACTGCTTCTATATGACCAGGACAGAAAATAGAGATACTGATTCCATGCATTGATACAAATGACTATATTAGCCCCAGAGCTGCTCTATTACATTCTTTGGGGGATTTTTAGATCTTACTAAGTTGTCAGCCTTCCAAGTCAGGAGGCAGAGACTGCGAGGACTAAACAAACTTTATTGTGGTATGGTATAATAACTGAATCTTGAAAGGCTGCCAGAATTTCCTCTGCTCCTTTAATACCAAACCGAATCAAGATGGGGTTATCTTGCATTTCTTTTTCAGTCCTTCTTTCAACAGACTAAGTTAAGATTTACTTAATGGTTCTGGGCTGCAGAACACTACATACACTCATTGTTTGTTAAACCCAGCCATTAAAGTCCAAAACATTCAGATAACATTCAGAAGCAGCAAAGACACCTCCCTAATTCAGGAACAAAAAGAAGGTGGAGGAGGTACAGCAAATTTGTATCTCACACTTGCAAGATTCTATTATTATAGCCAATCTTAATAAAAGTAGTTGTAGACATCCTGTGGAGTTGATTTCATGGTCTTGATTTATGGTCTACCTAGTTGGCTGGACGTATATTTTACCACTGTTGTATAGCTGTTTTCCTTAACCAAACCCTTACAAACATACTCTTAGGACATAATCTTCCCTAGCCAGATCAAACTACTTCCACAATGAAGTTGTTAGATATGAGAAAAGACCTTTGCTACTGATATTAGATGGTTTGAGCACTTAGAAAGCAGTTGATTCATAGCAATAGGTATGGGGGGATCAAGTTAGCAGCAGGAGTGAATATAATCGATATAGAAATCAAATGTCATGCAATGATGTTAGAAATTTCAATTCAGCAGGTGGGATTACCCTCCACCTGTTAACAGCTTTGATTTTAAATTATTACTGTAATGAAATTAGCACATTTCTTTAAAGTGTAAAATCTGCATTTAGGGCTGGTTTGCTTTTTAAGATACACAGGATCCTATAATACACAAATGCCAACACTTGAGAGCTGAAAGAGAAAGTAGGAAGGCAGGAATATCTGCAAGGGCTTAACAGCAAAGATGAAACATCCCTTGTAATTGATTAAGACACAAAGAGAAGATGCTGGGCTACTTCCACAGTAGCCCACTGGTAAGGTAAACATAATCTACCAGCTTTTAGAAAGTTATCTGTGAGGACTTAACTTGTGAGGGTCAGAAAGAAAAGCAAGCTTTTTATTGCCATAAGTGAAAGATAAAATTATTTGGATATCAGAACCATGGACAACTAGGATGACTAAGTAAATTGTATGAGATTACCAACACAAGAGATGATTAGTTTTTTATGGTGTTCAGGCAAAAGAAATCAGCCTCAAAGTTGTAATATTGAAAACATGTCTAGATGCAGAAAGACAGCAATAGCAATCTAGCCTTAAACATTAAAATATGGTTATTCAAATATCTGTACAATATTTATTTAAGTCTAACATCTTATGGACACTGGTTTGGATGTCCTTTTCATGACTGCCTTCCATCACTACAGAGAAAACATGAGACCATCTGTTTGGATGATGGAAGGTTGTAGAAACTTGAAGACCCCAAACCCAGTTTTGCAGTCCTCAGAAGCTTCACTGAAATTTGACAGTACAATTGCCAAAAATCATCTGTTCAAGCAATTCTATTTTGCAGATACACAAAATACACAAGAGCTACAATATGATTACTAGATTAACTGTAGCACAGTTGGGGGAAGGGGGAAGCTGAGGACACTACACTCACACCTTCAGTCAGGCAAAAAGAGAGGGGAAAAAATCCTGTCCATGAGGGTCATACAATCATAGTTATTGTTTTCACCATCCCTCACTCACTGTGTTTATCACTTTCTTTTCTCATACATTAAAATTGGTTCCTTCCCCCACACAAACTCAAAAAAGTGAACCATCCCTGGACTAAAAGGTCAAAATCATCTTAGAAATAAATTAATTGTGCAACAAGATCCACAGGCTTAATAAGGCATTATTCTTCATGTAAGGTTGTTGAAGAGGTCCAAAACCTAGGTAGAAGAAGAGGTATCTACCAGATTTGTACATTTCACCAACTATGCACTACTAATGTAGGCAAAAGGTTCCTGCATGGTCCATTGTATTTGGAATACTCTGGAAACAAAGTTTCCTTTGTTCAACCATGTCCTCCTCCCACATTCTGATGACCCGACTGTCCCTAACCCTACCTACTTTCTGATGATCAAGGAAGAAGCCAATTAGCTTTGAAACTTCAGCAAAAAAACCAAACAAGCTCCAAATATTAAAGAAACCGGGAGAGTGTGAAAGTATGAAGGGAATCAGGATAGAAAGTTAATCAGCTCTACAATAGCCTGGACCTTTGCTATGTCTCTGGGAAGATGGAAGCATTGCTGTATCAAAGGAATGTCTTGGAAATGAACTGAATAAGTTTATCTCCCAAATCTTCTTGATCTTAATATACTTTCATTATTTTAATATATACATTTTATATATATGCATAAAATGTATATATTAATATCTGAAATATTCTCCCTACAGAGATTAGGATGTCCCTGACCCTGTTGGCCTTTTGTAAGGCAGTGAAGACCTGGTTATGTGCCCAGGTCTTGGGCCAAAACGTGTGAATGGTCCTGTTTCTTGGTTATATTAACATCTATGCACTGCTTACGTGGTGGCCATGTATATTTATTCTGTAATTTAATTGTTTTAATTGAAATTGTTTTAATTGTTTTATAGTTTTTATTGTTGTAAGCCGCTCTGAGTCACTTGCTGAGAAGGGTGGCTATAGAAATCAAATAAATAAATAAATAAATAAAATTTTGTTGTTGTTTATTCGTTTAGTCACTTCCGACTCTTCGTGACTTCATGGACCAGCCCACGCCAGAGCTTCCTGTCGGTCGTCAACACCCCCAGCTCCCCCAGGGATGAGTCCGTCACCTCTAGAATATCATCCATCCATCTTGCCCTTGGTCGGCCCCTCTTCCTTTTGCCTTCCACTCTCCCTAGCATCAGCATCTTCTCCAGGGTGTCCTGTCTTCTCATGATGTGGCCAAAGTATTTCAGTTTTGCCTTTAATATCATTCCCTCAAGTGAGCAGTCTGGCTTTATTTCCTGGAGGATGGACTGGTTGGATCTTCTTGCAGTCCAAGGCACTCTCAGAATTTTCCTCCAACACCACAGTTCAAAAGCATCGATCTTCCTTCGCTCAGCCTTCCTTATGGTCCAGCTCTCGCAGCCATATGTTACTACGGGGAACACCATTGCTTTAACTATGCGGGCCTTTGTTGTCAGTGTGATGTCTCTGCTCTTAACTATTTTATCGAGATTGGTCATTGCTCTTCTTCCAAGGATTAAGCGTCTTCTGATTTCCTGACTGCAGTCAGCATCTGCAGTAATCATTGCGCCTAGGAATACAAAGTCTTTCACTGCTTCTACATTTTCTCTCTCTATTTGCCAGTTATCAATCAAGCTGGTTGCCATAATCTTGGTTTTTTTGAGGTTTAGCTGCAAACCAGCTTTTGCACTTCCTTCTTTCACCTTCATCATAAGGCTCCTCAGTTCCTCTTCACTTTCAGCCATCAAAGTGGTATCATCTGCATATCTGAGATTGTTAATGTTTCTTCCAGAGATTTTAACTCCAGCCTTGGATTCCTCAAGGCCAGCTTGTCGCATGATGTGTTATGCATACAAGTTGAATAGGTAGGGTGAGAGTATACAGCCCTGCCGTACTCCTTTCCCAATCTTAAACCAGTCTGTTGTTCCGTGGTCTGTTCTTACTGTTGCTACTTGGTCGTTATACAGATTCTTCAGGAGGCATACAAGATGACTTGGTATCCCCATACCACTAAGAACTTGCCACAATTTGTTATGGTCCACACAGTCAAAGGCTTTAGAATAGTCAATAAAACAGAAATAGATGTTTTTCTGAAACTCCCTGGCTTTTTCCATTATCCAGCGGATATTGGCAATTTGGTCTCTAGTTCCTCTGCCTTTTCTAAACCCAGCTTGTACCTCTGGCAATTCTCGCTCCATGAACTGCTGAAGTCTACCTTGCAGGATCTTGAGCATTACCTTACTGGCATGTGAAATGAGTGCCACTGTTCGATAGTTTGAACATTCTTTAGTGTTCCCCTTTTTTGGTATGGGGATATAAGTTGATTTTTTCCAGTCTGATGGCCATTCTTGTGTTTTCCAAATTTGCTGGCATATAGCATGCATTACCTTGACAGCATCATCTTGCAAGATTTTGAACAGTTCAGCTGGGATGCCGTCGTCTCCTGTTGCCTTGTTATTAGCAATGCTTCTTAAGGCCCACTCAACCTCACTCTTCAGTATGTCTGGCTCTAGCTCACCGACCACACCGTCAAAGCTATCCCCGATATTGTTATCCTTCCTATACAGGTTTTCTGTATATTCTTGCCACCTTTTCTTGATCTCTTCTTCTTCTGTTAGGTCCTTGCCATCTTTGTTTTTGATCATACCCATTTTGGCCTGGAATTTACCTCCAATGTTTCTAATTTTCTGGAAGAGGTCTCTTGTCCTTCCTATTCTATTGTCTTCTTCCACTTCCGCGCATTGCTTGTTTAAAAATAATTCCTTATCTCTTCTGGCTAACCTCTGGAATTTTGCATTTAATTGGGCATATCTCCCCCTATCACTGTTGCCTTTTGCTTTCCTTCTTTCTTGGGCTACTTCTAGTGTCTCAGCAGACAGCCATTTTGCCTTCTTGGTTTTCTCTTTCTTTGGGATGTATTTTGTTGCCGCCTCCTGAACAATGCTGCCAACTTCTGTCCAGAGGTCTTCCGGGACCCTATCTACTAAGTCCAGTCCCTTAAATCTATTCTTCACCTCCACTGCATATTCCTTAGGAATATTAGTGAGCTCATATCTAGCTGATCTGTGGGTCTTCCCTAATCTCTTTAGTCTGATCCTAAATTGTGCAAGAAGAAGTTTGTGATCTGAACTACAGTCAGCTCCAGGCCTTGTTTTTACCGACTGTACAGATGTCCGCCACCTTTGGCTGCAAAGGATGTAATCAATCTGATTTCGGTGTTGTCCATCTGGTGAAGTCCATGTATAAAGCCGTCTCTTAGGTTGTTGGAAGAGAGTGTTTGTTATGCAGAGTGAATTGTCTTGGCAAAATTCTATCAGCCTGTGTCCTGCTTCGTTTTGTTCTCCCAGGCCATACTTACCTGTAATTCGAGGTGTCATTTGACTGCCCACCTTAGCATTCCAGTCTCCTGTGATGAAAATAACATCTCTTTTAGGCGTGTTGTCCAGTAGGTGCTGCAGATCCTCATAGAACTGCTCTACTTCAGCTTCTTCAGCATTTGTGGTTGGGGCGTATATTTGGATCACTGTGATGTTAGATGGCTTGCCCTGAATTCGAATTGAGATCATTCTGTCGTTTTTTGGGTTGTATCCAAGCACTGCTTTAGCCACTTTACTATTAATTATGAAGGCTGCTCCATTTCTTCTGTGGTCCTCTTGTCCGCAGTAGTAGATCTGGTGGTCATTTGATGTGAAGTGGCCCATTCCAGTCCATTTCAGTTCACTGATGCCCCAAATGTCTATCTTTAATCTTGACATCTCACCAATAACCACATCCAATTTGCCCTGGCTCATAGATCTTACATTCCAGGTTCCGATGGTGTGTTGATCCTTAGAACATCGGATTCGCCGTTCACCACCAGCACCGTCGGCCGCTAGCCGTCCTTTTGGCTTTGAGCTAGCTGCGTCATCACGTCTGGGGCTAGTTGAGCTCATCCTCTGTTCCTCCCCAGTAGCATTTTGACCATCTTCCGACCTGGGGGTCTCATCTTCCGATGGTATACCGACATATCTCTGGTTGTACTGATCCATTTAGTTTTCACGGCAAGAATACTGAGGTGGGTTGCCATTACCTTCCCCAGGGATCGCATTTAGTCTGACCTCTCTGTCATGACCTTCCCGTCTTGGGTGGCCCTTCACGGTTTAGCTCATGGCATCATTGAGGTGCTCAAGCTCCAGCACCACGACAAGGTAACGATCCTTTGCTGAAGAATAAATAAAATTTATAAATAAAATTTATAAATAAATAAAATTTAATAAATAAATAATAATAAATAATAAATAAAATAATATAAATAATTATTATAAATAATAAATAAAATTTAGATATCTTTTTCTTAGTATGTATGAAAAAGAGGATTTGCATACTTACTTTTATCTGAAAATATTGAAGTCTTGAAATGCATGCCATGTGAGAACACCAGCTTTTTAAAAGAAATAAAATTGACACATTGATATGAAGGAAATTTAAGGGAACTGAAAGTAGAAGACAAGGTACCACTTATATTGGGTAACTAGTTGGATATGACTATGAGATGTGATTAATTCCCAAGAGCTGACAGCCCTTTTACATTGTTAAGTGTCTGTTATGTGAAATATTGGTGCAAACAGGACTCCCTGTAAAAAGCTAATTAGGCTAAATTTTGTTTGCCTCTCTGGTTTGTTCATATAAAAGGCTGAGCTGTTTGTTTTAGAGATAATGCATTTATAAATCAGGGAGACAAAATGCCCCCCGTGACAGCACCACTGTTAGTTTGCTGAATAATATTGGCTGTATCCAAGCAACACTAATGTATGAGTCAGAGAAGTCCATGTGAGGAATTTGTTTACTCTCAAAAGAAGTATTTGTTGTAGTGCATATAGATCTCAGAGAAGAAGGGGAAAAAGCCATAAAAAAGTAGTTTGTATTATTGTTAAGCTCACATCCATGCTGATCAAAGGGGTAGGAAATGTAATTTAAAATGGCTACGCAAGTACTTAGAGGATGCAATGTGAGATGGAAGCCAGCATATATTTTAAAAAGAATACAGCTATTTTGGTTTTAGGAATTTGCTGTGGCCCAGGTATTGCAAACCACCTGGTATTTCTCATCTGCCAGCTGTACTCAATAATTTATTTATTTTTAAAATAATACTTACAGCCTGTCCATTATTGAGAACATCTTGTGGTGGGTTGCCATATGTAAAAAAGGCCAGATATAACAGTAACATTGAACAAAATTATTTACACAAAACACACAATACCACAAGATATGATCTTCCTTTTGATGCCAGCTTAAGAACTGTGGGTGTTCTTTTTGTTTGCTTGTTTTATTATTTCATTTGAGTCCATAAACTAACTTGTAGCTACCTGTAACCTCCTTTCTCTTCATTTCTTCCACAGGATTTATACAGCAATGATCATAACTGCTCATATCCTGGAAAACTTCATTTGGAAGTTTGGAAATCCTGCTTACCTAGAGGTTTTGATCACATAGAAGAGGATACTTTTTCTTCCCTTTGTATGAACTTCTGAAGGTTTGGTTAATTGCAAATGCAATCTCTATCCAGGAATCCACACTGCTCAGTTGCCTCATCACCAGAACAGGCAAGCAACTATTTCTGGAGGGCAGAAACAGATGATGTTGGCCTCCATTAAGCCACTCACTTTCAATGTGACCTCAGGATGCAATTTTTGTGTTCCTTCCAAAGAACACTTTCCCCTTATATGTTGCCTTGAGTGTTTCTATCCATTTGGGATAGAGCATTTCAGTTTGTTCCAGGCTAACATCAGCAGTTCATTGGCTTCTTTGCAGCGGAAGGACTGCCTCAGGCCTTCATTTGAGCCAATGCTTACCATGCACTTTAATACTTTCTAGTCCTCCCTTTAATAGCAAAGCTGAAAGAGCACAGCAGCTATGATCTTCATTTAACATAGAGAAAGTTGCTGGATCAAAGCCCAGCAGGAATACACACATATACGTGCACACCCATTTATATGGCCATCCATCTTATATGCAATAGACCTGGGTGGACAAGGACACAATGAAATATAAAACCAGCTTCAAAATAACTACCAGTGCCCCAAAACAAAACTCCCCACATCTCAGCATCCACATTTACTTGGCTTCAACCACACCTTAGCCCAATGCTTGGAGGAAGACCTAGCTCTTTAAGTCCTTCTGGAAGGCTAGGAATTTGGGGGGCTGATAGATCTTGTGGGGAGGGTGTTTCATAGAGCAGGGGCAAGGAGAAGGTCTGTTTTCTAGGTCCAACATTTAATAGAGGGGAACTGGAGCATGCCAACCCTCTCTGTTCTAGTGAAAGGGACAGATGCCCTCAGGGAGAAGTGGTCCTGCAAATTACCCAGCCCTATGCCATATATGTCATGACCTCGTTGCAAGGCACAAAGAGCCTCACAACGTGGATCATGCTCATTAAGGAAAAGGGGAAGGAGATAATCAAACCAGGGATTAACACAAGCACCCAAAGGCACCCACACCCATGGACCCATAAGCAACTGAAAGGAGAGACGTCAGAGGAAGGAAGATAAGAAGCACATGGTGCCCCGGAGGACACAACCGTCGCAGGGAGACAAAGAAGACACTGGGGAAAACGCCCAGGCGGCCATCAAGGGTCCCATCAAGAGGGATCGAGGCATTGAGGGGTGGGGAAGCCCGGGGCAACACAGGAGGGTATAAAAGGGGCACCCCCACACTACCTACCCCGTTCCCGTTTTTCGTTCTGTCAGCTATCATTCCAATAAACCAGAAATCCTTAATACCCATTAAGTGAGTCTGTGTCTTATTGCGAAGCGAGGCTGGCCTTGACATATAGGACTTCAAAGGTGACAACCAGCACCTTCAATTGCATCTGGAAAGTAACCAAGAGTTATTGCTCGTGCAGCAGCGGTGTAATACAGGCATACCACAATTCACCCAGAACTGCATGCACAGCTGCATTCTGGATGAGTTGTAACTTCGTGGTGGTCTTCAAGGACAGCCCCATGTAGAGCACATTGAAGTAATCCAAGGTGTGATTTTCCTTTCTTTTTCTGAGTATCTAGATTTCCCCTTGGAATTATTATTTAAAATAAAAATAAGTCCAGGGGTGCATCATTTTATTTATTTTTTCACTAAATGAAAGGTTTCATTCTCCAGGTCCCAAATAACTCTACATTTTAAGTCATTATTTGCTATATTTCACTGGGAGTGAAATCTTTCTATCTCAGGTTATGGAAAGAAGGTAAAACAGTGTATCCCAGGAGATTAAAAAAAAAAAAAAAGCCCAAAAACAATATTATGTACTCAGGAAATGTAGTATCTCAAAAAACAAAAACATTTCTGCCAGGTTTCAAACTGTCATCTTAGATAATATCTAAGGATCTGTTTTCATCTCTGTGGAAAAAAGGGAGCTACTGTATAGGATCTATTTGAGTGGCCCAAATGGGACAGGATGGAAAGAAAAGAACTTTGTTCTGTAAGCTGTTGGTTGTGCCTGCATATATATGCATATGTCGATGCTTTAGCCTTGTGTGCAGAGATTTAATTTCACTTGGTGTGCATGAATACGCATGGATGGAGAGACACACAGAGAGACTGACATAAGAATGTATGTCACAGGACAACATAGGAAAGAAAGTGATTGGCTACCGCTTTCCTGGAACAGAAAGGTGGGAGGGCATAGCAGCAGGGGAATTCTCCCATGTGAGAATGTGCTTCCTAGACTGAGCACCTTGCAAGTGTTTCCTGTGAGTCTCAGCCCAGGCAGAATTTTTCTAAAGCCAGAATGAGCGTGGGATGAGAGCAGCTTAAATGCTAAGTCTAGGTATGACCTTTGTCATGTTTCAGATACACCAGTTCAAATGAACGGATCTCTTCTAAAATAGATCTAGTCTTCTCAGGATCCATTTTAGAACCTGCATTTCTAGAAACCAAGGTTCTCAGATTATGTTTACTGAAAACAGTCTCAGTAGCATTACTGATTTGCTTCTTTGCCTTTTTATCTGAACGTTCTGTGCTTCCAAATCATCCAAACAGAACCCATGACTGGGGCTTGTGTTGTGGCGGCTGGTGAGAAACAAGGCAATCTTGTAGACAGTTATCTGGCTATGTTCCTCTACATTTAACACCCATCGATGAAACTGTTGTAGAGCTTCATAAATCAACTGAAAAACCATGTGGCAACATTTTTATGATTTGCCCTCACATTTTTCCTCTCCTACTTCTCTCCCTCCTGCCCACACCTTCCAGGTTTTGCTAAATTAGCTTCAATTCTCACCTGTAAACTTCAGTTTACTCTTTTCCTAGATCCTCTGCAAAAGAACAGGGGAGGGGGGGGGAGAGAAAGAGAGGAAGAATCTCTCATCACACAGAATTGGCCTGCAGCAAGTGAATGAAGCAGTGAAACCCTGATGATTAGAGAAAAAGGCAAACACACCGTGCTGTTTCAGTATTTTCCAAAAACTTCCATATAATGCTTGTTTGTTTAGCTGCAAAAGGGTAACCAGCTCTCTCCTATGATAGTCTATTGCCTTGAGCATCATTGTTCATAAAACTCTTGAGGAAACTCCACCTGTACCTATCCTTCCAAGCACGCACATCTTTCTAAATTATTTACAAGATCTATGCAATTTAGATTTCTGTTCTCAATTGCTTTAAATAAACTTTCTCTTTCACAGACTGGCCTCTATCAGTGAAATATCCACAAGTAACAGTATACAGCAAGAAAGGAAATCAGATGGTGCTAAAAGACTGAGTTGGGTACAAAAGCAATTTCCAAACTTTCTACCAAAATTTGTGAGGCAGAGAAAGAAATTTCATGGATTTTTTCTTTGAATTTATCCAGGGGAGGATACTTTTTTTTTTAAAGTGTTTCTCAAGGGCAGGAGTTTATTTAGTGGTGTCAGTAAGAAACCAGGGGAGACTGTAGATTTCTGGAAGGAAAAAATTGCAGTGCAAGATAGGACATTCATGCACATGCCTTAGTTTTCTCATAACAAATAAGGGACAAAACACATTCTATCCATGAAAATTTCTCCAACATTCATTTCTCCTTTGAACTTTCCAAAACATTTCTCTTTCATCAATTGGAATGAAAACTGGTAGAGAAATGCAAATTTTCCCTGCTCAGGTCTACTACTACTGAACAGAACATTCAAGGGCAAGTTTGCACGCAGAAATATGCATATATACAATAGACTCACACACAAACATGCCTTTCCTATTCTGGATCCAGCAAAGATTAAGAAGGCAGCCTTCACCAGCCTTTTTTCTCAGATTTTAATTAAATAACCTGTGCCCATTTATCCATGCTGACTGGGAAAACAGAAGCTGTAGCCAGACAACATGTTGAGACCCATGAGTGGGAAAGATTGGAATAAAAACGTGATGCTGGAAGCTGGAAGTACACAGACAGTGTCAAAATCTCCAAGATGGCAAGCACAGTATTATAATCTAAGTCCCCTCCTATTATATACAAAAGAAGTAGGTTTGGATCATGATGCTGCACCCACCATTTTGCAGATTTTGCTCCCCTCCCCCCTTGCACTGTTGAGTAGAAGGATCTCACTCATCATTAAAAATACAATAGTTTTGTTGTGCTTTGTTATAGATCATTCTAAGGTAGAAATGAGATCCAACAAATAAATAAAACAGAAAAGGGAAAAGGAAATGATAAAGAAGAAAACGCTGATTTGTCCCTGCAGATAAAATAGAAATCTCTCCCTGTGGAACATTCCTTGATTCATTTTCTTGAAGTTGGAGAATGTTCCCCAAACTGTTTTCCTTTCTCTTTGGGGGTGGGGTGGGGTGGGGTGGGGGGAACAACTCTTTTTAGAGTGAGGAAAGGTGATTATAAAGAGAGAGAGGAGAGAAAGTGAAAGACCCTGACATTAAGATATTTGTCAACCCTGTTCCCCCCGCCCCCATTTCACACCCTACATAGAAACTAGGAGAGTTGAATGGCACCTGATCTTTAATAAAAAGTGTGTAGCATAGGAGTTAAGTTCTTTTCCTATCTTTGCTCATTTCTGTCACCATACTTTTCTGGTAGCCACCTAAGTATAGTTGAAAGTTGTTTAGTTTCCACTGCACCATTCACTGGGGACTACTTATGAAATTCAGTCATTTTTCCCCTGCCATAAAGAGAAAGGTAAGAAGGTTAAAAATGTGCTGTCATAAAGCATTTCCAACATGGTATATTACACAGGGGTAGGCTAAAAGAAAAGCTATTAGAGGGTACATATGAAGGATGGGCAAGAATAGATGAGAGATAATAAGTTCAGCCAGCACTTAGAAGAATTGGAAGCATCTCAAAATATTATATGAAGAAAATAAAACAAGTGACTTTTTTCCTTGACACTGTTAAATCTGAGAGAAAGAATCTGTTCTCTACATCAGAACAATGAATAATATTTTTGTGCATTATTGCATATGAATAGTACCTAGTTCATTAAAAGCCATGCTCACACAATGAGTGTTGGTCTTTGGAGTCTGGAGTAGAGCCAAAAAAGAAAGCGAAGAACAAAAGCAATTTCATTAACTGCATAGGGGGAAATGGAGAAAACCAAATAAAGGTCAATGGATTTATACTGGGAAACTGGATCCACCTGTTCAAGTTAGTCTATTAAATGAGTCATTAACAACAGTGCTGAGTACCTAACCAACTTCGGCTGATCTGAAAAAGCTAAGCATCCGACCTATTTGGATGGGAGACCACTACAAAATCTCATGTTATAGACTACTGGCAAGCGCAAAAAACACCCTGGAAGAAAACTCTGGCAAACCTTCTTCCAGTATTTTTGCCAAGAAAGCTACAGTGATGTGTTTGTGGAATCATCAGGAGAAAAGCTCAGCTCAAAGGAGACTTCCCTTCCCTTTTTGCCTTAAGAGTGAAATGGTACAATTATGGAATATCATAAATTCTCATCTCTTTTAAAAGAGAATCAGGAAGGCTGCATCACCCAAGTTATATGCCCTACAAGGAAGAGGATTTTCTGGATGAAGTTGTGTGAATTCTGCCTCACAGAATATCAAGGCTCATACACCTTGAATTATATGCATAATGCATGCAACTGAGATCTTATTTATTTGCTTATTTATTGTGTACCACCATCATCTGAAGAAACAGTTTGGTGTAGTGATTAAGGCACCAGGCTAGAAACTGGGAGTCCATGAGTTCTAGTTCTGCCTTAGGCAGAAAGCCAGCTGGATGACTTTGGGCCAGTCACTCTTGTTAATGTTTTCTACTACAGATTAAGGTTACTATGGTAACTAATCATTTTGGCCAGGTGCAGAGGTTGAATTCAACTGCCCCCTTTTCAGATGTTGATTTTTGCACCTGGGGGAAAAAACTTGCCTGGACTTGTTTTTAGTTTCTGTTTCTCTTCTGTGTAGGCATGTAGAGTTGAGTTAAGCAGCTTTCACTGAGGGCCTGCAAGAATGCAGAACCTTTAAATATGTTTTGCTTTCTGTGAATAAAATTATTTTTATAGAAATGCCTGGTGTGTGACTTTTCTGATCTCTCCTGGGCCAAAGGCTTTCCCCGCAATCTGCCAACAACTCTCTCTCAGCCTAGGAAGATGAAAGCTATGGAAAACCACCTTTGCAATCTTGCCAAGAAAACTGTGGGGACTTGTCCGGGCAATCTCTGAGAATCAGCAGTCTCTGAGAATTGGACACGAATGAATGAATTAAAAAAATAAATAAATGTCTGCAATACTCCTGGTTCTTTACAGGTGTGAGAATGAACATTAAAAAAAATCTTCAAGAGAAAGTTCTGAATCTTTCTCATAAGGGTGGTGGGAATGACAATGTTGGAAATTCCATCCATTATCAACAAAAGAGAAAATCAGAATGTCCCATGAAAATGTTAGAAGCCAAATCTCTATAAACACATTCTTTAGCACACATGCACATATGCGTATATACACACACACACAAACACACACACACACACAGGATAGATATTTTTAATCCTTTTTAAACAGGAGTTCTGCATTAAAAAAAAAAAAGACAGAAGGAGCACAGAAAGTTAAGAATAATGATATCAGAGGCTGCATAATTAGGTCAGATATTGTGTATGAACTTTGTATTACAGTTTAAGCCCCCAAATTTCTGCCTATGTTTGGTTGCTTGCTGTTACTAATTATTAATAAAATGATCATATGTTTGACAATACTGCCAACGATGCCAAACTTGCTGTTTACCACTCCCATTCCTGTAGACTACTGCAGGTAAATTTGACATATGATTCTATTTAATTCTCAAAGGGGAAAGAAACAAAATACCGGAAGAAGTTCAATTTCCATACAGGCATGTAAGAGTGCTCAGAGATTCCAAAGCCTGACCATTAGCAACTGCACACACCATCAACTATTCCCTGATGGGACACAGAAATCAAAGATCCATTAGGCCTGTATTCAAACATGAAACAAAATAGGAAAAAGAGTTTGAGTGCAGGAGATCTCAGAGGAAAATGTGTATATATCTTTTGGGATTGCTTCTTCAAATGGTGAATGCAGTGGCAAGCAATGGAGAGAAAAGAGAGTTGCACACTTAGCAACTCTCCTGAGTTTTGCTGTTAGCATGCATCCATTTCCATTTGATTATTATTATGCACTGTTATGGGTTCCTCAAAATTACTAATGGGGAAGCACAAAACATTATCTAAGAGGCTCTGATAGATGTTCCTTTAAAATATACCATTGTCCATAGCTTGATGGTATCAAGACTATTCACAATTATAAATGTACAATTTGGCTTGAACTGAAGCTGAGCATAAATAATCTTCTGAAATTCATTACCATGTTTGTGGACAAAGAAGTGAGATTAATTATTTCTCAAATTTCTCCAAGAGCAGAAATTCTCAAGGGCTAGGATCCTCTTAACAGTGACAAGAGCGACACTAATTAAAAACACAACTTATGGGATCAGTATCACAATCACTATCATCATAGTTTTTTTTTATCATTAAAAGCATCCCAAAGTGGTATTTAAATGTAATCCTCCCTTAAGAAATCATGGAGGTTACATTATTAGTACACACTATTGAAAAGATGCATGGACACTGAAGACAAGACAATTATGCACACCCCTTTCTCACCCTATTGCAAAAAATAAAAAAAATAAAAAAAATCACATTACACAAACAAATAATTCTTTGAAAGGTCCAGTGAAAGAATTTCTGAAGCAAATTATTTTTCATCATATCAAATGAGACCTGGTAAGGGGAAAAATGAAAAGGAAGTTTCTATGCCTACATCTACCCATTACTCTGAAACCTCCCTAGCTTTTCCATGTTCACCAACTTGGGGAAGGAAGGAAGGAAGGAAGGAAGGAAGGAAGGAAGGAAGGAAGGAAGGAATCAATCCCAATGGGAAGATTGCAAATACAAGAAGCCAGGAAGTGATCACTGTGCAATGTACATGGGATATTAACACAGATTTCTTGGCCATTTCTTAATTACTGAAATGCAAGGACAATGTATTCCACCCATGAACATTTCACTGAGGTTCTCTTCTACTGTGAAAGAAGTCCTAAATCAAATTTTATTTCTTCAAACTGAGTGAGAACGCATAGGGGAAAAATGCAAGATAATTTATCTGCCCAGCACTAACTCAAGCTAACCTACCAGCATCAAATCTCTCTCTCTCTCTCTTTTTTTTTTCCAGTAGGCTTTGATTACTGGTGATGGGATCACATGATGTTCATGTTTTGAACAAGTCTTCTTTTGGGAGGGGGAGGGAGCCTTGGTTCCAACGCATTATAATTCAGTATTTGAAATGATCAGTTGGTCCTATATTTTTCACTGAAAGTGATACTATTAAATAGCAAAAGAACTAATTTAATTTGGAAAGGAAAGTTGGCCTTTGAAGAAGCAAGATAGGAGGAGTGCTGATGTCTTTTGGTGTTGGAGAAGACTCCTAAGAATACCATGGACAGCCAAGAAAACAAACCGATGGCTCATCAAACAAGTTCTCACTCAAGGCACAAATGACCAGGCTCAAATTATCCTACTTCACACATTATGTGAAAACCCAGCTCTCTAGAGAAGGCACTAATGCTGGGAAAGGTGGAAAGAAAGAGAAAAAGATGACCAGAATCAAGGTGTATGAACTCAGATACAATGGTGATGGGTGCACTGTTAGAAGACCTGAAAGACCAGGTTAGGGATAGATCGTCATGGAGAAAATCTATCCATGTGGTTTCTATGAGTCAAAAACAACTTGATGGCACATAATCAATCAAACAACAATCTTATACTACTATCTACTGGACCACTGACTTGAATTAATAAAAAAAAACAGGTGGGGGGGAATCAACATAGAATGCAAAGAGAATAAATAGAGTAAATAAATATATGATAAATAGAGTCTTTAAAAGGTGTAGTATTGAGCCAAAAGTACTAAGGCTTATAACCAATCAGACAATGAAAAGAGGAGTAACATCACTTACTTATCACATATGTTCTTTGCTGGCGAGCTTCCCTTCCCACAATTTTATCTCATAACAAAGATCTGGGGTCTGGTCCATTCCTCTCCTCCTTTATATCCACTATATTCCATTTCTTTGCCTGGCCATAGGCATGATGGCCACTACCATTTTGTCTCCTTGGTATTTGGCTGCAATGGGACCCTGAAATATGGAAAAAAAAATGCCAATTGCCAAAATAATGCAGAAATATTTCCATGTTTTCCTGCATTCTTTCTGTAATGCCTTTGCATCTGGACAATACCCAAGATGTTTTTCATGATGACTTCCAGATACAGAATCATTTGAAACCACAGCAATCATGGTAATGGAAATCCAAAACATAAACCCTAAAAGTAGCCAGTAATTTATCTGTTTAATTATATTTTGGTCATCCTTAGATAGCATTTCTTGTACTGGTAAAAAGTGGTGGGGTTTTCTTTTGAATCTTTACTTCATCAATTCTTCCTGTAGTGGCCAGAGTTAGATGGTTTTTGCCTTGAAATAACTAATTAACTCACCTTGATTTTCCATGCAGTTGAGCAACAGCTATTGGGTACAAGAACAGCTTTATTTGAAATGTAATTAGGATGCCATTTTACTTTTGACAAGCAACAGTAAATATAATCACATCACAATTAGCAAGTGATTATGCCTTTACTACCTGGATCCATGTTCAAGCTTTTACTATCCAGGAAGTCACCCAAACCTAAATCTTTTACAATGAAGGTCCAGTTGTTCAATCTAATGAATAACTATTGATGCAATTAAATTAGGTAGAATAAATGATATCCCATTTATACAAATCATACTGAATTATTAAAGCCATAATTTCAAAGAATTAAAAAGTACTGTAGTTTAGAAAAAAACAAAAGTAGTGAGAATAATCATCATAATAATAGTAGTCATAGTAGCATGAGTACTTTATAGAACTCCAAGATGAATTATTTTTGGTTATCTGGCTACATAAGCTTAATGAAAATTCCTTTCTGCTGAAATATTCAGAATTCAAAATTCAAAAAGCTTAGGATTTATCTATGTCTGTCCGCATGCTGTCTTTAATAACTTCATATGTTTCTCCTGTCTCTTGTTATTCAAGTAAAATAATAATAATAATAATAATAATAATAATACCCAAAATAACCTGCTTAGGTAAACCCAAGGTTATAAAACAAAGTTCTTGCTGGGTTTCACTAATGTCTGTGTTTAAAATATTTAGATTCATCTTTCACCATACATTTTCAAGACAACCTTACAATCCATATGGAACAAGACATCATAAAACTAAAATGCAAACATAACAGAAAAGAGCATAGCAGTCAGTCATTGAAACATATTTGCAATGCACTGAAAGCAGTAACAAAAGGGAGTGGCAGCCAAAATTAACAGTACATTAAGTTGCTACCGAGTTGGCTAACATTTTTTTTTTAAAAAATATTCATAATTAAATATGTTCTGGCCCTAATTAGATGATATCACTCACTGCAAATATTTCAGCAGAGAAAATGAGCAGACAAAATGAGTTGAAAGCAACAGAATGAGTAAAAAAGTAACACTGCCCCAAATATTAGGATGGGGGAAAGAAACTGTTTTTCCCCCCTGAGAATTACAATGAAGTTTTCATGGTAGAGTGTGAGATGTCAGAGAAATGTTTGGGGGTATATATTATTCTTTCCAATAACATGGAGCTTTCCACTCTTCAAGTATATCTTAAGGAAAGGCATCCTGAAGAAAGATGCTCAAGGAACATTGTCAGATCAGTAAGGAGGACATCCAGAGAGGTTGCAGAGTGATGGGAACATGTTGGATTTTACAAAGCAATCTCAAAATATATTTTCTAAAAGCAAAAGCAAAATAAAAACAAAAAAAGATTTCATAGCCCACATAAAACCAGGAGAAGAAAATTTGCAGGGAAGTGGAAGACAGATTTCAGCAGAGGATTACCAAACATGCATTCACTCCTCAGTTTCAGATCCTTTCCAGGCATAGAGCTCCCACTTCCTGTCAACCTCATCTTTAATTAGGCAATCAGGCTTCGACTATAATGATGTGTCATGACCTCCTCCTCCGTTCTCCAGCTGTTCATTAATCAACACAACTGCACCATTTGAAATGGGTTCTTGCAATTATGAGACAGGTATTCTAAAGTGTATCAACCTCCCTAATGTCAAAACATGTAGCTTTTCAAAAAGCCCCACTCCAATTAGTACTTACATAATTTGTATGTAAATCTACCTATTAATTACAAATATGTTTGCATGCAATTAGAGCCAACTATTTTTAAACCATATTGCTGAAGGGAGGGGGATTCGTTCATCCTGTTTGGACTGAAAAGGTAGCTGTACCACTTCTATACCCCTTTTCAGAGATTTCTCCTTCTTATGAAAGGTAGGGCCATCATTCAGTGCCCCTTCACCAAATTCCCTGTTTTGTCTACATCAGAAAGTATTTTGGTTTTGGTTGGCCATTCAGGAAGGAAGGGAGGAAGGAAGGAAGGGAGGAAGGAAGGAAGGAAGGAAGGAAGGAAATGAATTTGGGGAAAAAAATTCTTTAGATTCTTCTCCAACAATTACCTTCTTTATACAATCTCAGCAAACACTTGTAGACTAAACAGTGCAGAGTGTAATAAACATTTCCAGGAGATGGAGTGATGATGTAATAACATGCAAGCAGGTGGGTCTACGATTTTGTAGGGGGTCAGAATATACATTTATTAATAAGGTATTTTATTTCTATAAACTTAGTTTGAAGATTTAAACACTTATTTGTTGTTGGGAAACAATTGGAAATTGCATCTCTGTAATTTTGGTGGTGCATTCCTAAAATAGTTTAGGAGCCAGAAAATGGGATTTGGAAACTGCATGCTACCAGTGGACAATGTAATAAGCCATCCAAGATGTAGAATATGGAATCATACATTCTAATGATACGATCTTTTCCTCCCATGGAAACATCACAATGTTAGGGACATGCCCAGAAAGTGGGTTCCCTCACCACACATTTCAGATATCCTTGGATGCCAGTCTTTGAAGACAAATCCTTCTCTCCTGCACATTTCTAATATTACTACACTGAAAATCCCTGGATCCTCTTGCAAATTAATTGAAATGCAAATTAGTTTAAAATGTGAATTCTCTGGAATGATTGCTTTCTGCAAATTATTTTGACACAGACCATCTGTATCTATTGACAAAGGGTTTTGAGTCCCTGGTAGTACCTCTACTCATTACTAAATCTCAGTCTATAAATAACACTGTTTTAATTCCAGAGCTGGTAAAACGGCTGAAAGTCTATGAAGCTGCAATTTTGTTGAATGTATTTTTCATAAAACTTGCCTGTATTTTGATCATATATGATTACATAGTTCACTGAGAGTGGAGAAAATTACACAGTAATTTAGGAAAGAAAATCGACAACCAAGTCTGTAGGAATGTGCTTTTCAATTTGGAAAGAATTTTCACAAAGACTGGCTGTTTGCACTAGTTGTAAGTATTGTTTAAATCCACTGCAGGCTGATGTATCTTTCAAATAAATGTGATTTTATTTCTTTGTTTCTCACTCCTCTGAGTGAATTCAAATCAGCCTGGGGAATTGCTTCCATTACTGTGAGGTGGAGAACCCATTGTGCAATCGATCATACATAACTTTGAAGAAAAGCAAAACAAAGCATGAATAAATACTAGGATGATGGATATTATATAAAACAGATTGGAATATGGATTTTTTTTTTGAATGGGGAAATAATTCTGGAAAATCTAGTATTCAGCAATATAAATATAATATAACAAATACAATATGTGAGAGACAGTTTGGTGTAGTGGTTAAGGCACCAGGCTAGAAACCAGGTGACTGTGAGTTCTAGTCTTTCCTTAAGCACGAAGCCAGCTTGGTGACCTTGGGCCAGTCACTCTCTCTCAGCCTAGGAAGGAGGCAATGACAAAGTACTTTCAAAATTTTGCCAAGAAAACTACAGGGGACTTGTCCAGGCAGTCGTCAGGGGTTGTAAGGGTTGAGTCTGAGTCAGACTCGGAAAACAAAACCTAAGCTGAGTCAAGAAGGGAAAACAATACTCATCAGGGAGATTTTGAGGAAACAGAAAGCAGGAGTGACTCAGCAGAGCAGGAAGATTTGGAGGGGCTGATTGGGCAGAATCCAGAGGAAGGTTTGAATCCTCCAATCAGTGCTTGAGAGAGAAGAGCAGAGAAGCACCAGGCAGAAGGCAGACTGATTGGCTACAGAGGAGAAATGGCACAAAAGGATGGGATAAAAGGGCACCAGCGCAAAGAGCAAGTTGCCAGAGACAACCAATCCAAGCTGCCAGCATTTGCGGAAGAGTCCTTGCCAGGAAACAAAGCCTCACCTGTAGCCAATATGGAATCAGTGCCAGCTTCTCCTGCCTCTGAGGATCCTCCTTCCTCACTCCCTGATTCAGCTGAGTTGTGCCTTGCTCCCAGCTCCAAGCCTCAGCCAGATCCAGCCCTGCCTCCAGATCTCCACCGCATCCTACCGCCCCAGCCAAGTTCTGTCCTGCCTCCAGCCCCAAGCCTCTATTTGTCATTCCAGCCAGATCTAGACCTGCCTCCAGATCCCAGCTGTGTCTTGTCACTCCATCCAAGTTCAGTCTTGTTCCCAGCTCCAAGCGTCTTCTTGCTGCTCCAGCCATGCCTAGTCTTGCCTCCAGTTCTGAGCTGAATCCTGCTGATCCTCATGCTGAGTCTTGCCTCCAGATCTGAGCTTTGCCTTGTCATTCCAGCTGTGCCTCATCTTGCCTCCAGTCCTGAGTCTTGTCTTGTTGCTCCAGCCATGCCTAGTCTTGTCTCCAGTTCTGAGCTGAGTCCTGCTGCTCTAGTTGCACCTAGTCTCACCTCCAAGCCTTGTCTTGTTGCTCCAACTGTGCCTAGTCTTTCCTCCAGCTTCGAGTCTGGTCTCTTTACTCCAGCTGCACCTAGCCTTGCCGCTTCTGCCAAACGTATTCTCTCCTCCAGTCCAGAGCCTCATCCAGCTGTATTGCCAAGAACTGGTTCTGCCTTCAATCCTACAGACTTGCCTTGTTGCTTTCACTGCCTAGGTGGACTTGATTATCTAGATTACTAAGAACTTTCTTCTGATGTAAATAGTTTTTGAAAATAAAGAATTTTTTCTGTAAGTCTATCTGGCCTCCTCTTAGTATGAATAGGACAGGGGTCAATGCTGTGTGTGTGTGTGTGTGTGTGTGTGTTTATAGAGAGAGAATTAACCCAATCTGTGGCATTATCACACTCATTTAAATCAGGATGCCTGGAATACCTAAGTTACTCAGGACTGAATTAAAATATTTTATTAACATACCCTACAAAATGATAACACAAGGCAAGATACATAGATTACATATTTATGTTACCTAGTTTAAATGGAAGACTTCTGAAAGCAGAAAGTGATATTCAACAGATCAAAGGGAACTTCAGTTTCTTAGCTGAAAGAACATTTTGCATCCATCCTCCATGGAACAATTTGACAATGAGATCAAAGCAACCTTCTCAATGAAATTGCAAACAGTGAGCCTATGACTTGAGAATTAGAGATAGGCTGTTGAACAATAAGTTAATACAGAGAAAGCTTATTCATAATCCATTGGCCTCATGTGGCATACAGCCTCTGATTTGTGATTCTTGGAGCTCCCAAATTGGACCCATAAATTTGATAGCAAGTGAACAAATAATGGCTGTGTTATTTCTGTCCAGATTTCAATGGGATATAAATTAACTATAGGTTTGGCAAGTCTTTAGGACACCTAACATACCTGCGGAATATTTTTAAAACTCCAAGTGAAAAGGACCAAAAGTGAAAGGATCAAGAACCCGGATGCAAGAAAGGTTGCTTGATCTTGATCTAAAGCTATTGTTAAAATGTCAACACTCCAGTCAACATTCAATTACACATAGATATTTGAAGATTTGCATATTATTATAGCAGGATATTTAAATCATCCCCCCAACTTTCCATAAGGATGAAATTGCCTTGTCTCCTAGATACCTTCAGGACTATCCTCTGTCAACAAAATCTGTCCATCCTGCATGCTTATTCTAGGAGGGGATGTTTTGGCCCCCACAAGTAAGTGACCTTTACAGGCATCATCCAGTCTGATTGAAATTATCTACTCCTAGAAAGATGTTTGTGGATTGTTTATGTAGATGTTCTATTTTGTAAACAACCTGGAATCATTGGGAATAGGGAGGTATATAAATGATGCAGTCAATCAGTCAATTCTGTCAATCATTTTGTATTTTACTGCAATCTTTCATTTTACCTTGGGTAGGATTCACTTTGCGCTTTGGTGAATGCTGATGGATCAAATGGAAGTATTGCACAAACACTGACCAAGGGTGTGTTTTTTTTAATCAGATACATCCTGAAATATCCAGGACAATTTGTTTAACTGAGTGTTCACACTGTGGTTGTTTTGCTATAATCTAAGCTTCTTGCCCACTTTTAAATAGCTGTGTTGTGAGGTATATGAATACGAAATATAGAAGGTGGCCATGGCTGTGTCTCTCTCTCACACACACACATACATATATGAAAATGGGATTCCTGGTACCCACAGCTGTAGGAGCCAGAAAAGGGATTGACCCCATGGAAATAGGCCCCATTTAGACTTGAATGGCTCATACACTTAGAGCCATGAGGCTGATATCCAGAAATGCATCCCTCAAGAATTTTACATTCAGATGGACAGCATGACAACCATTTTATAGTCTGTCTGGACAAGAATAAGTAATACCTTTATATCATCAGCAAAAACATAAGCAAAACTAGTGAAGTATATCAAATGAGTTGCCATATACCCAGGAAGAATCAGTATCAAACATCAGTTCACAATGAATACCTCTGGGCCATCCCTGAACTACTCTTTGAGTTTAACTTTGCCCCTATATCTTACAAAACTTTATAAGACTGAAAAAATTGGTGGTCAGAAAACTATTTATACATTTTTTTCTTCTTTGTTTTTTAAAAGACATATCTAAAATAATCAGTTAGGAGGAACATAGAATCCAATTGGAAGTATCAAGGGCATGCTGGAGCCTGTAGCTGCCACATTAAGGAAGCTGAGACCAAGATCCCATGGCTATTCTGAAGATCTAGGATGCCCTGCTGGGGCAAGAAAACATTGGATGAAAAATGTGGTTTAATTTCTTCTAAATTAAAAGGAAGATTCTGCAAATGAGTGATATGTGAAGCTGGCTTGATTCTCTGGACCAAGCAAGATTCTGTTCTTGCTTTGTTTTAAATTTCACTCAGTATGTTCTACCAGAACCTAGGTAGCAATTTTTCAAGAATGCTTTACTTTTTTTCCTTCACAGATCTAGGGATAGACTTAATAACCTCAGTGACACTTCTTGATTGTATGATTTTATGCCAAAATAATAACAGCATCATCAATGGGGCTGGAAAAATTCTCCTTGTTGTGACTGTGGTGCTGATATGCAAACTTTTAAACTTATTGTACAAGACTGCCCATGATGTGCATTCCCTGGTTCCTTAGAAGATCTGCACGAAGCAACATCAGTAGCGATCGCCTGGATAGCTGAACTGGACTTCCAGTTATGAGGCTACTACTGTGTGTAGACCCTCAGAAGTTTTGTATATAATTGTGTGGACTGTGTGTATATATTTGCCTTTCTCTTGTCATGTACTAATTATACACTATACACACACACACACACACACACAACAGAAGTAGCAACAGAAAAATAGCACTTTCTTTAGGATAGCTTTTAACGTTCTCTCCTTTAAATCAGAGAGAAGGGAAGGAAGGAAAGAGACTTTTTGTTTACCACAGGAAAAGAAACTAGGACCCTGGAAACTAGATGATAATACTCAACAAAAATACACCCCTATTTCAATAAGCCAAAAGGAAAGCTTTAGGAACATGAAGAGTGCTGATGCTTGAAAAGCTAGTATAGCTTAAGTTAACATTTTTTGATTTGGAAACATAGTCTTGCTTTCTAATTAAAAGCTCTAATTGCACATTAATTGCCTTGAGAGTTTTCCTAGTTTCTTCCCCATACTTTCCTACCCACTGCCCCCCATTTCCTACAGTTAGCTATGAAATTCCAATCCAGTTGCCAAAGCAGTATGCTTGCTCTTGCAGATAAGTGACTTGAATGGGAACAAAAATGGGAACAACATTTCTTGGGATGTTGAAGGAGGTAGAAGATGTCCCCACAGTGCCATCCAATTGGTATATTTGGGGACAGGTCTGAGGCAGCCCTTGATCTAACAGATCTGAAATTCCTTTCTAGTCCTAAAAGGTATCAGAATTGTTCACATGAAGCAGATCAGCTTGGAGCTACCTGATAAATTAATGGAAAATTAACTAAATAAAAGAGTTCCAAACACATTACAATATGCAGCCTTTCCAACAGACACTAAAATACAGAGTCTTCCTAAAGGATTTATAATCATACTAATTAATGCCAAATTATTGTTATTATGCCAAATATAGTTATCCCTGATGTGAAAGAAGGCAATGTTCCCCTGATATTTAGGAAGATAATTTCCACATTCCAAGGCAGCATAATACAGATCAAACTTTCCCAGTTCAATGTTCTCCAGATGTATCAGGACTACAATTTCCAGAATTCCCATTAACAGTTCTGACTTGGAATTCTGGATATTGTAATCCTAACACATTGGATGGATACTGTTAAAGAAATTTAAGAGTACTGAAGGCTAAAGTGCAGTAAAAATAAAAGTAAGTAAAATGAAGCCTCCTCTGAGTCAAGCGCAATTCCTAATAACAAAGTGGTAATAATTCAACTTAAAAAACAAACAAACAAACCCTACTAAATCTTAAATAATTTAAAAGCTTTATCATAGAGACTGTCAATCTAAGCAAATAGATGCAGCAGCATGAATATAATCAATACCTTGATTGAACAGATAATCTCTTGTACCAAAAGCTTAAAAAGCTCAAAACTAAATTTGGAACGGTTTTTCCACAGCTAGTGTGTCAGACAACCCCTTTCTTTTTCCCTGTAAAGATCATGCATCAGGTAGACCAGAGCTGATTCAGTTCTATAAGCAGGTCTGAATCCAAATTGAAAGGATCTGGGAATCTATTGAATACTATTTTCTTCATTCTATTGAACATTTTGCCTAAATGTTGATACTTGCTATGAACTAAAGTGTTGAGGGAGAGTTTTTTGAGGAACCTTCAAGTTAGTTGATGCTTTTACACCACGATGAATCCATATAGTCAACCCTCTTGGCAAGATCAAACAAGTCATGGAGATCAAGACAGCAGGAGTCAGATGTACAAAAGTATCTCATCTCTATTCCCAGCCTTCATGGACAAGCTAATCCCATAAAACTAGAATACTGGTCAGAATACAAGACAGTTCATCTGACATTGTGTGACAACCTTGTTATAAGAATTTTCATCTAAATTACATAAAAAAGAAGTCATAGCACATGTAGCTTCAACAAACCATTTGTAGTGAGAAGTTAAAAGGCCCTGAAACAAATTATACAGCTTTATATGACAACTATTTAAGAATGAAGTAATGACAATAAAGAAACTCATGTGATGGGAACAGTTAAGTCCCCTAACATGGATTGTTGTCTGCTTTGTTTGTTTGTTTATTGTTTAACAAACTTTTGAATACTGCCAGGTTACAAATTAGTTTAGGTTGGGTATCTGTGTATAATCATATAATCAAAATAAAATCTTCTAAAATCATAATTCCCCAATAAAGAACACCTAGCATGGAGAAGTGCTTTCCCACCAAACACTCAGGGAAAAGGTGTAATTAATGGAGGGGGTTATCTTTAAACTAGAACTTCTCTCTTCTGCATTCTAGCCATCCTATCTTATTTTATTATTTAGAGGTCTTCTGGGAACAAGGCCTCTAATGACACTGTTAGCATCATCCCATCTTTCTGGTCCATAGCAAAAGTAGGGTGTCATGTTCATCGTTCCAATGGTTTGAATACATCGTAACATTTCACATGTCACTCTCCTGTTCCGTGTCTGTCATTTGCGGGGAGGGGAATTTCAGCCGTGCCAGGCTGTAATCTCCTTGCTGTTCTGCAGGAATGTATGTTTGGGTTATGACATATCTTCAAGGTTACTTTCCCAGGCCGATGTGTGACGGTTGCCAACACCTGGGAGGGGGTGGTTGCTATGGTGGGGCGAGGGGCGGGATTGGGTTTGAAGCGAGGGTATTTAGTTTGTATTTGGCGCGCTTTTGCTCATTCTCAGCTTTCTTCGTACTTTGCATACTATTCATTCAATAAATTAGTTTTCTCTAGTAATTACTGATGAGACTCCTTTTATTGGAATAGGCAATCATTACATAAAGCTGAGAATCATAATGAAATTTTCCGCTAGCCCCCATCCAAGCCTTTGGTGAAGGGGAGAGCTAGCGATGACTTTAACAATGGATGGAGGAATCGGGGCCCAACAGCGCTCCAGTGGGGATGGCGTGGCGGAGGCTCGGTCGGGGCTAGCTCATGCCAATCATTACATAGGGCCTCAACAGAATTAACAGACTTCTTTACCCTGGGAAATCTCCCAGAACATTCAAGAAATCATTGAGATCTTGTAAGGGGCAGTCCATTCTAATGGTACCACACCACTTAAGGCAGGTGAGATATTCATCAGTTTAAATCTCATTAGGAAGTTGACCCTGCCATTCTTTGACCACCTTCTCCACAGTCTGGCAAAAATATATTATCAAAAGAATTCACTGCCTCAGGCATTGGACCAGTAACTTACTGATGTTGAAATCCCAAGCTGCCCTTGACAATGTGATCAAGGCATGGATATTGAAGTTTTCCAACAGTATATCAAAGCTAATTCACCAATATATGTTGGTGTAATATTTCCTGGAAATTGTAGTTTCTAACAAATAGTATTTCCTGTTACAAATCAGTCACTCAGCTGTGAATTATTATGTCAGTACTCAAAGTATGAGCTGTCTAGTGTTTCAAAGGATTGTTTTTTAATTATGTTAATACTGGTGCATATTATTTAACAAACATCCAATCCCTGAATGGATTTCAAAAGGCTTTACTTTTGTACTAAGTAATATATTATCATTTTCCATCACTAAAATTATAGCAGTTGCAGTACTGTGTTAAAATGCTGTTCAGATTCTAAAGGTTTACATTTTGATTGCTAATACATTTCCCAAAAACTCTACAATAATTAAATGGCTTCCATTTTAATTATATATATATATATATATATATATATATATATATATATATATATATATATATAAAATTCTTCATTAGCACAAGAAGGAGAGAGAGAGAGAGAGAGAGAGAGAGAGAGAGATTCATTACATAGCCTGTCTGATTCCATTTAGATTTGTTTTTAACTGGAGGACTTCAATCTTTTAATGTAATTTTGGAAGATGGCAAAAATAAAAGACAAAAATATAATTCAAAGCAATGAGATGTCTGAAACTGGTGCTTAGTGAAATATCTGACACTGGTTTTTCAGCATTTCTCAATGGAGTAGCATTGAAGCTTGTAGGATGGAGACATTAAAAAAAAAAAAAAAAAAAAAGCACAAATCTCACCAGAGAACCCACTGGCCAATCTTGGCTGATCTCAGAAGCTTAACAGGTTCAGAAATGGTTAGGGATTGGATGGGGACCATCTAGGAATTCCAGGCTGTTGGCTGGACTGGAAAGTGTGATGGGGGGGATCACAAAAAAAAGACAGTGAGATTGCATTTTTTTAAAGTAAAAAGCTGCAGATTTTATTCACAATTATAACTTCCCTTGTACATCCAATAAGAATAAGAAAGATTTAAAAATAGATAGAACATATTTTCTTTGTCTCATCCTTTACTTTTGAAATACAGATCAATCCAAGTTAACATCAAGGGTAATTAGATAATTGATTCTGAAAAGTAGGCTTTTAAACTATTTGTGAATCAAAGCTATGGCAGCATAATGAACCAGATTCTGAGTTACTTGAGATCAATGGGGTCAAATGCAAAAAAAAAAAAATGCAGTAGAGCAGAAAGATTTTATTAACAGATTAATATATTGAATGACTTTACTATATTCAATGCATAACTGCCTTCCATCAAGACAGGAGACCCTGTACAAAACATGGACTAATGACCCAATTTCTAAAACAGTATAAAGTAATATAAACAAGTTGTTGTTGTTGTTTAATTAATGAATCTGCTTTGGAGAGCATAGAGTATTTTTCTAATTTTTAACATGAATGTCTATGGTAGAGACATCACTGTATAATCCATTTGTATTTATTTGCACATATATGGAAATACATGGGGTTTAGGGATATGGGCATTCATGTACCCTACCCCTGACTTCTGTGCATATACAGCTCCTTGAAATATTTTTTTATTCACTTAGACCAGAGTTCCAAAATGGGGCAGTCAACTCATCTGAGTGAATTTACAGCAGCCTTATGATCAGGAACTGACTATACACCATACATATGGTCCCAGGGCTATATGTGAATCCAAACATGTAGTGTGATTTTATAGAACTCATAGATCTATGTAAATCTAACCATGCTACTAAAATTCAGTGAAATATTCCACCATTCTGAAACAACAAACCTACAGAGGCTGTAGGATATAGCCAATTTTCCCTGCTCAGGTGGTATCATCATCATCATTAGCTAACCCTGTTTTAACTAACTGGAGCCCTCACAAGTTCAACTGAATGTTACAGAATCTGCAGAACTGAAACAAGCAGTTCTGTATTGTACTAAACCTTGTAAACCAAGAAACTGTTCGGATTTATATTAGTAATACTATCTGGCTTGTGGATAGTTTCACCTCTATGATCTTCTGCTAGCTGCAACTGGGAGCAATACTGAATAATGTATCTTCCATACATTCACTTCGATTGGTATTTTCCATAGTCTACACTTACAATTCCTGCTTTGTATTGGCATAATGAATCCCAGTCAGTCTCAACTACTTTTGGACTAGTTGCTTATTTGTATGATATATTCTAATAAGTTCATCATTGTAATTCAGTGAGTGCCAAGTATGTAGTATAGAGTTTTACATATTTCTTATGAATATTTTGACATAAAGTAAACACTACCACTTTTGCTTTCAGTAAATCTGACAAAACACAACCGTGAATTTGATGAACTGCAAGTTTGGAAACATTCCAGATACTGTGTTTATTTTGTTTTGGCTACACATACTTTGAACATCACAAATCCCATGCTTGAAACAACTGGGGGAGAAAAAAATCAAATGGAGAATGATGTCTGTCAATATTAAAGCCCTGGTATTATGCTTTTGGCAGGACTGGATACATCATAGCTAATGCAGGGTTGTGTTTTCTTCAAGATACCTTTCTAGAAAATTTCAGTAATTTGGACATTATCATTAATAGTCAAGAGTTCCATACTGAGTGACTGACAGTTACAAGAGTAATTAATATTTGAATTCTTTATCTATTTCAAGTGTGGGCAAAACATATGGCCTCAAGGATGACCAGTAGCGAGGTGGATAGATTCAGTTGTGGTAGCAATGAACACACAATTGGAAGAGTTGAAGGACCAAATTAGGGACAGATCATCCTGGAGAAAATCTATCTATGTGCTCACTAAGTGTTGAAAACAACTTAATGACACTTGATCCACCTTGTTCTAGACTTTCTGCATGAAGAGAGTAGACTAAATAGCCTATAATGGAGATGCATAACTAGAGGATGTTGGGCTCCCAAAATCTTAAATGTTCTCACAGCCCCAGGAAAAAAATTGTCATTGAATTGCAATGTTGAACACCTTTTAAAAATAATCCTATTCACTGTGTTAAAGTAAAAGCAAGTGCATTTTTCTTGTGTTCCATTTCTTTATCTGGCATAGGCTATTTTGTGACTACAGTTTACACTGAGTCCATCAAAGATGAATACTCAGTTGAATAAATTGGCCTGGATATTTCAGGATATATCTGATTAAAACAAAACAAAACAAACAAACAAAAACACTGTTGGTCAGTGTTTGTGCAATACTTCCATTTGATCCATCAGCATTCACCAAAGCCCACAGTGAATCCTACCCAAGGTAAAATGAAAGATTGCAGTAAAATACAAGATGATTGATTGAATTGACTGATTGACTGTATCATTTATATACCTCCCTATTCCCAATGATTCCAGGTTGTCTACAAAATAGAACATCTAAATAAACAATCCACAAACATCTCAATGCAATTCTATAAACCAAATAAAATAAAATAGGCTTTACACACAGAGATGATTAAAACCTTGCACTCTAGTGCACTTGCCTCCGTAAGAAATAAAACACTGTTATTGCTTTGCAAAAAGATAGAAAGTTAGGGGCAGGTCTAAATTCTTGGAGGAGATAATTTCAATGAGACTGGATGATCCCTCTAAAGATCACTTTCTTATGTGGGCCAAAATACCCCCTGCTAGAACAAGCATGCAGGATGGGCAGATTTAGTTGAGAGAAGATAGTCCTGAAGATATCTAGGAGGCAAGGCAAATTCATCCTTATGGAAATGGGAGGATGGTTTAAATATCCTGCTATAATAATACGTGCATCTTCAAATAAGTGTGCACCTAAATAACCAAGACCAAGTTCAACTGAAAAATATGCATACCCCAGCCCTACAATGTCTCTGCAACACTATTAATCTGTATTTTATCATAACGCTTCCACCATATTTCATTATAAACTGCAGAGTCCCTTTTCTCTTGAAAATATCATCATCTAGATTTCACTCCTGATTCTAACATCAAGTTAAATTATTCCTGTACCAGGAGAAACCTATACTAACTTGGCGGGAAATACTCTGAATTATTGCAACTTGGAAAATACTGTCAGTATTTCGAAAGAAGTAATTCACTGAATTTTCAAGCCACATTCCTGCACACTAGTAACTAGAGCTATTCTGTACTATCCTGGAGTGCAGAACACTCAGATTAGATTCACATATCATACTTAACCAATTTTATTTAAGCAATAATTGGCTGCATTCACATAACACTTTCCACCCAA
The DNA here is from genome assembly GCF_035149785.1 of Candoia aspera. Taxonomy (NCBI): domain Eukaryota; kingdom Metazoa; phylum Chordata; class Lepidosauria; order Squamata; family Candoiidae; genus Candoia; species Candoia aspera. The sequence goes on along the minus strand of NC_086163.1, from coordinate 11,428,414 downwards.
AGCAAAGAAAATACATTTTGTAGAGAATTCTCACTACAAACCAATATGTGCAAAACCCTCTCAAACATGCTTTTCACTGTTGTAACTACAGGCCACAACATATAGCATACCATAAAATACCATAAAATAATAGTAGAATAGTAAGATTATAAAATGAAATAATAAAAACAAAATAATAAAAAGAGCGTTAGATGAAAGAAGGTTTTGTTGTTTATTCGTTTAGTCGCTTCTGACTCTTCATGACTTCATGGACCAGCCCACGCCAGAGCTTCCTGTTGGTCGTCAACATCCCCAGCTCCCCCAGGGATGGGTCCGTCACCTCTAGAATATCATCCATCCACCTTGCCCTTGGTCGGCCCCTCTTCCTTTTGCCTTCCACTCTCCCCAGCATCAGCATCTTCTCCAGGGTGTCCTGTCTTCTCATTATGTGGCCAAAGTATTTCAGTTTTGCCTTTAATACCATTCCCTCAAGTGAGCAGTCTGGCTTTATTTCCTGGAGGATGGACTGGTTTGATCTTCTTGCAGTCCAAGGCACTCTCAGAATTTTCCTCCAACACCACAGTTCAAAAGCTTCCTTCTCTCAGCCTTCCTTATGGTCCAGCTCTCGCAGCCATATGTTACTACGGGGAACACCATTGCTTTAACGATGAGGACCTTTGTTGTCAGTGTGATGTCTCTGCTCTTAACTATTTTATTGAGATTTGTCATTGCTCTTCTCCCAAGGATTAAGCGTCTTCTGATTTCCTGACTGCAGTCAGCATCTGCAGTAATCTTCGCACCTAGGAATACAAAGTCTTTCACTGCTTCTACATTTTCTCCCTCTATTTGCCAGTTATCAATCAAGCTGGTTGCCATAATCTTGGTTTTTTTGAGGTTTAGCTGCAAGCCAGCTTTTGCACTTTCTTCTTTCACCTTCATCATAAGGCTCCTCAGTTCCTCTTCGCTTTCAGCCATCAAAGTGGTATCATCTGCATATCTGAGATTGTTAATTTTAACTCCAGCCTTGGATTCCTCAAGGCCAGCTTGTCGCATGATGTGTTCTGCATACAAGTTGAATAGGTAGGGTGAGAGTATACAGCCCTGCCGTACTCCTTTCCCAATCTTAAACCAGTCTGTTGTTCCGTGGTCTGTTCTTACTGTTGCTACTTGGTCGTTATACAGATTCTTCAGGAGGCAGACAAGATGACTTGGTATCCCCATACCACTAAGAACTTGCCACAATTTGTTATGGTCCACACAGTCAAAGGCTTTAGAATAGTCAATAGAAAGGAGGTTAAAACAAGATAAAACTAGGGCTACACTAAGGACTTAAATATTTTGTTCTATCGACCCATGAATGTCCATGATGCAGGGGGTGGGGATGGTAAGGGTATAGTAACATCAACCAACAAATGCCATTCCATACATGCCATCATTTTAGCATCATCACAGTTGAATCAACTCCAGTTCACAAACCACCATTACAAAGGAATGCTAAGGTGGAGTTAGTTTAACAATGCTGAACCTGGAATATGATATTATTAGCAGTGCCTCTCCAAAGATATTACCTTTTTGGCTGAGATATTATCCCTCCTGTGCATTTTTGATCCATTAAAGAACTTACTTTCTGCTGAAGTTTTCAGTGGCACAATTGATTTGATTTTCACCTACTGGATTGAGCATTATGCTTTACACTATAGCACATTTAGTGAAAGGCAAGAGCTGAACACTTCATTATCGAAACCTCTAAACATCACACCAAAAAAACATGAAAGAAACTAATGAAATATGCTGAGGTTTGGAAGGCAAACCTCAGAAATGTGTCAGGCGATTACCTTTTAATTCCAAATTTCTTTTCATTGGGGTAGCATAGATAATAAAGCAACTTGGTCAGTATATTCCCCAATGCACAGACTATGAATAAGAAGTCTAGAATATTGTTCTGTTTATTTTTCAATGGCAGCTTTGGAAATGAACTAATCCATGAATAATTTAAATGGTAAAGTATGTACTTCTCAGTGCACTATACTTAATTGTAGCCAAATGGATGTGAAATTAAGGATGTAAACAGCAGACTTCTAGAGTACAGCAGAGATAAACTCTGAAATCTGTGAAGAATATGGAGATGGTGGAATTAGATTATATCACTTTAGAAAGCAAGGTAAGAAGTCACTTTCCTGAATTTCCACTTGAACCTAAAGAACAGAACAAAACATGATCATAGGAGTTTAGCAGCAGCATGATACAAATTGGGACAGATTCTCCCTTCCTTATGGGCTACCCTTCTTACTTTATTACATGTGAATAGTTTATTTTAATCTATTTATGAGCATGAAAAATAGCATCCCCATTAGTAGCTGAAGTGATACACTTCATTCTTCATTCTTCAATGCTGCCATTGTCAGCAAAGTAATCTTAAATACATTCAAATGAGCTCAGTGGAATTGCCATGAGAAAAAGGATAAATAGATTGCCAGTTTGGTCTAGTGGTTAAGGCAATGGGCTAGGAACCAGGAGGCTGTGAGTTCTAGTTCTACCTTAGGCATGAAAGCCGGCTGGGTGACCTTGGGCCAGTCCCTCTCTCTCAGCCCAACTCACCTCAAAGGGCTGTTGTTGTGGGGAAAACAGGAGGAGGAAGGAGTATTAGGTAGGTTCACCACCTTGAGTTATTTATAAAAATAATAAAGGCAGGATAGATAAAATAATAAATTAAAATTTTATTTTATTTAATAAAATAAAATAAAATAAAATAAAATAAAATAAAATAAAATAAAATAAAATAAAATAAAATAAAATAAAATAAAATAAAATAAAATAAAATAAAATAAAATAGCATTTCTCAGAGCACTTTCAGATAATTGGTTTGTCAACTTCCCTTTATAAACTTCTGATTATAAAATGCACTTCAACTTGATCTAAGTTATCTAAACTATTTGCAGATTTATTCCACGTCTACCCTTCCTTACAACTCTAGCATATACAGTAGCCAAGAGAGAGTGAACATAGGAAAAATTGAGCAGAATCAATTATCAATAGACCGACTATGGGCCAAACTCCAGATTACTTTCTTTTCTTATGGCTTCCAGATTCAGAAATAGAATTTCCTTGAAGCAGATACCTTTCCCCATTCCTACTAGAGCAAGGAAACAGCAGGATATATCAAGATATCTCTAGAACTGGGTCTTACTAGATCTCCATCTATTAATTCTCCCCATAAGCAAGTGTTGATTTTGAATAAGAACTCTGTGACCTTTTTTAAAAAAAAAATGTGATCCTGTATTCACTTAGAAGCCAGCTTCTAACACTTACAATGACATTACTTATGACTAAATTGATTTGTTAATTGTAAAGCTTTTAAATAAAGATTTTACCTCTCTCTGCATTATTTCCAAACATTTTTCTTACTGCAATGCATATTTGAGCATGTTTTTACTTAATATGCCAATTTTTGTGCATAGTTTTTGAGTTGCCAACTACAGTATACTGAATTATTCTGAAAAGAGCACACAGCCTAATTCATCTATAAATTTGCAAAACGTAGGTAAATTCTCATCTGTTCCTGAATTAACAGTGCACAACTAGTCATTGGCTTTAGGGAACAGGTTAGAAATACATAGGAAGCTATCTTTTACAGAGTTAGATGGTTAGTTCCTTGTTTAATATATAAATAAAGTTTTATTTAAGCCTCATCTGTGAGGCACCAGATAATGTTTGGTGGTTCTTAGTAAATGTAGCTGGACCTTGCTGATGACCTCAGTGCCTTTAACTGTAAAGGCAATCAAAAAGGTCTTAGGTTGTTTAGGATCTTATAAGTCAAAACTAAACTTTGAACCTGGTTTGTAGCTAATTCTCAGCCAGATCAGCGGTTTTCACAAAGGTGGAAATTCTCATGGCCAGTCCCTCACTAAGCAACATGGCCATTGCATCTGTACCAGCTGCTGCTTCTAGATCAAGCATAAGGATAGCCTCAAATAGAGTACATTGTTGTTATTCAATCACTCAGCCTCTTCTCTCTCTTTTCTTTTTCATCTGTTTTTCCCCCTTTATTGTATTGTTATATATCAATATGTTTTATTATTTCGATACAATGATCTTTGTACAGTATTCAAGTTATTGAGATTGGTTGGATAAACAAAAAAGAAAGGTTCTGTCAGTGTTAATTACAGTTTAGGATATCACTATTACCAGTGTAAAATTACTAGTCTTTTTCATACAAGTTTGAATATAATATGAAGAAGAAAAAAACTACTACAGATTACATTGTGGTGCAATAAAGATTTCAGTCTTGAGATGATGGTTACTTAGTATTAAAGTCTCCATTATATAATTGCTTAATATAGTTATTGCATGTTAATAAATGGAAGAATAAGAAAACAAATTTATTGAGGGGTAAATACCAAAAATAAAGAAAGTTGGAGGAGGAGGAGGAGGAGGAGGAGGAGGAAAAAAAAAGATTGAGTTTCTAATTTTCCCCTTTTTAAATATATCTTCTAATTTACCATAATGTAGACAATTACAGTAAACAATCTTAACAGCCAGACTGTAAGTGGTTATATTTACCATGCTGGATGATGTATTGTATATATAGGAACCTGTCAGGCTCATTTTGCACCCCTGCCATGAAATCGCTGCTACACATATCAGCTGCTAGATGCTATGCCAGAATGAGAGCAAACCCATGTCAGCTCATGTAGCTTTGCAGACAGAGAGGATCGTTAATCACATTCCTTCACAAGGCGTTGAAGCCAAGGATGGGCTGATAAGATGCCTGGACTCTAATTAAGTCTAAGGAGATGGGAGGGGAAAGATCAGGGGTGAGAACAGGGTTGTCTGTAGATGAGACAGGAATGAGAGACTATGTCAGAGGGAATTATTTAATTTGAATGCCTTGGAGCCAAAACGTTATTCAGAACTTTGCAACTGTCCCATGTAATCAGATTTTAATAAATGAATTCTTTAAGCTTCCTGATGGACTGTCTGGAGAATTTCTAAACTTAAGATCCTGGTACTGGGGCTGTCACAGAACTATTACTGCTTAAATTCTCACTCCATATAAACTTAATGACATTTTTTTGCCATTCTTGTAAAGTTCTCTCTGAAATTTTTATTGGCACCACTTGGAATCTTCTTCAAATTCTTTGTAGTATTAAGGTATCAACCTATCTGGACCAGCCACTTCTGTCTCTTCATGACTTGATGGACATCATCATTTCACCAGGATTATCTGTCAGTAATTGTTTCTTTGAGTTCATCTTATTTATATATTCTTCAAATTTAGTCACTGCCCATACCACTCAGAGAGTGACTCTGGGCAGTTATCAGTAAAAACAAGAATAAATAATCATTAAAATACAATAAAAACAATGTAGTTAGATAAAAATACAATCCAAGATGGAGGTATTAAAAGATCTTAATTTATGGGGGCATCTTCATGGTGCTAACCATCCCCAGGACTGGTTGCTCTTCCTCACACCACACTTAGGCTGGCAGAGCCAGGTCTTCACTCCTTTCTGGAAGGCTTATCTCACCTTCCAGAAAGGAGGGGGGGAGAAGATTCCAAAGGGCAGGGTCAATGGCAGAGAAGGGTCTCTTCCTGGGCCCTGCCAAATGACATTCTTTTATGGACGGGACCCATAACATGCCTCTTTCTGTCTGACTGGGTGGGACAGGTTGATGTAATGGGGATGAGACAGTCCCTCAAGTAGCCTGGACCCATGCCATGTAGTAATAACCAACACCTTGAATTGGACCTGGAAGTAAACTGGCACCCAATGCAGCTCTGGTGTCACATGAACCATCCTCCGGGCACCCAAGATTGCTTGCACTGCTGCATTTTGAACCAGCTGTAGCTTCTGGATACTCTTCAAGGGTAGCCCCATGTAGAGCACAATGTCTGTTCATGTGTTAGTGATAGTGCCTAGCCACCTTGAATTCTGTTGGCCTTCTTTTCAATTGCCTTTATTTTTCCAAGCATCAAGGTCTTCTCTAAAGACTCTTGCCTTTCCATTTTGTGTCCAAAATATGTATGTTAGCTGCAGCTTCATCTTTCGTGCTTCCAGTGGGTAGCCTTTTTTAATGTTTTGTTCTTCTAGTGGTCCAAAATATTCTCAACAATTTTTCTCCAACAGTACAATTCAAAATTCTTCATACACCCTTTCTGATAACTCAGCTTTCATTATAAGGTTACCATGGAAAACCATTGCCTTGACAATGCATACCTTCATTGTCACAGTGATACCCCTGCACTTTAATACTTTGTCTAGAAACCTGGAGTTACTTTTCTCCCAAGAAGCAGGTGTTTCTCCATTTTATGGATACAGACATTGTCCCTATGAATGCTTTGTTCTTTTTCACTTCCCTTTTTAGCTTAGAACATTATAGTTATTTAAATATGAGGTTCCCAGCACATGAAGAACAACTATAGCTAGACTGTATTTGTCCAGAAAAGAATTTCTACTTATTTCAGATAGTACAGACTGAACAGTCACTGGGGAACTAATGCTGCTCACATTGTATGTAAATGAGCATAAAAGGCTATTAGACGAATAATGAATTAGCTATATATTATTAGCCATTGTTGAACAGGCGGTTGCAGTTCCCTAGCTCTTTTGTATAGCCATGGTAGGCAAGAGTACAAAGGTTTGTCCTTACTAAGGAATTAACACATAATTAGGAGGGGAAAACAACTGAGAGTATCAGAACACAGTGACAACTTATTGGAATTTAACACCCATTCATTGCACGTATTTTTCAAACTATATTACATGTCACACAATTATATTCATCTGTCTTAGCCAAGAAACAATTGTGCATTAGAATATTCAATCTATTTTTAAACAATACAATTCTGTGGTTTTCTTCCTGAAGTATATACAAATTTAAGGAGGATCAGCTTTGGCACTGAGGCAAATACCAGCTTTGAATTCAGAAGCAGTGAATTGCTACATGAAAGTTCTCCAAGAAGGCTATTGCAATGTTTTTAGAAAATCCATCAGTAGGGCTGGTTTGTTTGAACCAATTGTTAATTCAGTACATAATGGAGAAGAACAATGGCTTTCAAAACTCATGCATGGGAATGGGCCATGCCGAATTCAGGCTTCCCATAAAGGACAGGGTGCCTCTCAGTTTGTCCTTTAGCAGGACATGCAGGCAGTTCATTTGGAAGAGCAACGGGGCTACATCTCAGGTATCTGATGATGCCAGACCAGAAGGACTGGAAACTCAGAATAAAGCAGGGTGTCATTTGCTACCATTTGGAAAGCCAAGGGGAGATGGAATAATAACTCACACACACACACACACACACACACACTGTGGGAGCCAACTTTGAGCACATGGGTCCTGCCAATCCCTCCTACTGCTATTCAGGTTGCCCTGTGTCTTGTCTTCTGAGGAAATAGTTGTTGCCTAATTTAGATAACAATCCTCCCTCACTGGTTCAGTTGATCAATGGGATCTTGAAATAGAGAGCTATTAAGGCATATCCAATATGCTTTCTTTAATGTGCCCACATAGATTTATATCCCAACTTTCAGGACCTTAAGATGGTGTTGACAGTACTTTTTTCAAGTTTTCACTACCTGTGACATACAGTACATTAGGCTGACAGAATGACTAGCCCAATGTTACTCAGGTAGCTTCGATGGATGACTTTGGACTTGAAGCTACATCTCCCCAGTCTCCCAATACCTTAATCACCACACTACATGGGTTGTCACTCCAAACACTGCAAATGTCCAAAGTTAAAAGGACACACCTGATAATAACAAGAGTGACATTTGTCGTACTACTGTAGCATCTTAATATTCAATCTCAAACCCCTTTTAATTTATTTTGTAGGTTTTACCAAGGGTTTTAATTCATTAGAGTTCAGCCAGATGGCACAATGGTTATCAAGTGTCTGCATTTTACAGTACTAAGCAGTTTTTGGACTCAGCCTCATCAGGCTAAGATAATGGGATTTAAAATTGCAATGATGATCACATCTGCCTTTTCAAATAAAATGAAGCTTTGATGGAGGATTATGTGAATAAGAAAAAAAAAAATCATTGAAATGGGGCCCCAGGGGAGGCTTAAGCAGCAAGAGATTATTATGTTCAAACAACACTCCTTTAAGAAAAGAAGGAAAGTCAGGTTTTTTTTTTTAATTGTGACTTGATACTTTATTCATGGGAAAGATACAAAGTCACTGCAATGCTGTATTAAACATTCTCTCTTCTCGTGTAAACCTGTGCACTGTATCATGTCAAGACATCTCCAACAAATTTAATGATTATAAAAATGTACTTCCAAGAAGATCCTAGAGACTACTGCACTAATAAAAAACGATCATCATGTTTGATTGCCCAGATATAGTTTTTATCCAAACAAAGGTGTGCTAAGAAATATATTCACTGCATTTTTTCCTACCTCTAACTTGAAGATTCTGCTTCTTGCTGCCATCCAATAGTCATCTGGGTTTTCACAGTCCAGTAAATGTGGCAAAATCTGATAAATCTCTTATTTGGGAAATACGGTTTTCAAATATTACACAATTTCAGATTTCAACCCCGTTTCTCATAATATATCTTTTCAATCTTTTTAAAAATCACTTTACAAACCACTTAAGAGGCTGCTAGTTTTATTTCATATACTGCAAATTTTTTGTTGTGTATTACATAGTGATTATACTGTTGTCTATACTATCCCTCCTTCCATCTTAGATCCTAACTGCTCCTTATGACAATTAGTGGCACAAAATAGTTGACAGCAATTTGGGGATTTAGATTTGTGTGCCACTGTGAATAGTCTTGCATGTGATAATTGTTAATCCAGGTTAAACTTCCTATTTTTAAAGAGAGACTGTAAAATATTAACGAGGGTTTGCAATACAAAGCAGGGAATTGACAGTGAAAGGAAACTTACAGAATTTCCATTTCATAACAAAGCATGGAAAATATTGGGAACACACTTTATATTGAGAAAACACATTTTATAAGTGCATCAGTATCAACAAACCAGAGTGTGTATTATAAATATTTTTATAATAAGAGAAGGATGATAGAAAATACCAAGACACGACAGAAAAATCATTGTTCAAGGCAATAAAAAAGTTTAATAGTATTGCCAAGTCCCTACCCTACCCCAAATTAGCCTGGAGGGAAGCCAGCATTATTCTAAATTTTAGATTTGAAAAAGTTATCTGTTTGCACGTGCCCACACAATACAAACACAGTGTATTTCCTTAACTCCTTTGCTCCTTTCTCCTTCATAGCAGCATCTCAGATTCCAGGGAGAAGAAGGATTAATGATTAAGATAAGCTTTCGATACCCCACAGTTGTTTAAAATGCAGCATCTGCTAATAGAGCAGTGGCTATGTAAATGCCATACCAATATGGTACTTTCTCCTGCCTGTATTGGACTAACGTCTAGTATTCTCAATTTGACCTGTGCATAAAGCATCTCTTATGTTCCTTCTGCTGTAGCAGCCTCTGAATCTCTGGTAGCATTCAGTGTACTGGAGAAGGCTTTTGTAGAGTCTTGACCAACAATATCATCAACAGTTTAAACATCTTACAAAAATAAATGTGAATAATGTATAAGAAATTTGGAATTGAGAATCTGAGAATCCTAAATTACAAGGTCAAGGGTTTCAGGGTTTAAGAAAGATTAAGTAAGTTTTCTTATGAGGTTGGTTCAACCAAAATTCTCTTTCAGGTTCCTTGGACTCCTTGGGAGATGTTGAATGATCCTTCCTATGTTGGAAATGTAATAAATTCAAGGAAACCTTGGTTAGATAAGATATACTACATTTGAACTTTGCCAAAAGTCTGAGTAGATTTGATTAGATATTATTATCATAGCAAACCAAGTTCTGTGGAAGATGTTAATATTTGAAGATGGTAATGTGTTATGTGGCTCCCCCCCTCCAATACACACTGACATACTCTGGAATGTGTCAATTTGTGAAACTTTCAATATGCAAACAATCTTGGATTCATGTGTGCTTATTGGACCCCAAAGCCTGGCCTAAGGGAATTTGTCAACTCTCTGCCTTTGAATTAGCATTTTATTAGTGAAAAAGCAAGATTGGACAATATGATTCCATTCAGTCAATGCTTAATCTGTTATTTAAAAATGCATTTGTACTGATTTGTTTAAATATATTACTGTTATAATTCTCTATTAAATTGAGAAATTTCATTGAATTGTTTGATTTCTTTTTTTAGTTTAAGATTTTCCCCCCCTCTTCTCTAGATCCAATATTCTAAAGTGCCTAAATAATAGAATGTTAAGAATTTAAGTATATTATATAAATATCACTGTATGGAAATAACATATTGTATGAAGATTTATACTAACACAATAACAAGGGGAAAAAAAGAAAGACTTTCTTTTCTTTTTAGTTTTTCTCACTTAGCCTTGTTGTTGTTTTTTAAAAAAAAGTATAGTTCTTGAATAGTTTGAAATGTCAATTATGTATGCTTTTTAAAAAATTATATTTAAAAGGCAATAAAGAAACCACATCCATATTTTATCATTGTATCAGTTACACATCAGCTGCACCTTTAGCCTTACCCTTTTTCACCATTCTTACTGCATTCATCACCTTCTATTCATCACTTAAAAAAACCAAAACAAAAAAAACACCTTCCCATTCAATACAAATACAAATCTCTAAAATGCTTCTTCTAGCATTCCCTCATTTCAGTCTCCCACCAAATCATTTCATCATTGTCTATTAACCTACCCTCAAATAAGTCTTCCAACTGATTGTGTACTACTAATTAGTACATAATCTATTGTCCAGAATGCAGGGAGATGTAAATGTGACTTGCATGAAGACTCTGCCAGGGTAAATCTGAAGCAGAGAATTTGTATGCTCTGTTGTTCCTAAAGTAGCATTCATGTTGCTATTATTCAAGTATAAAGAAATCTGGAGCACTCCCCCCCCACACACACACACTTTATAATTTAAATAGATTGCCACTGATAAGTAAGTAGCTTGAGTACCATTAATGTTAATTTAAAATGCATTAGCCTGTTGCAGTGGGTAATACCAATTTGAGACTAACCACTAAATCACTCTACCTCCCATAGTTTCCATGCTGTTTCCTTCAATTATTGTTATTATTATTATTCTTATACCTCTGAGCACACACCCATTTCTGAATGTCCTTGATGCTTCCTATAAAGAACAGTATATAAAATAAAAAACATTGTAATGTGCTGTTTGTGAGAAACAGCTGCCACTCACTCCCCTACTCAGAAATGTTCAACTTTGTATTATTTAAAAGGCAGAAATTAGTAATGAGAATGTTAAATGAGAAATTCCCTCCAAATGGTTCAGCAGGCACCTGAAACATTTTTTTATTGATTTGTAACATGTTTATTTGGATATGGGAGAAATTATATTCAATAAAGCTACCAATTTGTTCGAGTGATCTAAGGCATTGGATTAGAGACCAGGAGACTGGGAATTCTAATCCTGCCTTAAGCATGGAAACCAGCTGGCTGACTTCGGGTTGACCTCTTAACCCTAAGAAGAAGGTATTAGCAAGCCACTTCTGAAAATGCTGCCCCCAGAACCTGCTGGGCTTTATCTTTATAGTCATCTGGAGTCAGGGTTGACTCCATGGACCATTACAAAGCTACCAAGTGTCACAATTATCCAGTTTCCCTGCAGAGTTCATCCACAGTCAGGATCAAGGAGGATATCTTGACATATTATGTTACCTGAGCAAATACCTAAGCTATGTTCAAGTAATACATTTTTACTGAAATAACCCATTTGGGGTGTTTGCTTGATACACTGAACCATAAATGCATCAATTGAGCTATGTCTGCATAACATGCTAAGTAATATAAAGTTAAAATTACCATTGTCTGAATATAGTTGCTAGGTCTTTAACTATTCCAGTTAAACATTTTAATTGAAGCTAGCCATAAATTATTCCCCACCCCTATCGTATATAGAAACAGTTTACAAACATACTAAATCATGGTGTAACTGTGGTTTATTGAGTGAATTATAACTATAATCACACTGCATGTTAAGATCTACCTTAAGTTCAACACTAAGCCAAAAATGAATCCCGATTATGGTTTAGATATAAAAGTTACTGAGAGTTTATAAAGGAATGTAGACTTGACTTTGAGGAAGGAAGCCATTAAGGCTGGACTTAGAAGTCAGAACTTACACAATCTGGAGAAAGAGGGAAGCATGTGAAAGAAAATAACAACAACAACAACAACAACAACCTCATCTTGATTTTGTTTAGCATAAGATGGGACAGAGAGGAACTTGGACCAGCTTTCAAGATTCTGTTATTTTACCTAATGACAATAAAGATCATTCCTGGAATCCCTGCCATGCCAGGTTCCTGACTTGGAAAAGGACTGACACAGCTATAATTGAACCTTTTTTTCAACCTTACCAAGATGTTGTGGCAACCTTCCTACACTTGAGGAAAGAAAACCAATTAAGAGATGCTAGAAAGACAGCAGCATGGCACCTTCAGCTGTAATGTCTGGCACATGATTGCATATAATCTAGGTGACTATTCCCAGGGAGGGGAGAAACAATTGTGGCCCCACATTTAATCTTTGACACAACATCTTGGTTTGTTCATTGCCCAATCCTATTTTAGTTTGTTACACTAACTACTCATTCATTTTTTTTTCCTGCCTAATAATGACGACAATAAAAAAGACAACTTCTCTTTCAACAGTATGAAAGCCATGGTGATTAAAATAGAAAAGATACAAATCAGGGTATTTGGACAGAGCTATATTCTTTATGACTGCAGTATTTTGTTGCAGCTACATCTTGAAATAGCAGTATTGAAACAGAAGGGAGAAATGTTGTCAATTATTCTAGGCATGCATTTGTAATATCTTCTCTGTCCCTCTCTCTCTCTTCACAATTTGATAAAAGCAAAATAGATCATGTCTGGCCAGCTTTTCAGCAGCAGGACTATTAAGACTGAATCTCTAGTAAGTCAACAAATGTTTTGCCCATAGGGATGGGCAAATCTGATCAAGTAAGCAGGACAAAATGGCATGGCAAAGATGAAGTCCACTATAAGTTTCAAGCAGTAGTGAATACTTGATCAGAGTGAAAAAGAAAATACCTGGGGGAAAGCAATGACCACAGGAAGGAAGGGAGAAAGACTATTCTTATACATTTATCAGCTTCACCATTTGTGATGGTTTCATACACCCATATGCAAATTACTTTTGAATTACTCCACCCCACTTAAGAATGGAGAAAATGGGCAGGCATTTTCACAAATTATTGGCAGGGGGCAGAGAAATTTTCCACCATCAGAGGCAGTATCAAAAGTACATAGTTATTTATTTTATCATCTTGCCGTCCCACCTTCTCCAGTTACTTTACTATTAGCAGCCACACTTGGGTGAGTAGCCAGGTGCCTATTTTCCATCTCCATAATGGATAGTACCCTGCATTGTTCTGGACCATAGGTAACCATCACATATATGGAAATTCTGCAAAGGATTATATTATTTTTTCTTGGAAGGATGGGGAATAAAAGAAAAAGAATAAGCAGTTTACTTGGGGTGGAAGAAATATCTTCCTAGGAATCTCAAGGATCAGGAGAGATTTATTTATTGGGCCTCATTTGGCAATCCTGAGGTGATGGGCAATTCCCCATTGCAGCCTAATCTGTCTCTGATTCCCATTGGTTTCTTATGCCAACTTCAGAAATTGCAGTGGGCTGGCAATCGGGTCTGGCTGTGCTGCTCAGTCCAGACTACAACCACTACAAGACCTGACTGGTTGTCCTCTTGCTTCTTGCCTTTCTACCCAGGCAGTCCTTACTGTGCAGACCAGTCTACCAACGTCTGACTTTTCCTTTCAGGATTTGATTCCTCCTCTCTAGTCCAGATGCCCTGTCTTTGCTTTCCCTGATGCTTTCATTATGGATGTCTTTACACCTCCTATCAACATTATATTTCAGTATCAAAGTAAACTCTTACCCACCCACCCCTGGATGCTTACTATAATATTGTTTCTTTAATGCATGCTACAATAATGGGAAAACAGGTAGTTCTTTCCTTCCTACATGAGTCCATGGAAGCTTTGAAGCAAAAAAGAATGGATAGTTCGACTTCATAGAATGTTCCTTCCTGCAAATTACAGATACAAAAGAAAAAACAAAGAAATGAAAGGACGGGAAAGGAAGCTTTGCAAGCAGCGAGGAAAGCATGCTTCATCCACCCTGAACAGAAAGTGAAAGGATGACCACCAGAAGATGTAAGACATGAATAGAGCATGACCTTTTCAGATTGAAGAGAATTCTTTCATTTATCAGGCCATTGTTGAATTAACTGCAAGATTATATGACCAGAGAAGCACACACAAAATACCAACTGCTGGAGCAGGGCTTTATTTATTTATTTAATGCTCCCATCTCACTATAAAAGTGACTCTGGGCAGTTTACAAATAAGTTATAAAAACCATTAAAATATGAAAATACAAGAAGGGAAGAGGATAAGAGGGAAACTAAAAGGTGGAGAGAGCATCTTTAACCCGCCAACCACCCCCAGGCTGCCTATCACTCTTGGACCTCCAAGCTAATTGGCAGCACCAGCTCTTGGCACACTTCCTGAAGGCCAGAAGAGTGGGGGCCAACCTCACCTCAGGGGGCAAGATGTTCTACAGGGTAGGGGCAATGGCAGACATGATTCTCCCCTGTTCCACAGGGTTGCATTGGGCTTGATAGGCACTGCAGCTGGGGCTGCTGCTAAAATGGAATGAAGCCCTGGAGGCTATCTGCTCCGATTTCAGGCTCACTCGCCTGCCATGAAACTACTGCTACACACATCAGCCAAGGTGAGAGCAAACCCGTGTCAACTTTTGCAGCCTTGCAGACATAGAGGATCAATATTCACCTTCCTTCACAAGCTGTTGTAGCCAAGGACAGGCTGATAAGACACGTGGACTCTAATTAAGTCTAATGAACTAGGAGGGGGGAGATCAGGAGTGAGAATGGCCTTGTTTGTGAGACAGGGAGAAGAGGTTATGTCAGAGGGAATGATTTAATTTGAATTCTTTGGTGCCAAAACATTATTCAGCACTTTACAACTGTCCTATGTAATCGGATTTTAATAAATGAATTCTTTAAGCTTCCTAATGGACTGCCTGGAGAATTTCTGAGGTTAGGATCCTGGAACTGGGGCCATCACATCTGAAGAGTTTAGAACAACTCAAGAAAATAACAGTATGAGCTATCATTTCCAAAGAAGACACTAGCCTTTCCCAGTCTGAACCCTTTAGATCTGCAGACTTAGCACAATTATCAGCAGTGGCTGTACTAGCTGATTCTTGGCTCCCCACCCCCACCCCCCAAAAATGCTGCTGTAAGGGAGGGAAGAGCTGTCACCCCCTGACAGATTGATAACTTCTGCCACCTCCTCCGCTGCTTGATCCTGTAGAAATTATAGCTGTGTAAGCTAGATTTAAACAAAACAAACCTAATGTTTTAGTCAAAAGCCCATCTAAAAACACAGTCCACAGCTTTTTTCTGAGGAAACAAACAAACCAAACAGAAGAAGAAAAATTGTTAGTCTATTGTGACCAAAGGGACATGTAAGCTTGCGAAAAAGATAAAAAGCAAATAAATGAATGAACCGATAAATAAATAAATACATAAATAAATAAGACTTAATATGAAATACTCTGTTTTTCTTCTTTCAGAAATCTAAGATGTGGGACACATCTGTTATCCCTGAACTTTGATCCTTTCCTGACTAATATTTTCTATATTACCACTGATTGTGCTGCACTGCTTCAAGGAAAAGATTCAAGGGACCTGCTGGAGAAGGCCAGTTTTACAAGCCAATCTTAGAAATAATACTCTGTGCTTGCTACAAATGTGTGCCAAACAGTGGACCACAAGACAGGGTAGGCAAGCTGTATAGAAATCAGGTCACAAAGTCATGCCTTTCCACTGGTTTTCTCCACCAAGGGAATTAAAACTTTGTGGGCTTTTTTTTTTCCCTTGCCACTTTGCTTATAATGTCTTTTTCTTTTAATTACTCAAATGAAGAAAACTGGGAAGATGTCCACCTGACTAGTAGCACTTTGGAACTTGCTCTTTATATTGTGTGAATTAAATCATTGATTGGAGAGCTAACTACAAATCATCTTTGGAAGTACAGAATCTGTTGCAGTCACTTTTCATAAGCTCCATTCCCTGGCTTGAGATGTTTCTTCAGGGTCAATGGAAATTTCTTTCTCTCTTTTTCTCTTTTTTAAATAAATGTACAAAGATGTTTTACTCTCTCTCTCTCTGTGTATGTGTGTTTTAAAAAGAAAAATTAATTCAGAGACAGTTTTTGAATTATTTCTTCATTATTCCAGCAACCCACTACTGTCATACAAACAAACACACACACA
This sequence comes from Candoia aspera, assembly GCF_035149785.1. Taxonomy (NCBI): domain Eukaryota; kingdom Metazoa; phylum Chordata; class Lepidosauria; order Squamata; family Candoiidae; genus Candoia; species Candoia aspera. The sequence goes on along the minus strand of NC_086163.1, from coordinate 11,412,031 downwards.
CACACATACACACGTCTGGTTTGTGATAACTCCTCATGCTTTGGGGGATGATATAAATTTTAAAGCTCAAGATGGAATACATTATTGCAATATTATTAGCTGAATGTCAGGGTTATTTTCATTTTTTGGGAGGAAATAGAATAACAGAGAAGTTATCCTGACCCAGTCTCTAGGTTGTGAAATATGTGGTGGTGGTGCGGGAGTGTTGTAGCAAGAATTTATTTATAGATAAATAACATGAGCAATAATAAGGGATTCATAATAGTGCACTTGCATTACTCCAATGTTCCTTACAATAATACTGCAAAGTAACTAAAAACCAATTAGAGCGATGGTGCTCTGTGAGGAGGAATGACCTAATAAAATGATGATGGCTCCAAAAATAAGGGATAGGGAATAATTAAATTCAAAGAGTGTGTACAGTAAGACCATGAAGGTGGTAAATCAAAGCTTATCTCAAGATAAGAATCATTTTCAGAGATAAAGGCAATAGGTGCCCCTCATACCTATGTAAAGAGCACAAAGCCTGGAGCTCCCAGTCTACGTCATAAGAAACCCTCAACAGCAAGAATTTAGTTGCTTTAAGAAAAAGAAAGATACTAAGAAGTCATAGTAATGTGAATGAAATCATTAGTTCACTTTTGCTCAAATTACACTTTTTCTAGAATCAGTCGGATGTATGTGTGTGTGGCATAAGGAGTACATTGAGCAAAGCTTCCGAGAGAAGCTTCATCCAAACACAGAACAGCCCTCTGAGGCTGTCCCATGAAGCAATATTAACAACTCACTTCTAAACAGAAGTTGCACTGCTTTATGTGGTGTTATTTTCGGGTCCTCCATAGCTTTTCCAATAACCAAAAGAGCCACTTTTGCATGCACTGAAACTTCTTCCAGGCTTCCACTGAGCTACTGCAAGTTCTAAAAGCCACCAAAGCAATGTGAAGAACCTCAGAAAGGCAAATGGTCTTATCACTGGTTGTCAATAAAGTCAACAATATTGTCTTTATGGCATGAAGAGAAAGACCTACTAGGTATGCATTCAACTTGTTTTGGTATTCAAGGAATAGAGTCATAGCTACATAGCTTTCCAGCATACTTTAAGCAGAGCTTCAGCAGTTTTAGTTTCAAAGTTTTGGATTGCCAGTAAGAATCTATGTCGTGTTCAATGAACCTATAACCTGAGCAAAATCATTGGGTTACTGTTATTAAGATTATTCTTCAAATTGCCAGCTCAACCCCTGCTTCAACTCTGTTGGTGCCCTACCCGCTACCTACACAGATTCTATTTCTCTATCAACAGAAGCTGAGCCTATTTCTTTTTCCCTTAAGAAAGATATACAGTGACAATTGTATCCGTTCCAATATCACTAGTCCTTTGATCAATAGTGTATTATTACCTTGAACTAGAGAGTGAAATCAAAGTGAAAGAGTATGCTTAGGTATGTATGCATGTACTGTATATGGGTGTGTACATACAGTATATATGTATGTCTGTGTGTGCACACACACACACACACAGGATGTTTCAAAAGTCAGGCCCCATAGGTCACTCAGAATATGTTTCGTTAACATTTTTTCAGAGAAAATGTTATTGTATGTTCAAAGGTCATGCATGAAAAAAGTAAGAATGTGTTTAGAAGAAAATGGCAACCAATTTAAACATTTAATGTAAATTAGATAATAAATTGTCTATGGGGGCAGACTTTTAGTATATCCTCTATATATGCATACACACACAAGATATATGTTGGAGGAGGCTGTACACTTTGTCTTTCAATAGGTTAGTTGGTGAATTTTCCAAAACTGAAAATTTTAAGCTGCCAGATGATACATTGTCTATCTTCCCAAATTGTCATATGATGGTACATCCTACAGAACTCCTGCTCTTTTAATTGGCAATCATTAAGGGAAAAAAAAGCATGTGGGTAGAGATGCTTTGTGTATTACAGCAATCGCCTCCTTCCCTGCTTCCCAAAAAATCTCAAAAGAAACCAAATACATATTTCACTGTACAGAAATGTGACAATTGGGTGCATAAAGTCCTAATGCAATAGAAGGGGGAAAAAAAAACTGCATTTAGGTATGCAGTGATTTATATGCTGCCCAGAGTCTCTGGGTGTCAGGTGGCATATATATGTATAATAATAATAATAATAATAATAATAATAATAATAATAATAATAATAATAATAATAATAATAATTTATGGGGGGAAATCCACTGTTACATCAATCATGATTGGAGCCCTTGGAGCAATACCTAAAGGACTCCCTCAATATTTAGAAATTTTGAATTTATTGGACCTAAGTACCCTAATTTTGCAAAAAAAAAAAAAAAAAAAATGCTGCTAGGAACTACCTATATCCTCAGATGCTACATTAATAATCTTTAGGTCCTTAGTTGTGAAAGGTCCCCTGTGCAAGCACCGAGTCATCATGTCTGACCCTTTGGGGGGATGCCGCTTTCATTACATTTTCTTGGCAGACTATAGCGGGGTGGTTTGTCATTGCCTTCCCCAGTCGTCACCTTCCCCGGCAATCTGGGTGCTCATTTTACCAACCTCGGAAGGATGGAAGGCTGAGTCGACCTGAGCCGGCTACCTGAGAATCCAGCTTCCGCTGCGATCGAACTCGGGTCATGGGGGAGTTTGGCTGCAACACTGCCGCCTACCACTCTGCGCCACATGAGGCTCTTAGGTCCTTATTTAGGAATTGCATTATTAGGCTTCTATCAGCCCTAGACTGTGATTTCAATTGTAGATTACTACTACTACTACTACTACTACTAAGAATAAGAATAAGAATAATGCATGTTGGAGGGGACTTTTTTTTTTAATCCAAGTCACCTTTAAATTTAGAGTAAACTCAGGATATGCTGTAGATGTAGCAAATCACTAGTATCAAGAGGAAAAACAACAAGCATCTTCAGCCAAAATGAAGTACAAAATCAGCTTTACTGAAAATAATAGAGTTATAAATTAATGGGACTATCTGGAGGACCAAGTGAAAGAGGTTTGTGAAAGACGCTTTTAAATCTGTTATTTAACTTCCTGTTTTAAATTCACCATCTCAGACCATTGATCACAGGGCAAAAAATAAACCTGGCAACAATACAATTGCATATACAACCATTAAAAATTAAAACAAAGGGGTCAGAAATTATTGTAATAAAGAATATTTGGCTTTAACATGATTATTATGAACTTGGTAATTATGTGATTTAACCACCCAGGAACTAGGATGTTCTAACTATTTTTCCCTTGTTTTTAGAAGGTAATATCAGAACCCTCCCCCAGACTTTTGCTTGTAATATTATTTGGGAAATAACCCAACATTTCCATTATATTCCAACTTAAGTCTATTAGAAACCACTGGACTTTACTCTCATGGCCTAAGGAAGTTGTTTCAGTGAATCCTTGCAAGCCTCCATCAACATGCATAAGAAGGAAAAGGGACAGTTTTAGATTGTCACATCCTGGACACAGGAAGTTAAAGTCTGTGTTCCTCATAGTCACACTTTCAGCTCTAATGAAAAGAGGGTTCTAAGAATGCTCTTCCTTACTTTCAACATCATGATTGGTCCAAAACTATCAAAAATGTAGAGGAGGACTATGGACATACAACTGTACATTATGCTAAATATCACCATAAACATAGCCATTAATCAAATACTGTATGTAGCCAGTTATTCGAAGTGTGGGTGGTATGGCCAGTGAGAAACAGGAAGGGGCTCATAAATTAGAACTTTGCCCCCAAATGCTCAAAACACTCTATGTTTCCATTCCATCCAAAATCCTACAGCTTCAAGATTGTTGTCAACCATTCCAGGTAAACCAGACAGGAAACACAACCAGATGAACTAATTCTACTGTACTTTACTGTAAGGCTGCATTAACAGAATCTTGCAAATCTGAACGTTCAAATCTTCCTCCCTCCCTATTTATCACTTGAGTGTTCAGGCCAGGTCCTTCCTAAGTTTCTTCTTTAGACCATTACCCTCCCTCAGACTCCCTTTCTTTTTATCTGATTATTCCCTAGGCAGCATCTCTTCCCTCTGTCCTCCAAAGTCATCCTCGCATTCCATCACAGGCTAAGAGAGAAGGATGGGCCCAAAGTCACCCAACTGTTTCATGCCTAAAACAGTATTAGAAGTCAGGCCTCCCTACTCCTAGCCCAGCACTTAATCTAGCACATGGTATGAGAAAATTGCAAATCAGTCACACATAGGCAGCAGTTAGATTAATCATTATCACATGCTGAGATTGCAGGACAGTGCACCACCACGGGACAGAGAGATGCTCTCGCAACGTATCAGATCAGACCTGACCTAAAGGACAAGCATCCTTTAAAAGAAAATCTGAGTCTTTAAGGTTTCAAAATCATCGTCACATGCACTTTAGTATGTATGGGAGCAGTTCACCAAGCTTGGAAGTCAATCAATATTTAGTAAAATAATTGTGGAAAAAAATAGATAAATTGTTGTATTTGAAGATTACCTTTGTTGCTTGTCTCTTCTTATAAAATTAGTTTTGCTGAAGGACCATCATATAGCACAAGCCTTGGGGAAATAAAGCAGTGCATTTTTTATTGTCTCCAAATCTATTTTATGCTCTGTTGGTGTCAGCACTAAATTTGAAGTAGAAACCTCAGACAATGAGAGCAGACAGTCATCTTGGGAAAAATATTCAAAAGAAACTTGTGTGATTATATTTGGAGAGATATCTCTTTTCTTAAAATACAGAGCTATGCATAAACAGAAGATTATGTCAAGAGTACAAAATTCCAAGCCATTCAAGCACATGTCTTACAAATTATACTGGGGGAGGAGGGGGTAGAGAACTTTAGAAATGCTATCTGATACAACATGAATTACTTCCATATAGAATCTATATGTTTAATTCCTAACCAAAAATCGTGTGAGGATTAAAAAGGAAAGCAAGAAAAAAATCCAAAATATATAATAACTTGCAAAATTTCGAAACATACTGTAGGGACACTAAGAAGTGCCACCCTAAAACCTCTACTAGATTAATTGACTTTGAACAGGAAATAGAAATAGAAATATATAATGGAAGTCCATAAATGACATTAAATATAGTAGTAAATATAGTAGATAAAGAAAACATGTTTGTGTCCTAAATATCTATCACTTATCTATCTATCTATCTATCTATCTATCTATCTATCTATCTATCGAATCTGGATTATATAATTAAGCATTTCAGTGTTTTGTCAAACAGTAAAGAAATAAGGGGCATTCTTCTACAACATGGAATTACCATTAAAATTATTATAACTCAACTGAACATTATCCTATAAATTCCATTCGTGTTTGTTAGCATTTCTTAGGGTACTTCCACACTGTATTTCAACTCCTGTTTCACCCTCAAACCTTCACAAACCAGTCTGAAGCTCACTTTTTAGGGACTTCTGCTGACCATAAAAGCTTAGGATTGAGATCGTGTCCTGTTTTCTTAGCTGCCGTAACTCCTGAATTAGCATAAATTCCCTCTGTTCCCCCACAAAAAAAGAAAATAAAAGGAGTGAAAATGAGAATGAAAATAAATTGTACGCAACCCCCCCATTATGCCATCAATATGTGTGTAGTTGTCTATACATCTATAGATTTGTGTATGCGTACATGCATGTTCAGTTGATTATGGAGTGAAGTCACACCATTCCTACTGTTGCTGCTAAAAAGCTTCTGCTAGCTGTCATGTTGGAAGAATGGCCTTATTGCAACTCGTAGAATTCTTAAAACAATATGCTTTTTGTGCAAGCTCGAGCTATGAATACAGCTTGTGGTATGTACGATGGAGAAGCTAGGACAGAAGGCAGAGCAAGAGCTTGATGTATAGTCCCTATGTTGTTTATTCATTTCGTCGCTTCCGACTCTTCGTGACCTCATGGACCAGCCCACACCAGAGCTTCCTGTTGGTCGTCAACACCCCCAGCTCCCCCAGGGACGAGTCCGTCACCTCTAGAATATCATCCATCCGTCTTGCCCTTGGTCGGCCCCTCTTCCTTTTGCCCTCCACTCTTCCTAGCATCAGCATCTTCTCCAGGGTGTCCTGTCTTCTCATTATGTGGCCAAAGTATTTCAGTTTTGCCTTTCATATCATTCCCTCAAGTGAGCAGCCTGGCTTTATTTCCTGGAGGATGGACTGGCTGGATCTTCTTGCAGTCCAAGGCACTCTCAGAATTTTCCTCCAACACCACAGTTCAAAAGCATCGATCTTCCTTCTCTCAGCCTTCCTTATGGTCCAGCTCTCGCAGCCATATGTTACTACGGGGAACACCATTGCTTTAACTATGCGGACCTTTGTTGTCAGTGTGATGTCTCTGCTCTTGACTATTTTATCGAGATTTGTCATTGCTCTTCTCCCAAGGATTAAGCGTCTTCTGATTTTCTGACTGCAGTCAGCATCTGCAGTAATCTTCGCACCTAGAAATACAAAGTCTTTCACTGCTTCTACATTTTCTCCCTCTATTTGCCAGTTATCAATCAAGCTGGTTGCCATAATCTTGGTTTTTTTGAGGTTTAGCTGCAAGCCAGCTTTTGCACTTTCTTCTTTCACCTTCATCATAAGGCTCCTCAGTTCCTCTTCGCTTTCAGCCATCAAAGTGGCATCATCTGCATATCTGAGATTGTTAATGTTTCTTCCAGCAATTTTAACTCCAGCCTTGGATTCCTCAAGCCCAGCCTGTCGCATGATGTGTTCTGCGTACAAGTTGAATAGGTAGGGTGAGAGTATACATCCCTTCCGTACTCCTTTCCCAATCTTAAACCAGTCCATTGTTCCGTGGTCTGTTCTTACTGTTGCTACTTGGTCGTTATACAGATTCTTCAGGAGGCAGACAAGATGACTTGGTATCCCCATACCGCTAAGAACTTGCCACAATTTGTTATGGTCCACACAGTCAAAGGCTTTAGAATAGTCAATAAAACAGAAATAGATGTTTTTCTGAAACTCCCTGGCTTTTTCCATTACCAACGGATATTGGCAATTTGGTCCCTAGTTCCTCTGCCTTTTCTAAACCCAGCTTGTACATCTGGCAATTCTCGCTCCATGAACTGCTGAAGTCTACCTTGCAGGATCTTGAGCATTACCTTACTGGCATGTGAAATGAGTGCCACTGTTCGATAGTTTGAACATTCTTTAGTGTTCCCCTTTTTTGGTATGGAGATATAAGTTGATTTTTTCCAATCTGATGGCCATTCTTGTGTTTTCCAAATTTGCTGGGATATAGCATGCATTACCTTGACAGCATCATCTTGCAAGATTTTGAACAGTTCAGCTGGGATGCCGTCGTCTCCTGCTGCCTTGTTATTAGCAATGCTTCTTAAGGCCCATTCAACCTCACTCTTCAGGATGTCTGGCTCTAGCTCACTGACCACACCGTCAAAGCTATCCCTGATATTGTTATCCTTCCTGTACAGGTCTTCCATATATTCTTGCCGCCTTTTCTTGATCTCTTCTTCTTCTGTTAGGTCCTTGCCATCTTTGTTTTTGATCATACCCATTTTGACCTGGAATTTACCTCCGATGTTTCTAATTTTCTGGAAGAGGTCTCTTGTCCTTCCTATTCTATTGTCTTCTTCCATTTCCATGCATTGCTTGTTTAAAAATAATTCCTTATCTCTTCTGGCTAACCTCTGGAATTTTGCATTTAATTGGGCATATCTCCTCCTATCACTGTTGCCTTTTGCTTTCCTTCTTTCTTGGGTTACTTCTAGTGTCTCAGCAGACAGCCGTTTTGCCTTCTTGGTTTTCTCTTTCTTTGGGATGTATTTTGTTGCTGCCTCTTGGACAATGTTGTGGACTTCTGTCCATAGTTCTTCCGGGACCCTATCTACTAAGTCCAGTCCCTTAAATCTATTCTTCACCTCCACTGCATATTCCTTAGGAATATTAGTGAGCTCATATCTAGCTGATCTGTGAGTCTTCCCTAATCTCTTTAGTCTGACCCTACGTTGTGCAAGAAGAAGTTCGTGATCTGAACTACAGTCAGCTCCAGGTCTTGTTTTTACTGACTGTATAGATGTCCACCACCTTTGGCTGCAAAGGATGTAGTCAATCTGATTTCGGTGTTGTCCATCTGGGGAAGTCCACGTATAAAGCCGTCTCTTAGGTTGTTGGAAGAGAGTGTTTGTTTTGCAGAGTGAGTTGTCTTGGCAAAATTCTATCAGCCTATGTCCTGCTTTGTTTTGTTACCCCAGGCCATGCTTACCTGTAATTCCAGGTGTCATTTGACTGCCCACCTTAGCATTCCAGTCTCCCGTGATGAAAATAACATCTCTTTTAGGCGTGTTGTCCAGTAGGTGCTGCAGATCCTCATAGAAATGCTCTACTTCAGCTTCTTCAGATCTGTGGTTGGGGCGTATATTTGGATCACTGTGATGTTAGATGGCTTGCCCTGAATTCGAATTGAGATCATTCTGTCATTTTTTGGATTGTATCCAAGCACTGCTTTCGCCACTTTACTATTAATTATGAAGGCTACTCCATTTCTTCTGTGGTCCTCTTGTCCACAGTAGTAGATCTCGTGGTCATTTGATGTGAAGTGGCCCATTCCAGTCCATTTCAGTTCACTGATGCCCAGAATGTCTATCTTTAATCTTGACATCTCACCAATAACCACATCCAATTTGCCCTGGCTCATAGATCTTACATTCCAGGTTCCAATGGTGCGTTGATCCTTAGAACATCGGATTCGCCGTTCACCACCAGCACCGTCGGCCGCTAGCCGTCCTTTCGGCTTTGAGCTAGCTGCGTCATCACATCTGGGGCTAGTTGAGCTCATCCTCTGTTCCTCCCTAGTAGCATTTTGACCATCTTCTGACCTTGGGGTCTCATCTTCCGATGGTATACCAACATATCTCTGGTTGTACTGATCCATTTAGTTTTCACGGCAAGAATACTGAGGTGGGTTGCCATTACCTTCCCCAGGGATCGCATTTAGTCTGACCTCTCTGTCATGACCTTCCCGTCTTAGGTGGCCCTTCACGGTTTATCTCATGGCATAATTGAGGTGCTCAAGCTCCAGCACCACGACAAGGTAACAATCCTTTGCTGAAGATAGTCCCTATAGAAAGGGAAAACCAAAGCTGACATTTTTAAATAGGCATCATGAAACTAGGTAAGAACTGACTGCAATGATTAAGATTGAGTTCACTGATAAGATAACCAGCACTTTTTTTCCTAGCAGAGACACTGATCAAGGGCTTGCTTCAATTCAATAGCTAAGAGACCTGATGAAGCAAGAGTAAGGCCAATACAAAAAGAGACCACTCCCAAGGGGTAGTGCAAGGGGGAAAGAAGTCCAACTTTGCTTCAATTTCCAGTGAAGTGACATGGAATCAGAAAACTACAGACTCAGTCCTCAGAACCAGTGTCACAACGAAGGGCAGCTCCAGAACTGATCTGGGAGTCTCTCACATACACACAGAAACAGCAAATGTTGCCCCTTAACTGTTTTTGATTCATGTAAGCAGGAAAAGGACCACAGGGGAACACAGTTGCTTTACAAGTTGTAAGAACTATTATGTTTAGATTACTATACAAGATGATACTTCAGGGATGTTGCTGTTGTTTCTCTTAAACACTTATACTCCAGATATATTAGTACATGAAAAGAAAGAGCACTTAGATAAAGTTTAATATTCCTCAAGCAACATTTCCAAGGCAGTTGCTATTTAAGGCTGTTCTGAACTATACACAGGCAAACACCATCTAATTAGAAATCTTCTGGGAACAGATAGCAGAGATAACTGTTAATAGAATGTTGAACCTTTCCCCTCAACAATGCCAGAAAAAAATCACATCAGGCACACACTAGCCCAAGGATTATTATCTGCTAGTTGTTGCTCCTCATGAATGTCTGGAAAAGTTATTTAAATGCCCAACTCATTCTAAATTCAAAACGATGGGGGGGGGTCCATTTTTTGCAGAGGTGTTTTAATCAAGAGTAAGCAACTCGATGCTTTCCTGTTCTGAACCAAGTATCTAAAACATATGTACTTGATTGAAATACTTGATTGGCCTATAAAAGAAAGGTAATATTTTATCCATCTGGACTTATGAATGTTGTGATCCAAATATCTAGAAGGCATCAAGCTGGCTGTGCACTTCTTCACCAATAAAACCTTATATAGCAAATTCATCCTGCACATATGAAAACTAGCACTGGGGAAGGCAGAGGAGTTGACTTCCCCTCCCTTTTCAGTCTCTTTGGCCCTATCCCCTTGTTCCTTCCCAACCTGTAAAGGGCATAGAGAATGGCCTTGAAGGACAGCCAGAAGAGCCACTACCAAGGCAATGGTCAGATAAGGGGGGCTTGAGCCTGAATGAAGTAGAAAAAAATATCTCAGACAAGCCCCTCTATAGTTCACACAAAGATAAAGGGGGCGGGGGGCGAAGCACATTTAGATTTGCAGATTCTGTTAGTAGAGCTGTTAGAATAAAAGAGGTCCTGCCCTATATGGCATTGGTTTCTTAGTCTGGTCTACTTTGTTGGACTGACACAACCTGAAGAGAATGTTATTACTGAATGCGAGTAGAAGACTCTTAGAGCAGTTTTTCTCTACCTTGGTGGCTTTAAGATGGGTGGACTTCAATGCCCAGAATTCTGAGCATTAAAGTGCACCCATCTTAAAGCTGCCAAGGTAGAGAAAGACTGGTCTAAGACTTCTCCACTCATCAGAAGAGATACTGTGGACATGGTTTTCATTTGTGGCCATGTGGCTCCATGCCTGTCTACTTTTATCCATCCTCCAGTGTGGCTGAATATCTGTTTAAGGGAACTCTGTAAAGAGTATGCTTGCCCTTTCTCTCCTATGACAGGTGAAACAATGACTTTTTTTCCATTCAGCTTATCATGTATTTGTCTGTTAAGTGTAAAAATTAAAACAGCATTCATTCTGCATAAAGGACCAGATGATGTCATAAGGTGGGAGAAACCAGGAAACAGAAAGCAGATTTAGACATATGTGAATCTAAGAATATTCCATTCATCACCCTTGGTATGCCCTTAATTGACAAGGAACATTTCTCAGCTGTTTTGCTCTCCTAAGAAGGATTTATTTTTCTTTTGCAATATTTCAGGGATGAGGAGAACTACAGTTTCTATCATGTTGATTTAACAAATAATTGCATATGATACTTGTGCAGTTAGTGTTGAACTGCTCGCGTGTGTGGTTATGCACTTCAGATTTCCCCAAGCTCATGTCCTCCAGATATATTAGAATTACAACTCTGAATTACAACTGTAATGCCCCAAAACAACTACAGAGCATCAGTTGTAGCAGCCTAATATACTCACATGAGTATATGTGAAAGGAGAAGGTAGCAAATTAAAGGAAAAGTATTTATTTGGGTGTTTTCATGCCCCAGACAGGCTAGAAATTTTATTGTCAATAAAAGCTGTGCAATAACACTTTAACATCAGTAGGTCCTAGAGCCATAGGTATCATGCGCTGTCTTAATAAAACTGGAATATTGCTCAGAGCATTGCCACAGATTTTTTTTTATTCATTTTTTTCACCCTTGTCCTTATGTGAGAGCTTAATTAACTTTCAGAACCTCATTATATTTTCATTTCTAGAAACAAGTGCAGAGACCATGCAAGGGAAACGGGAATGCCATTGTCAACCTCACATCCTTTCAATCAAATCAGAGTTGTGCTAGTACTGATGAAACCTCAGCCCATTTAATTCTCTATCTTAACAGCTTGCTGGCTAGGAACTGATAAAAGGATTTATGTTAGTCCCATCATATCATTCCTGCTGATTCAGGGGAGCTTGAATCTGAGGGTTGCTAGTACAAGTTAACATCCTTGACATCCTTAAAATATTCCAGATAAAGACTGATTGTCAAATAAGTCTTTATCATAACTGCAACTCCCCCTTTTGGGGTCACCTTTAAGGACATGTTCTCTCTTGCAATGTTTGGGTAATGTGGGTAGATCAAGGGATAAAATCTGGAGCTATATGATTCTGAACTACTTAATGGAGGTCAGAGGTAAAGCTCATATTTTAAATGTTTCTCCATGGTAACATCCTTATTTCAGTGAGAGAGCAATCATCAAATTGTATTTACTTATAGAACAATATTTGTTACCTACCTGAATCCAAAGACTGTGTGCAGTGTACAAAATATACTTATAACAACTAAAAATACAATAGAGATCAATCCCTTATGTGAATACCCAGCTCCCTAGAGAAGGCTCTAATTCTGGGGAAGGTCGAAAGAAATAGAAGAAGTTGATGACCAGGAGTAAGGTGGATGGACTTAGAGTGGTGATTTTAGAGTGGTGAGAGGTCACTGCTGGAAGACCTGAAAAACCAGGTACAGGACAGACCACCACAGAGAAAATCTATCTATGTGGACAAGAGTTGACAATGACTTGATGGCACATAATCAGTCACTCTAGATGAATGGCAACAATTAATGAGGGCTGAATGCATGTTGGAATAACATTAATCTACCACCAGAAAAGAAGGAAATGAATATCTGGGGAGAACAAGTTCCAGAACATGAATGCCACCACCAAAAAGGACTGCTGACTAGTCCACATCCCATGTACTTTTCATGGATGGGAGACTCTCTAGAGATGTTTGGACTAGACAGGTAGATTTGGTTTCAGCAAGATGGGGTCTGCTACCAAATGTTGGGAAAAAGCTGAAAAGTTGGATCTCTTCCTGAGATCTAGGTACCTGAATTGATGCAACTGCAACCAGTTTTATAATCATTATGCTGAAAGTTTCTTCCTGTCATATTTTAATTCTGGTAAGTATGCAAGTGCCAAAAGATGGAACTCTTGATTCCAGTATTCAGCAACTACATTCATATAACCCAAAAAAACCCAAAATGATTTTTTTTTTCACATTTGGCAGCTAAGCATGTTGTGTGAACTCAGGCACAAGCCCAGCCATCAAATTCTTTCCAAGTACCGTGCTTCAAACACACACATGTTAAGATTATTGCACAGTTAATGAGAGTAGAAAGAAAAAAAAAAAAAAGAACAAACATTCATATCACAGCATTCAACAAGAGAGCACATTTGAGAGTTATAAATGTATAGCTTTTATGACAAAAAACATGTTTGTGACACTATTGAAATGGCCAATAACAAATTACTGTGCTATTTTTCCAGACATTTAGCTTTTTACACACATTGGAATAAACACTGAAAGCTATCATGCTGAGAAAACTGTAAAAGCACACTAAAAGAGAACTGCTTTTGTAACCAAGAGAACAATCATGCTGGCAATGAAAATGGTACTGTTACTCCTCAGCTAAACATCAGTGCAACTGAGCAACCATGTAACTAATACTCAGCCTTCTACACTGCGTGTGAGGGGTATGGGGTGATGGAGGAAGACTAAAGTCATCCAAATTGGAAAAAGACTCCAAATTTAAATAATGACTATCAATGCAAATTGACTAAACTACATTTGATTGGAGATCAATAATGCATGGAAAACCCATAGGAGAAAAATGGAGAAAAATGGCTAGATCACAGCTTTCTAGAGTTCAAAGCTATCTGACCACTGGCTCTCAGACTTCCTCATTCTTCAACTGCCCAGAGTCACTGGGAGTTGGGCAGCATATACATTTTAATAATAATCATGATAATAATAATTCATATTAAATGAAATTAAAGTAGGACAACCAGATCTGGGGTTCAAAAACTCAGGATGACCACCAGATAGCAACAAAGAGATATAACGTTTTCTAACCTGCTCACCTCTGCCCAAGATTGTAACCAGGCCCAAAGCAAGAAATTCTAGGTCTCAAAAATCGAAGAAGCTTGTCAAGCAAAGTAAGGTCCTTAATGGAATATAATTCCACAAGGGGCATATCCCTACTGATGCAGAAGTTCAACTCAGTTCAATGGTTAATGTACTAAGCGCACTAGGAAATCAGATTTATTTATTTAGTTATGAGATTTCTATGGCCGCTCATCCTCTGGACCATAACTCTAGGTCGGTCATAGTAACAGTAAGTAAGTAAGTAAGTAAGTAAGTAAGTAAGTAAGTAAGTAAGTAAGTAAGTAAGTAAACAAACAAACGGAAAAAAAAAAGGTATAACTCCCAGCAACCAACTCTAAACCAACACTCTTCAGTAGATTAAAAAAAACACAACCATTGGCTCTAGCATCACCCAAACCTAAGACCTGGGGGAAAAGCCAGCTTAAGATCTCCTGGAAGGCAAGAACAGTGAGGGCCTGCCAGATCTCAGGGGATCCATAGTACAGGGGCCACTACTGAGGAGACACATGAATCTTCCTTCTGAGGAGGCCAATATATTCCCTATTAAGCCAATGCCAAATTTAAATTACACTAGGTTAGCATTATGGGCCTACTGTGAGGTTATTATCATCATCACATTTTTGCTCTTACAGATCAGACTATTGGAAGGAAAAGGTGACTTCACAGTGTGTAACTGGGCAGAATAATACCTATCAGGTAAGGGTCAGCAGGCATCAATGAGCTTGAGGAAAACAGGCTTCCTACTCAACCTATTATTTTAGATTATGCACTTGCTTGTTTGTTTTGGGTTCTTTTATCTGCAAAAGGTTAAAGGAGAATCACAGCATGCTGCAAAGCAAAGCAAATCCTCCTCCCCCACAATTTCAGCAATATTTTATTTACATAGTCAATTTTGTTTTTTGTTTTTAATTAGGAATTTTATTAAGTTTAAAGAGAAAGAGAAAAAACAAAAGAAAACTACAAAAAAAAGAAAGAAAACTAAAAAAGTATAAAAAAGCAAAAGAAAAAAATTACAACATTACAGAAAGATGTGACTTCTGACTTTTAACAGCAAGGATTTACAAAAAAAAAAATTCTATAATCAATCTCTTACTCTATATTAAACCAAAACCACATTATTTCTAGAAATCATTCCCCTTTAGCACATTATAAAAATCACTAACTACAGTTACTCCCTCCCCTTTTATTAAAATAAATTTAAAAAAATCATATAAACCTCCTAAACAACTCCCCCACCCAAAAAATGACACTTATTTAATTATTCCCTTCCTACTACTATTCTATACATTTCTGTCTACTATAATAAAAGCACATATATTGTTTGCCATTATACTAAATAATACAACAGTTTTAATAATCTTAATCTTAATCTTAATAAACCCAGAAAAGAAAAGCAATTCGAAACATTGACCTCAAATCAAATTCTTAAAACCATCCAAATAAACATTTTTCTACCCTAATAATCTTAATCCATATCCTCAGTAAAACCCTAAAAGCAATCCAGATAAACATTTTTAACTCTTATTCCACTTCAAAAGAAACCAAAGCATTTACATATCCCCACAATGTGCACAGCTTTTCTTTTGAAAAAAAAAATCAAACAGCCCAACTGCCCCTTCCAAAAATTCCAACCTCTCTTCAGAAGACCTCCCATACATAATGACCCCCCTTTTAAATAACATTTCACCAAAAAGTCAATTTTACTTATTGCTTGCAGATCCCTCTCTCCACTGATTTTCTCCAACTCCACTATCCTATCTTCGTCTAGCATCTCAACAGAAATCCCAATCTCATTCTCAGAAGAAACATTTCTATCACTGTTGAATTCCTCAGTTTCATCCACTACTTCCCCAACCAGATGACACATTTTAAAACTCATATTTTCCACAATGTCCTGAATGTTTTGTATAAAACATATAAAAACAATATTTTGTTTGTAAGCTTCCCAGATTCATTGTAATACAAGATGGGCAGTAAAGAAATATGATAGATAGATAGATGGATGGATGGATGGATGGATGGATGGATGGATGGATGGATGGATAAAAATTTGATAGGAGTCAGAAAAAATCTGTTTAAAATCCTCCATGTTTCTTGCAGTAGATTATGGCACCCCCTTAGTTGCTTAACCAGTGAAAGTCAAAGATAGTAAAAGTTCTGAAGTATGTTTACACAAAGTGAAAATGAGATAAACAGACAGTTCCCAAGGGAAAGTAGAAACAGAAAGCTGAAGGTTTAAATCATGCAGGAAAATGCTAATATCTTCAAATTTAATACCAAAATAATAACCGGAAGAAAATTATTTACTCTCAATCCCCCTTTATATTTGGAAGGGAAATGAATCCCAAAACTTCAAGATTTTTTTTTTTTTTTAAAGTAATCCCAAAAATAACAATAAGCACCAGGAGAGCCTGCTTCTCCTTGCTGAAGAAAACCTCTCTTAGGGTATGTGTACTTTAAAAATTATATAAATTTGGTGATTTAGAAATGGAGTGGCTGGTCTTAGTGTCCCTTTAAGGCTACAGCACAGCTTGGAAAATGGTGACATCCCAGCCTCCCAGCTAGCTCTTACCAGTCAAACATGAAACAATGTTTGCAATCTTCTGGCTGCAAGCAGCCATCTCGAGGGCAGATGAGTTGATTCTGGGTGTTTTCCTTCATCTGGAGAACACTCCTGGGCTTCAGGAAAACCTGCCTGAGCCCCCCAAAAATTACCCCATTGTCAGTTCCAACTGTGAAGTCTGCAGGCACAGCTGCTCAGTCTGCCATGTCCCCACCAGAAGTCCCCATTTACATAGTCAATTTTGGAAGGACACCTCTAGATCCACCATGGGTATTTTTAGAAAATAAAAATGGTGGGATAGCAATTCTTTGTTTTGTAAAGTGGATGTTCACAACGTACTGCCCAGGAGAATGATAATAATAAAAATAATGCATGGTCATAAGCAGACCAGCTTTAGCTTCAACAGATTTGCCTTCAGATAAATTGGGGTTCTGTGACTGGCAGCCCAGTGTGGTCCGCCCATGGCAAACATTTCAAATCAAATCAAATCAAATCAAATCAAATCAAATCAAATCAAATCAAATCAAATCAAATCAAATCAAATCAAATATTTATTATGATCATAGATCAGAATAGAAAAACTCTTCCTAAGAGTACACTCAACATGTTCTCAAGTGTACCAGAAAGATTGCCTATCCCTGCCCCCAAGATGCAAGATACTTTATTTAAAAACAAAACAAAAAGAAATATTTAGAGAACAGGCTCCCTGCAGTTCTAGTCTTGATTACAATCTATAAGCATTGTACCTTTTGCAGTTGCTTAAAAAAAGATATTTTAGAATGCTAAAGTTTGTAATGAACTGGGTTACTCCTCTATATACAGCCAAGTGGCATCACTCATGTGGAAGCCTATCCAAGATAGGACTAAAACATACTGTGGCTTCAGTGGAGTCCCAGTCATGGTGAACCGGTTTGCACGAAATATGTCACCAAGTCATAAAATCTTCCATTTTTGAGGGCCTCATGTCAGGTGAATATAGTAGTATGCAGGGAAAAGAAAAAAAAAACAACCCTTTCAGTGCAAATTTTAGGTTTCTGGAAAATGCTTAAATTGTACCAGGTATAATTCCAGATATAGCCACTGCATTTACCCAATAAGAACAATTATAATTGTATTGCAAGAAAGGCTACACACTGAAATGTGAAGCCACAAGACTCAAGCTAGTCATGGTGAGAGGGTTGCCTTAGTTTAAGATGGGGATATTAATGCAGTTTGTATTCTGTATTTTAATTCACTCCTTCATATCGCTGTTAATCTCCCTTGAATCCTAGAAAGTGGCATAGAAGTGTGCGTGTGAGTGAATGAGTGAATGAATTTTGGTTTAGTGCTGTCTCTCCTCAAACTGAGGGCACTTTCATATGAGGGCACAGTTCTAACAGTGGGATCAGCTAAGCCCACATGACTATATTCTTAGTTCCTTACCCTAGCAGCAATTCATGAATGAATCATCTATCAATGCTTGTTTATCCATCGGTGATGATATTTTTTTCAGACTATCACTGCAGAGAGTACGGCAGGGCTGTTTACTCTCACCCTACCTATTCAACTTGTACGCAGAACACATCATGCAACAGGCTGGGCTTGAGGAATCCAAGGCTAGAGTTAAAATCGCTGGAAGAAACATTAACAATCTCAGATATGCAGATGATACCACTTTGATGGCTGAAAGCGAAGAGGAACTGAGGAGCCTTATGATGAAGGGGAAAGAAGAAAGTGCAAAAGCTGGCTTGCAGCTAAACCTCAAAAAAACCAAGATTATGGCAACCAGCTTGATTGATAACTGGCAAATAGAGGGAGAACATGTAGAAGCAGTGAAAGACTTTGTATTTCTAGGTGCGAAGATTACTGCAGATGCTGACTGCAGTCAGGAAATCAGAAGACGCTTAATCCTTGGGAGAAGAGCAATGACAAATCTCGATAAAATAGTTAAGAGCAGAGACATCACACTGACAACAAAGGCCCGCATAGTTAAAGCAATGGTGTTCCCCGTAGTAACATATGGCTGTGAGAGCTGGACCGTAAGGAAGGCTGAGAGAAGGAAGATAGATGCCTTGGAACTGTGGTGTTGGAGGAAAATTCTGAGAGTGCCTTGGACTGCAAGAAGATCCAACCAGTCCATCCTCCAGGAAATAAAGCCAGGCTGCTCACTTGAGGGAATGATATTAAAGGCAAAACTGAAATACTTTGGCCACATAATGAGAAGACAGGACACCCTGGAGAAGATGCTGATGCTAGGAAGAGTGGAGGGCAAAAGGAAGAGGGGCCGGCCAAGGGCAAGGTGGATGGATGATATTCTAGAGGTGACGGACTCGTCCCTGGGGGAGCTGGGGGTGTTGACGACTGACAGGAAGCTCTGGCGTGGGCTGGTCCATGAAGTCATGAAGAGTCGGAAGCGACTGCATGAATAAACAACAAAAATCACTGCAGAAGTGCCAATAAACTATTCCCTTATAGTTCAAGAGCTGGTCCGTTCTTTCATTGAAGGAGATTTTAGGTTTGACCCACCTCCAAGGTCCCGTCACAGTAGCAGGATGTTATGACTTTGTACAGGAGTCATGAGACAGAATAGCCATCATGACAACAGGAGCTTGGAAGGCAATTGGTGAACAGTAAGTAGAGTAAGCAGAAAAATGCAATCAACTTGCTCTTTTACTGTATTAGGGTGTGTTTGTGTGTGTACACACACATTTAAATGCAAAATTGAGCACTGTGTGCTTATTACTGGCTGACAAGTGGACACCAGTTAGCTGGTTGATTGCCGGTTCTCTATGATAATCATAAATTTGCAAATATATAAACATACTGGGTATTACGATAGAAACATAGAATCCTATATGGAAGCACCTTAACAGCTTTCATTGCCATTCCTTCCTGATTTATATAGTCTCTGATCCAGACAAATACTTCCATGACTTCATTCTCCTCCCAAATAGACTTACAAATGGTTAGCCAAGCTCTTCATCTGAAGCTTCTCTCCTTGAGTCTAAGGATGGCAGAAGGGGAGGGAGCAGTTTCTAGAAGTAGGACATGGAGTACTGAGTTCAGAGCTTCTTAAGGCAATCTGGAGGCTGGATGAGAGGAAGGATTCTTGCCCCATTCCATGCCATTAGATCTGGCAGGGAAGGTATGCTATGGCCAGGGACTCACATCTGGTGGGTCCCAGGAGGTGGGCCTTCTCTGCTGTGGCTCCCTCCTTGTGGAAACTTCTCCCCCCTGAAGTTAGGCTTGCTCCTTCCCTGCTATCATTTAGGAAGTTCCTCAAGATTTGATTATGTCATCAAGCCTGGGGGTCTTTGGGAACTGGAGATATTCTTAGATGGCTCCACTGTGATTGATATTCTTGCTCTCTCCATGGGGTTTGGTGATATTTTCATTTTAATAATTACTTTTTATCTTTTTATAATGATTGCTTTTTTGCTGTTTTATTTTATTTATTTATTTGCTGTTTTATCTCATTATTGTACACCACCCAGTGTTGCTTTGTGTGAGATGGGCAGCCATACAGTATAAAAGGTAAAGGTAAAGGTTTTCCTTGACGTAAAGTCCAGTCGAGTCCGACTCTAGGGGGCGGTGCTCATCTCCGTTTCTAAGCCTTGGAGCCGGCGTTGTCATAGACACTTCCGGGTCATGTGGCCAGCATGACGACTCGGAACGCCGTTACCTTCCCGCCGAAGCGGTACCTATTGATCTACTCACATTTGCATGTTTTCGAACTGCTAGGTGAGCAGGAGCTGGGATTAACAACGGGAGCTCACCCCGCCGCGCGGTTTCGAACCGCCGACCTTCCGATCGACAGCTCAGCGGTTTAACCCGCAGCGCCACCGCGTCCCGCCATACAGTATAAATATGATTAATAAGTAAATAAGTAAATAAATAAAATTCCTTTTCCAAAGGAATTGCAGGACAAAAACATAGGATTCTCAAGTACATTCTCCTGCTTTCCAAGTATTTGCTTGATATTTGATAATTTGCATACTTTATGTGATATCTTGTGCCTTCCTGGACCTCTTGCACTCCAACATCCTTAGATTCTAAATGGTAGATGGTAATTTGGATTTTTTAAAAATGTTTCATTATATTAGTGGAATTCAATTTGTAAGGATATACTAACATTCTCCCTTTTTTGTTTTAGAATGCTTACATTCTAGGAAAGGGAGACTGATGCTCCCTTATTTATCACTTTGGAGTAAAGACACAGCATATTTGAACTAAAAACTTAATTTCCCACCCCAAAAAGGCAAGCCAATGTTTTTTTTTATAAAAGCAAGCAGGCAAAGAAAGAATACAACTGAAAATTATGTGTAGAAAGAGAGAGCTTTCACAGATAGGAAGGACAAATTATATCTTTGGTATGGATATAGAGAAACTGAATTGATATTCTGAAATCTGGTTGTCCTGCTGTAATTCTGAATGGATTTTGTAATCAGAATAATAAGGGGTTTAATTGCTTGTCTAGCTGCTGCTCCTGTTTGTTTCCACTTGGGTTTGCTTGCAAATAACTCTTTCCATCTAGCATTAGAAAGAGGAACACAAGCTGTTCAGAAGCACAATTCAAGGACCACTTTGTACTGGGTGAAAATTAAACCTTTTGTGTTTTTACTACCTGTCTGGATCCCCCTCCAGCTTTAGAAGCATTGTAACTATTTTAAAGTACCCACCTCCACAAATCTCTAATAAGCAGGGAGCAGACAAGGCAGCTTTGTAAGGGAGTGGGTATTTGTGCACCAAAAGGGGCAGAGTTGGTGGGAAAAGAATTGCTGATTAAAGAAGTCAAGTGGAGAGAATTTAAAATTTAATTTTGCCTGGACCATTTCCCAGAAGGAGAACTGCATAAATTACTGCCCCTTATGGACCATTGATGTTGTCTTCTCATTGACCTTTCAAAAGACCCTGTGAAGCTAGGGTAATAAGAAAACAGATTGTACCTACCATTTATTTTATTTTATTTTTGCAACTCAAATGAAGAAAAACACGTGCAGTGCATTTAAAACTTGGATACTTTCCATTAAAAGAAATGTGCATGTAGTGTATAACCTTTAAAAAGTTGAAGGAACATACAAGCCATACCTCTGTCCCAGAAGCTAAAGTTCAGAGCCCAGTGGAACTGAAATCTCACTTCTGAATATACATGGGTAGGATTATTCCTGGGAGCACTTTGACTCATTACTCAAAAGTATTTATATCAAATTTTAAATTTCATTTTTTTCCATTAAAATGTTTGTGTAATGCCTTTTGTGAAACTGAAACTAATGTACCCATGTACACTATTTACAATTTATTTACTTATTTATTTATTTAATCAATTTATATAACCATCCATCTCAACAAGGGAATTTGAGTGGCGAACAATATTAAAAATAAAAACACAATAACAAAAATTAAAATATATAGCAGCTGAGAGAAATACAACCATAATTAATTATTAGCACAACCAAGAGATGAGACCCCTCACACACCTGAGGTCCCAGTCTTTAGGGCCTTGCAAAAGGCCAGCAGGGTCAGGGCCAATCTCCAGAGGGAGAATGTTCCAGAGGGTGGGCACTACAATCGAAAAGGCATGTCTTCTAGGCCCCCTAACTGGCATTCCTTAGCTCATGGAACCCAAAGTATACCCATTCTACTTGACTGTATTGGATGAGTAGAAACAACCAGGGAGAGACTGTCCTTTAAGTAGCCCAGTCACAAGCCATGAAGGGCTTTAAAAGTGATAACCAGCACCTTGAATTGCACCTGGAAGCTCACTGGCAACCAGTACAACTCACAGACTAGTGGTGTCACATGTGCCAAATAATCAGCACCATTTATTACCTGTGCTACTGCATTCTGCAGCAGCTGAAGCTTCCAAATGCTCAAGGGCAACCCCATGTAGAGCACATTGCAGTAGTCCAGAGGGGAGGTCACAAGAGCATGTGTGACATTGAGCAGGGCCTCTGGGTCCAGGAAAGGGTGCAACTGGTGCACAACCCAAAGGTGTTCAAGGGACCTTCTGATTGTCATTCACTGCTAGAGGGAATAATAACAACCATGAACTCACTAAAACCAAAAGACAAAAATAATAATTCTCCCTCTTTTTCAGCTCCATCTTATGCTTTTCAAGTTCAATGACTGATGACTTAAAACTGTGTGCTTCTGTGACCCACCCAGTATTTCGATTTAAGATGGGCATCCACATAAATCTTTTCAAAAAAATGAATAAAATAAATAGCTGAACAATTAAAATATTATGATGAAGTAAATTACATTTCAGGCTCCAAAGTGATTTGATTAATATTATATGTAGGTTATGGGTAGTGGTTGATTTCATCTTCATCCTTATTTTGAAACAATTCAACTTGAACTGCATAGCCTGGTCTAGTGCACAAATAAGAATAGAATTGTCCTTTTGATCCTATAGAATCAGAATCTAAATTTTGCTTCTACCTTGTAAAAGTATACCAATGTCAGTGTGCATATTTTAAGTTAAGCATCAGTACTTTATGGAAAATGTCTTCTGCATGTCCCCCCAACTATTCTCATTAAGTTTAAAAGGGAAGATGCTTTCAGTGTCAACTTCTCCATCAAGGAAAACATTTGGGTGAAAATTTAATGGGTGAGTTATAGGGTTCTTGCTTTCACCTTTCCTCTGACATGGCTAAGGGATGTAATATCCTTCTTTCTGTATAATTATTTTACTAGTTTGCGGTCTCATGGTTTCCTATGGTCCAAAGGAATGATATCACAAGATATCATATGGATATCATATTGCCACATATGGGTTTTTCCATTCAGGAAACAGGAGTAGTCAGAGAAGCAACAGGAGAAGACACCAACAATGCTCTATGCAACAATAGATGAGTGGTTTGGTTTTGATTTTAATTTTGTTTTGCTTCTCAGTCTAATCTATAAACTCTGGGATTTTGGGGTAACCTCACATTCAAGTATTAACCAGGCCCAACCCTTTGCTTTTTCAGAGCCAAGCAAGGGTGGCTAGGTGGTGCAATCTGCTATGACTGTAACCCAGGATATACTGTTTCTCCAATGGTCAGGACCAGATGATCAGCAGTTTGTAAATAAATTCCTAGTTTAATTTGAGAAACGAAGGTGACTCACAATGGATGCACTTTCCAATTTATCCTACATAAAAGAACAAAAAAACAAAAGTTCTTTTCCCTCTTTCTGAGTTTTTATAAGGCCCCAAATCTAATAATAATCAATTCTTATTGCATTGTTACAGAAGCTGCTTTTTTCTTTTTCTTTTAATAGCAAATTTGTGCTCATGGGTATTTGAAGAACAGTTTGAAATCCTATCTAGCATGAGGTTAAAGGAACATATTTATTGGTTATCGAAATAGCTCATGTGGCTAATCTAAGGGCTATATGCAGGAAAGTTAATAGTTTGCATATTCCAGCCTTTACATCTACCTATGAAAATTTATTTTAAAGGGAAAGCCTGCCTACATTTGAACATAGTCTATCCGCAACAGTATAATCCTCTTCTTAGTCATGCGATTGGACCCTGGATTTGTAATTTTATCCTTCAGTGCTTTTGATTACTCTTTCACATATATTGATTGCTTGCCACATTTAGTAGTATGAGAGGATCCTCCAAAATGCAGAAACTTATTGCACTGATATGAGCACAGTGGAGAAAAAATATGAGGCACAAAGATCATTTGCAAAGAGTTGGATTCCAGTCACCCATGAACAGGGTATGGTTTTGTGAAAATGTAATTAACCTCAAAGTTTCTGAGACAGAATACAGTAATTACTATGTTGTGGTTATTGCAGAACCTGTGACATGTGATTCCTTGTGAAGATATCGTTATATGATTCTTTAATCACCTGTTAGAACATAGCCAAGACTGTTCATCTGGATCCAGATCTAAATCCAGATCAGAATTAAGTATTTCCTGTAATCATTGTTCTCCGTGTACCTAAAATCACTTACTAGAAACATGGATTTTGAGGCAGAGCATTTGCTTGAAATAAAGGGACACTCCCAAATAATATCCTTAAGATTTCTTCCTCTGAATATGTATTAGGGGTGCTGTACAAACCATTTGGGGGAATGCTTTCCATGTGCCAAAAACTTTGGAAGGTCCTTGCAGTGACTTACCTCTGCTTATGAAAGGATGTGACCATCTCAAATCTTCAAGGAACAGATTTTGAAGGATGCTTTGCTCATGGAAATACTGTGAGTAAAAAAAAATATGTCTCTGTGGTTTTCATAACTCTAATATTTATACTGTTTACAAGTCATGTGAGGCCCTGACTGCTTTTTTGTGGGGGAGGGGGGTTGGGGGGTGACTCAGTGAACTGACAGAGTTCCCACCAACTTCTCTGAACATAAATTGTATTGGGAAACCAACATTGCATAGTAGGACCACTAGAATAAAGAGAAATCAGGCAAATAAATCTGTTTCAACCTTGTGAGTCTTCAACATAAGAATCTACTCTGTGATGCCATGTTCAGAAGGTAAGCCCAGAAAGACCAAGGTCCTTCAAGATAACATTCAGCCACGATTCTCAGAATATGGTATATTCTATCCAGATGTGATTACATCAAGGTAAAGACCATTACCCACAGATGTTTCTCTTTGTATGGAAGGTTATGGTCAACCTGAGACTCTAAGTTCATGTAACTTACAGAAAAGCAAATCTAACTGAATAAAAAGACCCATCTCCCCATAAGACATACTCCCCCTACTGTTTAGAGATATTAAGGATTGTGCAGCTACCTGTAGTGGCTAACTAGTGAGAATGGAGTTTCAGCATAGAAACCCACCTAATATGACCCATTTTAGGTACAGGAAAACAAGTTTAGGAATTCATAGGCATTGTATCTGAAGTCCTGATCACCATTCAGGTATCTCTCAAGGAACAATCCAATAGAGCTGTGCAAAGCTTTCATTTGGAAATTTCATTTGGGTTAAGCAACCTGTTACATTTCAGATGTCACTGAACTGTAGCTGCAAGCATTTTTCATTGTTGGTGATAACTGACTAGGAATGACGCAGTTGTAGTTAAGCAATCGCTGGTGTGCTGCAGTTCTCAACCCCTGGATTAGTCCAAAACTCCATTCAGTTTGGGGCATCAGGGGCTTCCATGAATTCATGTTCCCCTTTGACTTTATATCTATATCTTATTCTTGCAACATTCAAAAGTAAATGCCTTTGTCACCTATTTTCCTAACTGCATTTTGCAATGGCACATTGAAAGACACTGAGATGGAGAAGGCATTAATTAAAATGTAACATTGTAAATATGATTAATTTTCATGGGTATTATTGAAACAAACTTCTACAAATTGAAGGCTTCCAGACTGAAGAAATCATACATATTATCTCTACATACAACATACACACACACACACACACAAATGGACAAACAATGCTTTTTCATTTTCTCATGTTATCTCTATTGGCTCCTTTAAAATGGCCAGAAGTGTAAGAAAATAACTCATTCCCAAAGGTAATGATATTGAATAAAATACTATTGGTTTAACAGAAACACAATACCTGCATAAAATATGAATATGGAGAGGGAGAGGGAGAGAGAGAACATGAATTTTTAAAAACAGAAAATACATGCTTTCTGTACTAAATGGAGATAAAAATTCAAAAGGAAATGAACAGTTATTGAACCACAATGAAATAGTAATGGGCAGTAGGAAAAAGGACATGAATAATGTATAACGGTAATAGAAGCAACAACTAAAATACAGTTTCATAAGATTTAAATATATCTATATCTATATCTCAAAAGATGTCTGGCTGGATTGTATCAAATGCCTATCTAATTCAGGTTTCTGTTCACACAGTGGCCAAACAACATATGAATATAATAGCATCTCCTACTAGTATTCCTTAGCCCACTGATTTTCAACCTCAACAACTTCAAGCTGTGTGGACTTCAACTCCCAGAATTCCCCAGCCAGCATGTTAATTTAGTTCTTCAATTAATGACTACATAGCTCATTACTTGCTTAAGCCAGTTGCTTAGTGCCTTGTTTTCAATATACAGTATATTGGAATCATTGTGAAGAGAAAGTTGTCTTGGTAAAATGTTCATTAGAATGGTGCAATTCTTCCTAACCAACACAATTTTATTTCCACTCCCCCATTTTTTTTAAAAAAATCTGGAAATATCTATTTACAAATATCGAAAAATATAACAGTATTTTAATTATTTATAAGAATTATAAGAATCCTTACTTTAACCCATATTTCTAATTTATTAAGAAAAAACAAATACAGAAAATAATTACTTAAATTATCTATACTATTGTTTTCACACTTGCAGAATTCAGTTTCTTCAGATCCATCCTCACCTAGTTTTATGTTATTTTATATGTTCAAAGAATGCTGTTGCTGTTTTACATTAGATCAATTGTAGAGCATTTCATTATAAATGTGAAGAGTAAGGTTTCATTTCATTTGTCAGAGGTGGGATCTGAACTGGAGAGTTCCTGGTTCACAGCTTAAGCTTGTATTCATTGGGAACAGGGCTGGATCCAGAGAATTTTATCAGCAAAGTTAGCTTTTCTTTTCAGTCCTTGCATCAGTAATCATGTGAAAGGAATCCATATGTATCAGGCTGCCAAGCATCTGGACTGAAACCATCAACTGAGATTTTGAAGATTCCAGAGGGGATCTAAGAGAACAGTTGTCAGTTTATTTACTGTGGTCTGAAATTCAAAGGATGAAAATCTATGGATTAGAACAAGATAAAACTTTTCCACTGGCATTCTGATTAGCACTCCAGTTTTTAGACAACTGACTGGTCTACTTTCCAAGTAAAACCTGTTTCTGGGAAAATTCAGTTGGCAATACTATACTTTTTCATCTTATCTCTTCTCCAAAGGTAGGAAGCTTTTTGGCTTGGTTCACACAACTATAACATGGACTGTTTGGATTGGGCTTGGTTTGTTGTGTGAACCCAGCCACTGGCTTTTGTGAACCATAATTTATGGCTAAATAGAGTGTTGTACAACTTTTTCTGGGCCAACAGTGGCATATCACAGGCTGAATTCCAAACAAGTAGAAAGTGGGCCCTGGGGGAAAATAAGTTTGAATTCATTAAATTAAAAATCAAATCAAATTAAATTGTAGTTAATATGATTGCTCTCCTATTATATTAAAAATGGATAAAATAATAAAAGCTCCTAGAGAAAGCATTCTGGTGGCTTCCCTAAGTTGTACTGAGCATTAGATTGTGTAAACTATTATTTATGTCTTAGTACAGATTGAGAACGCAGTCAGTTGTAGTTGCGGTTTCCTTGTTTGTTTTAATTATGACTAAACAAAATATGCTTTAGCTTGATGTGTCATTTCAGCCTTTCAGTGCGAGCAGCGGTAAGCAGTCTGCTGGAGACAGGATATTATTCAGCATTCTCCACAGAAGCTTTGGTGTTTTACCTCTAAGGCATTTCAAAAATGCATCATCATTTTTGCTTTTGTTTTATTTCTGTTTTTTAATCAGGAGGAGGAAAGGGAAAATCTTGGAAATTGCAATAGAGAAATATCTAAGAAATGTCTTGGCTGTAAGCTCGATTTAGCAGCTGTACAAATGAAGGCAGAAAATGTGTTTCCAAGGCATTAAGAGCAAAAATAGGGTATGCATTATTATTCTAATTCCGTATGGATTATTATTCTAATAAGACTTCTATTACACATTTTCAAATATTAAACCCTATTAAACCATACTGTCAAATCTCTAAAAGCAGAGGGCAAGTCAGCAAGAAAGATTCATAATGAATGACATCAGTTAGGGTCTATTATCAAGAAGGTAAGGGTTAAGATACAAGATCAACCGTAATTCAACTTTGGAATTCACT
This sequence comes from Candoia aspera, assembly GCF_035149785.1. Taxonomy (NCBI): domain Eukaryota; kingdom Metazoa; phylum Chordata; class Lepidosauria; order Squamata; family Candoiidae; genus Candoia; species Candoia aspera. Next base: position 11,383,880 of record NC_086163.1, on the reverse strand, counting down.
GCCACTAGATGTAGTACTGGTTACCCCCTTGGCTGCCTTCAGAAAAGGTTTGGGCCAATTCATGGGGATCTATTGCTATTACCCAGTGGTGCACTGACAAACGTAGAACAACTGGCTCTGCTGGCTTCATTGCTGCCTTTGTGCTTTACTGCTAGCTGCCAAACAGCTGAATGGTGCACTCACTGCCATGGCTCAGCTCTGCTTCCAGAAAATTTAAAAATCTGCTCTCACAAGTCAGTATAAGCTGGGTCCAGCACACCACTGCTATTATCCTTGATGGCAATGGGACTGCCTCTGAAAACCATCTGCTGGAAGACTAGTGGGCTTCCTTGTGCAATTGGTTGTCCGTTGTGAGAACAGACTGCTGGACTAGATGGGCCAGGTGTCTGATGCAGCAGGGCACTACTTATGTCCTGAATCCAAGGAAATTAATAAGCTGAAACTCTAGCACGTTTTTTCAGGGAATTGATTGATAACATGAAAGGTGCTTGAACGCTGTATTTCCAGAATGCCAGACTGAAGGGCTAACTGTCCTCTGTCTCAATAAGAATGACCCTGGAATAGCGAACTGTTCATTGTTAATCACTGTCATGTTCTCATTTCAATGTGCTGCTAACATTGTAATGTTTCACATGTCATCTTCTGTTCCGTGTTCCTTCACCCGGGGTTTTTCCATTCCTTCACCCTCCGTTGTTTTGAGGGCTTGGAATGTATGTTTGGGTTTGCGCTCCTGCTCAAGGTTACTTTCCCAGGCGCGTCTAACGGCTTCTAGCACCTGGGAGGGGGAGCGCCCTGACGAGGGATGGGGCGGAACTTGCTCACAGGCAAGGCTTTTAAGTTTGTATTTGGCGCGCTTTTGCTCATTCTCAGCTTTCTCTGTATTTGCATACTATTCCTTAATAAATCAGTTATCTTTAAGCCCGAGCTTGTGAGACTGAGTGTTTGGGATTAGGCAACCATTACATAAAGCTGAGAATCATTTCATCCATTTTCCGCTAGCCCCATCCAATCGTTGGATAAGAGGGAACGCTAGCGATGACAGAACCTCAGCTTCGCGCAAGTGATGGAAGCGAGGAGGAGCGGGAGGCGGCCAGAATCCGGCCAGCGCTAACCTCGAGAGCGCAAAGAGCAGCACGTCGGGAGTTGCGGGATATCCAACTAGATGAGCTGCTGATATCCATGCAGGAGAGCCTCAGGAGTGAACATAGAACTGTTATGGAAAGAGCACCGGGGAGGGGGTCTCCACAATTGTCCTGGGAGCCCGAAGTCCCCTTGTCACCGAGGGTGGTGGTAACCAACCAACCCCCGGAAGAGCCGGTCACTCCAGCTCGTATGAGGGCATTAGAGGATAAAATGGATTTAATAGTGACAATCCTTAAGGATCTACCCAGAGAGGCAGAGCCCACCCCGGAGGATTGGGAGGAAGAGCCGTCACAGTACCCCAGGCATAGTACCCTATCAACCAGGGGGAGAAGCAAGACTCGATCAGCCCGTCAAGGGGGGGGGCGAGAGGCAAGACCTCCTAGGGATCGACCACCCATGGGGGCTCGGCGTACGCTGACATTCGCGGAACCGCCACAGCCAGCTGAGCCGGCAAGAAACTTCCCACCATTTGGAGTGAAATTCGATGGGGATCCCACAACGCTCTCCTTCTTTATCACTAATGCCAAGCATTATATAGAAGATTGGGGCCGGAACTTTCGGTCAGAACATGGCAAGATCAATTTCATTGCCAACAAACTGAGAGGAAGGGCAGCTGATTGGTATGTGCAACTATGCCAGGCTGAGGCAACTGAGTTAGAGGACTTCGATGACTTTTTGTGGGCACTTAAACAGCATTTCGAAGACCCTCTAGCCCAAGAAACAGCTAAAAATGACCTGCGGAAACTCTACCAAGGGTCCCTCTCAGTTGCCAATTATGCGTTGGAATTTAAAGCTTTGGCAGGAAAAGTGGAAGACTGGTCTGAGCCAACAATAATTGAAATGTTCAAACAGGGGCTAGAACCCGAAATCCTTCGCTGGGCACTAGGAAGAGATGATCCCAAAACGCTATATGGGTGGATTCAGTTGGTGGGCAGCGCAGAAAATGCCCTACAAACCTATGCCCATACCAAAGAGCTTAGACAATCGCGTCTTGCTAGAGGAGCGCGCACATCTGGACTTGCCAGCCGCCCCAAACCGAAAACCTGGGAAGAGGAAAGGGAACGACGGTTCTCCAAAGGTCAGTGCCTGAGATGTGGGAAAGAAGGGCATCGAGCCACGTCGTGCCCGAGACGCCGTCCAGAGGAACGACAGACGAAACCTACGGTAAAGTCGCCTGCTCCTGCTCCACCGCGAAAACTGAAAGCAGCCGTCGCAGAACTGGACCCCCCAGAACTACCCTTCGGAGAAGAGGAAGAAGAGTTGCAATTCGAGCAGCCGGCGGGAAAAGCCTACCACCTGCCCTGAAGGGCGCCCTAGGGCAGGTGGAAGAAACCGGGCGTAACCACGATTCGGTGAGTGGAAATTTCCCCACACTGACTGTTAAAGTTAAACTGAGCTCAAAAACCAAAACTGTGGAAGTTTGGGCCATGCTAGATTCGGGTTGCTCCCGTTCCCTTATGCACCCTGATGTCGTAGCGGCTCTGGAACTGCCCACGTTCCCTTTGCCAAGACCTATGATCTTCACCCAATTGGATGGAACTATGGCGGGAGGGAAAGCAGTCAATCATTCCACGGGACTGGTCGCCTTGCAGATGGGCTCCCATCAGGAAAAGTTGCCATTTGTGGTAGCTCCAGTGGGGGGTCCTCTGGTAATCTTGGGGATGCCTTGGTTTGTGCAACAAAACCCTTTTATCAACTGGCTGCATAGAACTGTGACTTTTGCAGATGGATTTTACAAAGTACCCGAAAAGGACCTATTGGAAGACATGGAGGGTGGAGGGGTAGCGTATACTACTGTGCAAACGCTTCAACCTCTTGAGGGACTACCCAATCAGTATCAGGATTTTGCTGAGGTATTTGGGGAAGAGGAAGCCGATCGCTTGCCACCCCACCGAAAAACGGATTGTGCCATTGAATTCTTACCAAACGTGAAATTGCCTCACCCAAAAATATACCCCATGTCTCCCAAAGAACTCACTACGCTAAGGGAGTTCATTGACAAAAACCTGGCTAGGGGTTTCATTGAGCCTGCTAATTCCCCGGTAGGAGCCCCTGTCCTATTCAGGCCAAAAAAGGATGGGTCATTAAGGCTTTGTACCGATTTCCGCGGGCTCAATGCGGTCTCAATATTAAATAAATATCCTTTGCCCCTGATCAAAGATATGTTATCACATCTGGCCAGGGGCAAAATTTTCTCAAAACTGGATTTGAGAGAAGCCTATTTTCGGATTCGCATAAGGGAAGGGGATGAATGGAAAACAGCATTTAACTGTCCTCTTGGAGCTTTCCAATACAAAGTCTTACCCTTTGGGTTATCCGGAGCACCTGGGGTCTTTATGCAACTAATCAATGAGGTCTTGCATGACCACTTATTTAAGGGGGTACTAGTATACTTGGATGATGTATTGATTTATACTGAAACCATATCAGAACATATCCACTTGGTGCGTCAGGTACTGGCTAAATTGAAAAAAGCGGAGTTGTACGCAAAACTGTCAAAATGTGCATTTCATCAGTCACAAATTGATTACCTAGGCTATCGAATTTCAGCTCAGGGCATTGAAATGGACCCTGCAAAAGTAGAAGCTATTGTGGCATGGGAGCCTCCCCGTACCAGGAGACAATTACAAAGTTTCCTTGGATTCGCTAATTTTTATCGGGCATTCGCCCAAAATTTTGCTGAAATTGCCCTCCCCCTTACTGAACTGTTAAAAACTAAAGGACAGGGGGATACGCGACGTTCAAAGAACCCAGGCGCGCTCCTTAAATGGACTCCTGCCTGTCAGCAAGCGTTCGAAGCGCTCAAACAAATCTTTACCACAGAACCAGTTTTACAGCATCCAAACCCCTCTAAACCCTTCGTTGTACAAGTCGATGCTTCTGATTTTTCCATAGGAGCAATCTTGTTACAATCTGACCACTCTGGCGCCTTAAAACCCTGTGCCTACCTCTCTCGCAAATTCACTGAAACTGAGCGAAGATGGCACGTTTGGGAAAAAGAGGCTTTTGCTGTAAAAACGGCTTTAGAAACATGGCGACACCTATTGGAAGGCACTTCCAACCCTTTTGAAGTCTGGACTGACCATAAAAACCTGGAAGCTCTAAGCACCAGTCGAAAACTCAGTCCCAAACAGCTTCGCTGGGCTGAGTTTTTCAGCCGCTTCGACTTCACCCTTAAATTTATACCAGGCAAGAAAAACTTTTTAGCTGATGCACTCTCCCGCAGACCCCAAGATGCTGGCCCAGGGCCAACGGTCCAAGGCACCGTCTGGACCAACAAACAATTAAGTTTGGCAGCGGTGACTCACAGCCAGACCCGAACGCAATCAACGCAACCTCCAGCCGCTCTGCCTTCCAGCCGCTCGCCGCGCTTGTCAATTCCATCCGATTTGCAACAACAGTTGCTTTTCCACCTTAAAACAGATACTTGGTTACAAACCAATAGAAACACTTTAACCTTCACTGACGATCTTGCCTGGCACAACGATCGCCTCTATGTACCCGATGCTATGCGTAAAACCGTACTCCAGCGTTGCCACGATGACAAGCTGGCTGGACATTTTGGCTATGTAAAAACTCTACACCTTGTTCGCCGACAATTCTGGTGGCCAACTTTACTCAAAGACCTCAAGGCATATGTTACTGCGTGCCCTGTGTGTGCCACGATAAAGCGCAAAACAGGCAAACCCCAAGGTCTCCTTCAACCCGTTGCCACCCCATCTGTCCCCTGGCAGGACATTTCCATGGACTTTATCGTTGATCTACCCCCTAGTCAACGCAAAACTGTCATTTGGGTGGTCAAAGACTTTTTCTCCAAACAAGCCCACTTTATCCCATGCGCTTCTATCCCCACCGCACAACAGCTGGCACGCCTCTTCCTCATCCACGTGTACCGCCTCCACGGTATCCCCGCCCGTTTGGTGAGTGACAGAGGCACACAATTTACGTCACAATTCTGGCGGGCATTTTTAAAACTTTTGGGTACCAAACAGTCACTTTCCACCGCGTGGCATCCGGAAACGGATGGATCTACAGAGGCGGTTAATTCTACACTGGAACAATATCTCAGGGCTTTTGTTAACTACCAACAGGACAATTGGGTCGACCTACTCCCATTTGCTGAGGTCGCTTACAACAATGCCGTTCATCAAACCACTGGTCAAGTTCCTTTTAAAACAGTTTTTGGATGTGAGTTTGTTCCTATTCCTGAACTTCCCCATCCACAACCGCTGCCAGCCTCCCTTGCTGACTGGGCGGACTCTCTCAAGGACTCCTGGTCTAATATTCAACAAGCTCTCCTCCATGCCCAGGCTGTTTATAAACGCCATGCCGATGCAAAGTGTTCCCCAGAACCATCCTTTGCTGTCGGGGATAAAGTCTACTTATCAACTAAGTTTATCAAATCCCCACAACCCTCTAAGAAACTTGGCCCTAAATTTGTCGGACCTTTTCCAATTATCGCTCAACTCAACCCTGTTACGTTTAAACTTGATTTGCCTCACAACCTTAAACGTTTACATCCTGTTTTCCATTGTAGTTTACTCAAGCCCTACCTGTCGTCGGACCGCTGGCATCCACAACCCATTCCACCACCTCCACTCATGATCGACAACCAGCAACACTTCGAGGTGACGTCCATCCTCGACTCCCGACGCCAGCGCTCCGCTTTACAGTACCTCGTCCGCTGGAAACATTTCCCTCATCCTGAATGGGTTGCTGCTCCAGACGTGTTTTCCCCTCGTCTGGTAGCCCAATTCCACTCTGCCTATCCTGACAAACCTGCTCCATAATTTTTTTTTTGGAGGGGCAATATGTCATGTTCTCATTTCAATGTGCTGCTAACATTGTAACGTTTCACATGTCATCTTCTGTTCCGTGTTCCTTCACCCGGGGTTTTTCCATTCCTTCACCCTCCGTTGTTTTGAGGGCTTGGAATGTATGTTTGGGTTTGCGCTCCTGCTCAAGGTTACTTTCCCAGGCGCGTCTAACGGCTTCTAGCACCTGGGAGGGGGAGCGCCCTGACGAGGGATGGGGCGGAACTTGCTCACAGGCAAGGCTTTTAAGTTTGTATTTGGCGCGCTTTTGCTCATTCTCAGCTTTCTCTGTATTTGCATACTATTCCTTAATAAATCAGTTATCTTTAAGCCCGAGCTTGTGAGACTGAGTGTTTGGGATTAGGCAACCATTACAATCACGCTTTGAGATACTACCAGTTGTTTCTCAGCCCCAGAGATCTTATTTTACACATATTCTTCTGCAGTAATAATTGCATGGGGGTTGGGGTAAGACTTGTTTATTCAATGAAGCTTTTGAAACAAAATTGAAATCCATCCCCAGAACTTTAAGATGTCCCTCTATAATGAAGCATTCCTACATTTCAGAAAACAATAGTTTATGATATTGGTGACACTAGCAATTTCTTGAAATGGAGTTTGACCCCCTAAAGGTTACTGGTAGTGCTATACATGCCCATTCATGTGTGTATGTGCGTGCATGCATGCATACATACACACAGAGTTCACTGTTTTTCAAAGGTTTTCTTTCGCTCAAAAGGCATTTCCATTTTTTAATTTATTCTACCACCACCTGGGATTTTTCTTTCCAATTTGTCTTGGTGTGTTTTTGAGCTGGCTTTATTGTTGGATTAATTAAAGGCTGCTACTGCTGGTGGTTTTTTTTTTTTTTTTTTTTTATTACACACCTCTCCATAACTCTAAAGGCTGTCTATACATCCCTCTCAGATAAAGCCCAGTGGGAATTCTCCTCTCAGTTCTTCTCTTGGACTTGAATGCAAATGTGAGAAGCTAGGGAGGCTACAAACTGCTGGGGAAATGAGCAGATCTTGGATTGGTGGGTGGACCACCTTGCCTTCTCAAAAAAAGAGAGAAAAGTAGGAAAGAGCAGCTTCTGAGAAGGAGAAAGAAAATGGGTATAGCAGTCACTTTCAGTAGAGGAAAAACTCTTCTTCCACATATATCTCATCTTTACTTATAATTCCCAGTTCCAAAACAGGCTAAGTCTATGGGCAGTTGCCTTTCATAAACAACATATGCTGTTATTATTAGTAGAAATACTCTACCCATAATATAGTATGGGCACTGTATTATTATCACAGTATAGTGCATGCATTAGCCTTGGTACAAGTAATGGTAATTTTATCAACAAATGTACAGATGTAAGAACTGTTTAAATGTTTACAATCTCATGGTTTGTAAGCATTTTGTTAAAACTGTAAAATGATTTTATATTGGAGAATTAATCACTGAATCAGTTTAAGAAACAGGTTATATGGCAGTTTAATTATAGTATGGTCCAAGTATGCATGTGATTAATTAGAACACTTACTGAATGGCTCAGTGTTAAGTAGAGAATAAGACAAGGACATGTGATGTCCCTTTGGCTGTTCCATATCTATACATCTATATATCAATATCAATATTGATATTGATATGTGCTGTAAAGAGTCTGTGGTACATCATAGATATATTTAGTAAATATACAGAATATACTTTTGTATGTTGTTGCCATATTGTTGGGTGAAAAGCCAAATTGTTTGTAGTGAATATTACCCAGATTGTATGATGCAGTAAAGAGTGTGGATTTGAAAATTAATCTTTTATGACCAGGATGGTTATGTTTGACCAGCATATGAGTGAATGATTGCAAATTGCAGAATATTTTTCTGTGGCCACCCTTGAATGCTATTTTCAACCAGTTTAGACAATACCATGCAAAAGACAATCATGACTAAGGTCATTTTCCCACTAGTGATTTACAGCATCTTCTACAATCAACCACCCATTGTTATGTCAAAATCACAGTAACTATGGCAGATTTAGATCACTTCATTGGGGTCTGTTTGATGCTATGAAAATGCTATCAATGACTAATTGCAAAATGGCCTAATGCATGATGAAGAACTGTTAGAATTTTCTAACAAAGAAACCAAACTTTTAGTTCTTACCTTCAGACACAGATATTTTCTATCCATTACAACAAGGATAAGTAACCTAACACCACAGAGTCTTCTGTATTCTGGTGTAGGCTTTTACAGCCAGTATCTGTTGGGAAGTGTTGAGCTTTAGGATTTAGTGACCATAGTCTAAACAGCAGCTCTTCTGAAGTTACTCCAGCAATTGTGGCTGGCAAGGTGAAGATGTGAGCCACAGTTGCCAGTGAAACATCAAGAAATCTGTCTAGATTACCGTCGCTAAACATTGAAGCTCAGTGCTGCCCAATTTCCTATATCCCTTGGCCCAATTTAGAAAGGTCCCTTCAGATGATCCATTTGGTCCTCTAACCAATCTTTTCCCTGATACTCTATTGTGTGCAAAAAGATACAAATAAGAAGGTGTCAAAAGAGAGAAATATAATAGAGAAACGTTACCAATCTTATCCATTTGTTTCCATAATATAGATAATAGACTAGGCTAACCCTAACCTTAACCAAATGGTTTAATAAAGATTTGTTCTTGTCTTCATGGAATAGCTGTTGAAATCCACTGTATCTGTCGATTTTCTAAAGGGGCAATATATTTTGTGTAAGTTGTACAGAAGAATAAGTCAGAAACTATATTTGCATAAGACTTTTGATCATTATCAGATTATTATGTGAAATGAATTTAGTTTTCATTTTTGTTGTTGTTATTCTAACTCTGCCCAGGCCCATCTACTTCTGAAATGTTGCATCTGATACATCAAAAACCAAGTGCAGACATGTGCCACTAAAAATATACATAACCTGCTCTACTATCTGGAAGAATAGGATCTGAAAGAGCAGAGAAGTGTGTTAAAATTAAATTAGAAAATAACTACTCCTTTGATTTTTACCTGTTTGTGAGCAGAATTCTCACAATGCAGTAATGCATATATCAAAATGCATATGTTTAGAAAAGCCTAACCTAAAAGGTTTTAAGAAGAGAGCCAGACAGAACATAACGTTTTAGGGCAGCACTTAATATGAGCTAACGGAAGTGTTGTCACACTATGAAGTTTAGTCCTGAATGTGGATATGGCGTAAGCATTTATACAAACAGGTCAGAATAAGTATACAAGTGAATATTGGGAAACTGATATGGTAAAGGGACAGGGTAATGCATTCATTCTTGCTAAGTCCCTAACAATTCCTCTCAAATAAAAAGCAGTTCACTTTCCTAGATAGAAAAAAAAAAAAGTGATGCATTTTAAAGCACAAAAAGAAAGCCAAGAAAAGCAAAATGTAATGAGATTAGGCCACTTACATTATCGTTGTGTTTTGTTTCTTGTTTTTAGTTTTTTTTTTATTTTAAAAAAATCAACTGCACAGTGACTTAAAAGAATAATAACTAAGAGGTTTTCTGCAGCTCAGGAAGTGACAGAAAAGAAAGCTGACAAAGAAGAGTTGTTCACCATCTTGGGGGAATCTGATCCATCGCAGATAAGGGGAAGTCAGCATGTTATAGGTGGATCTGAATTGGCTGAGTGGATTAATGGACTGCCGTGGTTATTAAAGCACATGCCTATAAGCAAACAGAGTTCTGCATGGAAGGAAAACTCTACTAGAGTACCATGCAGATCAATAGGAAGACAATTTTGTTTCTTTTTATTGAATCAATGGCCTGAAAGAGAAAGAAAACAAGACCCAAAGTGAAATGTGCTGATTGGTGAGAAACAGGGGAACAACTGATTGAATATTTTTCTCCTGTAAAAAAAAGTCAATATGAATATAAAATAATTCAATACCAAATGAGAGGAAACATTAATTGCAAAATGATTGCATGAGAAAGAGTTGACCTTCCAACTGAATATAGAAAGAATGACCCTAAGGGTTTAAGAATGGTTAAGATGCAGAAATCTAACAGACTTAATTTATCAAATGCTGAATAAGACTGTATTACAGAGGTAGGTTGAAAATAAACTCTTGGCTTTAAAATGAGCTTTGTGCTTTTTTAAAAGTGTGACAGCATAACCAGTTCTGGGTAGGTATGACATATGGGTTTTTGGGCTTTGCTTTTGGGCATTATCCTACCAGTTTTTATGCAATTTAATGAACCAGAATTTGTTTTAGAAATTCTTTCAAAGGAAAATGAAACATTATTTCAAAGAAAACAGAATGATTTAGTGACCAGGTGACCAAAATGTGTGTGTGTAAATGTCCTGTATGTAATTGCAAAGTCATCTCTCTAGCAGTCGGTAGCATCTCTGGTTCCACACTCAATTAAATCAAAAGGGAGGGCATCAGAAAAGGAATCTTCCCACGTAGATTTTTCAATAGCTACAGTCACTGTGAAGGAAAATTTGCCCTTGAAAAAATGTTGGAGAATTTCTACTTCCCTTGGAAAACATCTGAGAAAGAGATCCAATATAGATCACATAGCATGGTTTTATTACTATATATTTTAGATGCTCTTTGTCCACAGGCTAACCACCTCAAAGACATGACAGTAAAGGCAGGGAAAAAGGAACAGAGGAGGTCATAGTTTCACCTATTTGATATCAGTAAAAGTAATATTCATTGGTTATATTCATAAATCTTGCTAAGTTCCATTCCATTTATTCACAAAAGCCTCACATACTCCTAAATGTACACAACATATTATGACTTTGCAATGGCTTAATGAACTTTCTGAATTTAATGAACTGCAAACAGAGTTCTGGCATATACATAGCTATCCTAAGATTTACATATAGTCCTCTTCTAAGAGATCATTTCCATTCTATATTTGTCTTCATTTTGAATGATTATGAATGCACAGCACTGATGTTATTCACCAAACACACTGTGCATACATATTCCAATGTCTTTTTAAAAAAGTCATTACACTGTTATATTTCCTTTAATAACTATTTGCTTGCTACACTCCCTTCATCCATTAATATTTTATGAACACATCTGACAATTTTTAGATATTGTTTAATATCTTGACAACAAACTATTGACATGAACCCAGTTTCTTTGGCATTTTTGTTACAGAACCTAAATCTACTTAATTGGAGTGTTGTAAAACCAGTTTGCAGAGTCTGTTACATTATAGGAGATTGATCTGAACAAATCAGTTATCACTAATTGTGCAGGTAGATAAACTGCTGACTGCTGTCAAGGCATCACATAAAGGATATTGCTTTGCCTTCATCTGGTTTGCAAATGATTGTAACATCAACTTCTAAAATTAATACACAACATCAATATAGCTACTTTCATGGTTTCAACAATCTTTTTATAACCTCCTAAATAATTCAATTTTGAATTGGGCAAAAGAGTGTGTATCTTCATGTCCTATGAACATGTGGGTTTAATTTTGTCAAAAGTTGCTCATTTTCATTTATCTGAGTAGGAGATGTTTAGAGAGGAGAGCAAACAAGATATGAAAGAAGAAGGTAATCATTTAGTTATTGCAGGCCTAAGAAATGATTAAGGAGTTTGTTGCCATTTTGTCTTAGTAATAATGCATGAATTGATTGGGAAAAAGATGTGTTGGGTAAGAAATATGTGCCTAATTCAAAACCTGACAATCCTTTTTCTTCTTTGTTAATAAAATTAGACAGTAAAGCAATAACAAATGCAGATGTGTCATCATGATGCCATGAAGTTTTTTCCATCTCAATTCAGTTAATTGGATGTTTTATGGGATGGGGATGAGAAAAATTCAAAGCAGGGAATGAGGATATCTATTTTCTTTTGTTTTTGCCCTGTCCACTGTTAACACGTGATATATTATTCTCAAGAAAGTTGACAAATCAACCAAGAAAAAAGTTCATCTCCATGATACAGACAATAATAAGATGGATGAGCCAAAGGTCTGACACAATGACTTTTGTTTCAACATGGATTACTAAAGAAATTACACTTGGGTGGGATCATTAGTAGACTAAATGATCAGCCATGGTTTAAAAAACAGAAATGGCTGGGTTCACATAATATGCTAAGCTAAAATGAAATAAGCTACGTTAAGAAATAGCATCTTGTACAAACGAAGCTAGGAGTCTTCCTCTTTGGTATTCAGCCACTACAAGAAAGCTGTGTACAAGGAGTTGACTAGCCTACTAGTAGCTAGGCACTTGGCACTATAAAAAGCCAGTTCACATGCTGCCAGCTACTGATATTTTTCATTTCCCACAAGGCCCTGCTGCACACAACCGAGAAACCTTAGAAATCAGAGGATAAGGAATCTTGTTTATGAGAGAAGAGGCAACCCAATCCAGATAGGAGATATGAAGGAAGAAAGTGTTTCAAAGAGATCCATCTTAATTAACTCACTATAGCTCTTATTCTTACCATTTTAAGACTGTTGTCAAGCCACATATAACAGGAAAACCCAGAAAGCAAAACTACAGAGATTTCAGAAAGATACCTTTAATGCTAGTCTGGGGTAAACATAGAATCCTGAAAACTGTACATAAATCCCAAGCCTCAGTGATAGTGAGTTAATTATGGTGGAGTCGCTTTGAACATTTTGTTCTGATTGTCTCTCACACCAGTACAGAAAAGGACCAGAGACCTCTCTCAACTACAAGACAAGTTCATAATAAGGTTTGGACGCAAGACTACCAAAATAAAACAAAACAAAAAATCTTGTCCTCTTAATGATAAAGGTTATGACCATTTTCAAACTTTAAAAAAACCTTCTTTGTTAAAGAACTAGATCCAAATGTAACTTATATTTTGTATGCTTCAAACTGCAAAGTGAATGTCCTTGTGTTTACTGCTAATAGTTTTGTCACTACTTTTCTTGCAAAACCAAGAAAATAAAGTCAACCTTACTCCCAAATTTGATTGGCTGGGATGGACTTCAGCTACTGCAAAGCACATCCTGTTGCCAATTTCAGCAAAACATAATTTCATTTGTCACCTCTGTTTATTTGGTGGAAACCTTCCATTACCCATGACAAGCATTTGTGCCTTTAACAAGAATATGTGTTTGAAAGAAGAAATTACTCTGCTCTATTTCTATTTCTATTTATATTATATAGAAGAATTGATGCATTTGAGTTGTGGTCTTGGCGAAGATTATTGAAAATACCATGGACTGCCAGAAGAACGAACAAATCAGTTTTCGAAGAAATACAACCAGAGTGTTCCCTAGAGGCAAAGATAACTAAACTTAAACTCTCATACTTTGAGCACATCATCAAGAAAGACCGATTGCTTGAAAAGGACATCATGTTTGGTAAAGTTGAGGGCCAGCAGAAAAGAGGAAGACCTTTAATGTGATGGATTGATACAATTACCGCAACAATGGATGCAAACATTGGAACAGCCAGGCATATTGCGCAACATTGAACAGCATATTGTTCTGTTATACCTAGGGTCTCCATGAGTCGTAAATGACTCAATGGCAACTAACAACATTTATATTTCATGTGAAGCAGCATGACTAAAGGATCTCAAAATCTCGTGCATGATAGAACCCAAATTATTTTAAAAAATGGAAAAAAAAGTAAAAAAAGTAAGTGCACCAAACCTTTTATTTTTATTTCAGTGGCTTCATTTTTTTTTTCATTGCTTGTTTACTGTATACTGTATATTATAAAAGGAGAAGTAATTTAATTCCTTCATTTGCTCTGGATTAGCTCCTCTAACTTTAATCTCCTCGCGTGCTCTAAATCAGTGTTTCTCAACTTTGAAAACTTGAAGATGTGTGAACTTCAACTCCCAGAATTCCCCAGCCAGCAAGGCTGGCTGGGGAATTCTGGGAGTTGAAGACCACACATTTTTTCAAGTTGCTAGGGTTGAGAAACACTGCTCTAAATGTTGCATGAAGGAACCTGTACCACTTCTATTAATAGTAGCATTTTGTGTGAAGAAAGCTTAGTATGATTTTTTAATTCATCTGGTGTCTGGCTATAGCACGGATGAGTGAAGGGATTTCAAAACAGAGAATACCCAATTTAAGATTCCTGTCTGGAAATTAACAAAGGAAGCAGTAACAGGAAGTCCTAGGAGGAAAATTAAGAGAAACAGAATAGTTCATTGGCTAAATCAGGGTGATAAAATGTGAACCTCAGAATCCCAACCCTGAATACCAACAGTTCTTATGAAATGGGAAGAAGCTTTTACTCTACAGTGGGAATGTGCTAGAACAGTCCTTCCCAGAAGAATCCTGTTTTCAATTTATTTGCTATGCTGTTGACCCTTTGCTCTTGGAGGTTTGTCATCATCCAAGTCAGATGTGCAATTTCTTCTCAGAAATATCCCTTTTGCTCTATGCTAATTGCAGTTGGAGGCTGCAGGGAGTCTTGTCTTCCTCCTCCAGTTGGAGGGATTTGGTGGAATGATAAGGAGAGCTAATATAATCAAGAGAGCCAGGTTAGTGTAGTGGTTAAGGCATCAGGCTAGAAACTGGGAGACTGAGTTCTAGTCCTGTCTTAGGCACAAAGCCACCTGGATGACCTTGGGCTAGTCACTCTCCCTCAGCCCTGTGAAGGAGGCAGTGGCAAACCACATCTGAAAAACCTTGCCTAGAAAATGGCAGGGACTTGTCCAGGCAGTTGCCAGGAGTCAACACTGACTCGAAGGCGTGCACAGACACACCCATTATATATACAATCCAAAGTTGAATGCAAGGACAGTGGTTAGGAATTCATGAAGTGCACAAACTGAGGGCCCTGTGGTGTTTGTTGTACCTCCAAAGCCTTGAAAGTGGTCACTGCCAGAGGATGTCCAACATTGCAACCAAAATATGACAGAAGAAATAAATGATATGACTACAGAGTAACCCAATTAACTACAGTATTTTTAACTTTAATTCAACTTTAATTCAAAAGAAAATAAACTGAGCTTTTGGCTTGGTTCTATAAACTGCTTTTTAGAAACAAGTCACTCACACCCATGGCAGCCTTCAGCTGAGAAAAACTGTGTCACCCTTGTCCTAGGTTGGAGTTTCCTCACCACTGTTGCCCCATCATCTGCACAAGCAATGAGCACGAACAGCAAATTTTATTCCCCAATGACAGATGGTGAGGATTGGGAGAAGGGGAATGGATGGGAAGAGGTCCAGCTCAGAGGAGGGAGGGGCCCTAAGGCCTGCTTCTCCAAGTGCCTCTCAAATATCAAATGTTCACCGTAAGGCTGAGCTAGCAGTGACTCGCTTCATAAAATTTTGCTTAAACACATTTGTGGAAAAATTAATGGATGGAACACAGTTTGGATATATCTTGCATGCCTTGAAGGAAATGCAATGCAAAGTTTCCCACTGCTAGCATTCAGCATCTTCTACTCATCCCCATCACTTCACAGATTCTCTAATAGATAGCGGTTTTCTATGAAACAGCCACCTTTAATAAAAAGTAACGTTTTTGCTCTCCTTTCAGAGATCGGTGCTACATCAGAGTCTTCACCTTTGGTACTGCATATGTAGCACATCACAGATTTACAAAATGCATTGTGTAATTGCTTTTCCTGTTATGTTAGTTCAAAAATATTGGGAACTGCAGCCTGGCTAATTTTTGATTCCAGAATTCTTTTATCCCAAAATTCAAAGGAGATTTCACATGCTCATTAAAACAAAAATAAGCATGCAGGTGCCTCTTAAATAATTAATGGAATTAGATGCAATGCAGAATGGCGTACTAAATCCAGGTGTCAATGGGGAAATTCCCTGTAATCAGATTATGCAGCAACATAAACACTGCAATCAATAATATGGAAAAGTCTGCCACCCGCTATTTAATATTACTACTGAAAAACATTTGTTAGTAAGAGTTCCAGCCAAGGTCAGAATGTCATATGAAATTTTCATAATCCTATATACAAATAGACTTCAGCAAAGGATCATTACCTTGTCATGGTGCTGGAGCTTGAACACCTCAATGATGCCATGAGCTAAACTGTGAAGGGCCACCTAAGACGGGAAGGTCATGACAGAGAGGTCAGACTAAATGTGATCCCTGGGGAAGGTAATGGCAACCCACCCCAGTATTCTTGCCATGAAAACTAAATGGATCAGTACAACCAGAGATATGTTGGTATACCATCGGAAGATGAGACCCCCAGGTTGGAAGATGGTCAAAATGCTACTGGGGAGGAACAGAGGATGACTAGCCCCAGACGTGATGACGCAGCTAGCTCAAAGCCGAAAGGACGGCTAGCAGCCAATGGTGCTGGTGGTGAACGGCAAATCCGAACTTCTAAGGATCAACACACCATTGGAACCTGGAATGAAAGACCTATGAGCCAGGGCAAATTGGATGTGGTTATTGGTGAGATGTCAAGATTAAAGATAGACATTTTGGGCATCAGTGAACTGAAATGGACTGGAATGGGCCACTTCACATCAAATGACCACCAGATCTACTACTGTGGACAAGAGGACCATAGAAGAAATGGAGTAGCCTTCATAATTAATAGTAAAGTGGCTAAAGCAGTTCTTGGATATGATCCAAAAAACGATAGAATGATCCCAATTCGAATTCAGGGCAAGCCATCTTACATCACGGTGATCCAAATTACAGGTAAGCATGGCCTGGGAGAACAGGACATAGGCTGATAGAATTTTGCCAAAACAACTCACTCTGCAGAACAAACACTCTCTTCCAACAACCTAAGAGACTGCTTTATACGTGGACTTCACCAGATGGACAACACCGAAATCAGATTGACTACATCCTTTGCAGCCAAAGGTGGCGGACTAAAGAGATTAGGGAAGACCCACAGATCAGCTAGATATGAGCTCACTAATATTCCTAAGGAATATGCAGTGGAGGTGAAGAATCAATTTAAGGGACTGGACTTAGTAGATAGGGTCCCAGCAGAACTACGGACAGAAGTTTGCAACATTGTTCAGGAGGCGGCAACAAAATACATACCAAAGAAAGAGAAAACCAAGAAGGCAAAGTGGCTGTCTGCTGAGACACTAGAAGTAGCCCAAGAAAGAAGGAAAGCAAAAGGCAACAGTGATAGGGGGAGATATGCCCAATCAAATGCAAAATTCCAGAGGTTAGCCAGAAGAGATAAGGAATTATTTTTAAACTAGCAATGTGTGGAAGTGGAGGAAGACAATAGAATAGGAAGGACAAGAGACCTCTTCCAGAAAATTAGAAACATTGGAGGTAAATTCCAGGCCAAAATGGGTATGATCAAAAACAAAGATGGCAAGGACCTAACAGAAGAAGAAGAGATCAAGAAAATGTGGCAAGAATATACAGAAGACCTGTATAGGAAGGATAACAATATCAGGGATAGCTTTGACGGTGTGGTCAGTGAGCTAGAGCCAAAGATCCTGAAGAGTGAGGTTGAATGGGCCTTAAGAAGCATTGCTAATAACAAGGCAGCAGGAGATGATGGCATCCCAGCTGAACTGTTCAAAATCTTGCAAGATGATGCTGTCAAGGTAATGCATGCTATATGCCAGCAAAATTGGAAAACACAAGAATGGCCATCAGACTGGAAAACAATCAACTTATATCCCCATACCAAAAAAGGGGAACACTAAAGAATGTTCAAACTATCGAACAGTGGCACTCATTTCACATGCCAGTAAGGTAATGTTCAAGATCCTGCAAGGTAGACTTCAGCAATTCATGGAGCGAGAATTGCCAGATGTACAAGCTGGGTTTAGAAAAGGCAGAGGAACTAGGGACCAAATTGCCAATATCCACTGGATAATGGAAAAAGCCAGGGAGTTTCAGAAAAGCATCTATTTCTGTTTTATTGACTATTCTAAAGCCTTTGACTATGTGGACCATAACAAATTGTAGCAAGTTCTTAGTGGTATGGGGATACCAAGTCATCTTGTATGCCTCCTGAAGAATCTGTATAACGACCAAGTAGCAACAGTAAGAACAGACCACGGAACAACAGACTGGTTTAAGATTGGGAAAGGAGTATGGCAGGGATGTATACTCTCACCCTACCTATTCAACTTGTATGCAGAACACATCATGCGATGTGCTGGGCTTGAGGAATCCAAGGCTGGAGTTAAAATTGCTGGAAGAAACATTAACAATCTCAGATATGCAGATGATACCACTTTGATGGCTGAAAGTGAAGAGGAACTGAGGAGCCTTATGATGAAGGTGAAAGAAGAAAGTGCAAAGGCTGGTTTGCAGCTAAACCTCAAAAAAACCAAGATTATGGCAACCAGCTTGATTGATAATTGGCAAATAGAGGGAGAAAATGTAGAAGCAGTGAAAGACTTTGTATTTCTAGGTGCAAAGATTACTGCAGACGCTGACTGCTGACTGCAGTCAGGAAATCAGAAGACACTTAAATCTTGGGAGAAGAGCAATGACAAATCTTGATAAAAAGTTAAGAGCAGAGACATCACACTGACAACAAAGGTCCGCATAGTTAAAGCAATGGTGTCCCCCATAGTAACATATGGCTGTGAGAGCTGGACCATAAGGAAGGCTGAGT
Organism: Candoia aspera; assembly: GCF_035149785.1. NCBI lineage: Eukaryota > Metazoa > Chordata > Lepidosauria > Squamata > Candoiidae > Candoia > Candoia aspera. The sequence goes on along the minus strand of NC_086163.1, from coordinate 11,365,405 downwards.
GAAGGAAGATGGATCCTTTTGAACTGTGGTGTTGGAGGAAAATTCTGAGAGTGCCTTGGACTGCAAGAAGATCAAACCAGTCCATCCTCCAGGAAATAAAGCCAGACTGCTCACTTGAGGGAATGATATTAAAGGCAAAACTGAAATACTTTGGCCACATAATGAGAAGATGCTGATGCTAGGGAGAGTGGAGGGCGAAAGAAAGAGGGGCTGACCAAGGGCAAGGTGGATGGATGATATTCTAGAGGTGACGGACTCATCCCTGGGGGAGCTGGGGGTGTTGATGACTGACAGGAAGCTCTGGCGTGGGCTGATCCATGAAGTCACGAAGAGTCGGAAGCGACTAAACAAATAAACAACAAAATATACAAATAGAATATTGGTTTTATGCTTGTATGGCTGTAGGTATGATCTATGGGCTTTAGGCTTTGCTTTTTTGCAGTGGTTTCCTAGTTATTCTGTGCCTTCTCCCTACAAATTAACAAGCTTATCCTTCTTGTGGTAATTTTTTAACATGTGATGTGAACTGGACAACTCTTCCAATAGACAGCTACTCTCTAAACCACAAGATGCTATCTTTTTAGTGGTCAAGGGCCACATGTAAAATTAAGGAGGAACAAAGGTTACAGTCAGCATTGCCATATCATACAATTCGGTTCAACCTGGACATCCTACATTTTCTGGATAAAATGACTTTAAGCCTGTTTTAGTGTTTCCCCACCTAGCATGTTCACTTGTTTCCTACTTTAAAGAGGTAAGAAACAGCCACTTAGTTTCAATAGTCATGACTGGATGGGGGTTTTATGTTCCCATGAGTAACCACTCCTGGTCCTGGGGCCTCAGTTTGTCAATCTCTACTTTTAGTAAATGTCAAAACTTCAATTTGAAATTCAACAGCCCATTCAGGGGTGGATGAAATGAACACTGATGATACCACAAATTGCACCCAATGACATCATGCAAATGCCACAATTATATATCTGTGTTTTGACATCTGACTCAAGTAAGAAAAAATTGGCATATTATCTCACCAGTCATTCACCCCACCCATATCCATGGACTCATTTAGATGTTCCTCTTCCACTTCACGACTCAGCATCCCAACTTGCAATTGCCTTTGGCAAACCATCCAAATGAGAAAGCTGTGATTCATTCTTCCAGGGAACTCCTGAGAGCAGTGTATGTTAATAGATGGAATCTATTCTTCTTGAGAGCCTCAGAGGCAGGTCTTGGTACAGATTTACAAGCTGAGTATTTCACTTTTTTTTTTTTTTTTTTAACTGTTATGACCTGGAAACAGAATGCTACTCACCACAGATGCACACACTGCCCAAAGCACTATAGTTAATTAGGCAAACACACTTTCTGCTGATAGCCAGTAATGAGGTTTATTTGTATAAGCACACCTGCATCTGAGAACATTTTTACAAATAAAACTGAGCAAAACAGATCTCATCCAGTGGAGAGCAAGGGACATTTTTTGGTCCTTTCATACTTCTACAACCCTTTTTAAACCAGTTCCTTAAGTCTTTGCAAAGCTTAAGATACTAATTTGGTCCTGTAAAAGTCCCCCATTTCCACCCACCTCCCAAACAGGCCACATTTCAGATAACTGTCCATTCCGGGGACAGGTGTCAGTGGTCATAGCAGAGGTGGTGGTGGATTGCATATAGACTACAAGCTGAACTCCTTGTTCCTGTGTTCTAACCTATTGATATAATCCAATTTTCATATAAGTACAAAACATCAAAAATTTCAAAAGAATATTGTTTACCCTTTTCCTGCTCTGAATAAAGGTAGTGATTCCTCATAACTTGATTTTATACAAACATACAGTTTTGAATGGTCATTGAATACCATATTTTCCTCCACAGGTTGTGTGGCTCTGAAATATCATCCTTTCAACCATTACTATTAATTTCAATTTAAACAAATCTGGAGACTTTCTGCTTGAGCAGAATAGCTGATGATTTTAAAGGGAAGCAATGACAATTTAATTAACATAGGCAATTCAGTATCAGAACATGTGACAATATTTGGGGACAAACAATAGAGAAGGACTGTTGCCTTTATTTCCTGGCTGAACACTTCAACAAGTGAACTAGGCGATAAGAAGTTTTTTCAAGTTTTAGAATTGTTTCTGGCCAATTAGCATAGAGAAAGAAAAATAGGAAAAACATCAAGAAGGAATTGTGTACTTAACAGAATTTCTATTCACACCACTGTTTAAACAGCAACATTGTTTTGGCAGGTTTATGATTAATTAAAAGCTGGATTCCAATTGCAGATCTTCTGTTAAAACTCAGAATAATTTACAAGTGGAACCTATTCAGTGGAAGTAAGTACCACCCAATGCAATGAAAGTTACTCTGAGGTCACTATGGCTAGCTTCACATATCATGCTAAGAACCATTGCAAGTTAATTGTTTTTAACTTAGCAAGTTGTATGAACTCAGCCATTGTGGCTTAAAAAGCATGCAGTAACTTTTTAGCAGGTTGTGACCATCCAACCAATTCTGATTTATTCAATAAATCATAATTTGAGGGACTGCCTCCACCCAATTACATCTGCTCATCTCATTTCAGTCCAGCAGAAAAGGTATGCTGCGGGTCCTGTCCTCTAATGAGTTACATCTTGCGGGACTCAGGAGGCATGCCTTTTCTGCCCTGGCACTCACCCTGTGGAACTTCATCCCCCCCAAGGTGAGAGTGGCCCCTCTCTGATATCCTTCAGGAAGTCCCTTAAAACATGTTGTGCCAACAGGCTTGGGGGTCCCAAGGCAATGGTGAGTTAGTGAGGTGCCTTTATTGCTCATAGCAATAACTTTCTCTGCTACTCCATTATTAGTAACTTCCACTGTTAGTGACTTCTAATTTCTTTTTGTACTGTTTTAATTGTTTAACTGCTTTTTTATGATCGTTAGCTGCCTAGAATCATTAGTTTGAGATGAGTGGCTATATACTGTACATTCAATAAATAATTAAACATAAATAAATAAAACTTTGTGTTTTGTTGAATTTTTAATCATTAGATTTTTTATGATTGCCTTTTTTACTGTACGCTGCTCAGAGTCACAAATCTGTGAGAGATGGGTGGCTATATCAATATGATGTATAAATAAATAAAGTATGGTTTAATTTTAAGCATGAATCCCAGCCTAAATAGAGGATTGGAATATGATGGTACCAATACACAACGGATTATGCTCTTCTGCAGTAGTTTCATCTGTATGCATACACACACACAGACACACACACAAAAGTTTCTGCACTTCAAAAATTGCCACTGTCATGTTACTAGGAGAATAGCCTTGGGGAGATCTCCTCTCCCGAACTGGTAGCCTCTGGATGAAGATCTACAACTCCCAGAATTGCCAGCCAACACAACTGGAAAGCACCAGGTTATAGAAAGCTCAACAATCATTTTGGGGAAATGGTTGCCTATGGCATTATTCCAGTGACTGAACAGATAAAAAAATCAGCCTATCTATAAAGCTAGACAAGTGGTGCTTTCATTTGTTAAGGACAGTTACTTGATTGCTGACTTCCTTGAATGGTCTAGGTCTCCCATTCTAGCAGCAGTTTTTCAGGTTCAACAGAAGGTCACCCACCACTATTAGATGTCCTCATCTGAACTGCTTTTAGGATAACAGAAAACCAGGCTGAAGTATGGAATTTTTAAATAACCATTAGAGAAAATTTGGGGAAGGGGAAAACCATTTTGAAACAAAATAAAAATGATTTTAAAATTAAACATTTTGACTATGAAGCAGCATAAGCAGTTAGCACTTCTTTATAGAATCTGATTCATCTCTGTTTTTTGAACTTTGCCTTCCAACCTCCCTCTAGAAAATGTTCCTATTAGTTAAAAAGGATTTGTAAGAATAGAAGGTAATGAATAAGTTCAAAAGGAGAAGAAAAAAACGAGATTCCATAAGTTCACATTTGATGAGACAGAACATAAACAACCACTTTTGTTGCCCTCATTTGTTATGTTCAATGAATATTGATTAGCAATTATCCACAGCTATACTAGAAGTTAAAATATATTACAGGAATAAATGCAACATGGAGTATCTGATGAGAACTTCTTATAGATTGGTTTGCATGGGAGGAGAGAGAAAAAGACATAAACAATCTTGCCTGCTTTCTTTCTCCTCCCGTGCAAACTAATCAATAAGAAGTTTACATCACAGATATATCTCCTTCCATCTATCCATTCATTGGTTGCATCCAGTTATCTCAAAAGTGCTATAATAGACAACTATTAGAATGGTTTCCAAAACCATTCCCTTAACATCAGCATCTCTTGCTCCCTTGCATTTGATACTTACATTTAATTTTAGAGATAGTATACAAGAATTGCCTTTCTAGCAATTTCTGTACATGTCTGTCCATCTCAAAGTTTATTCTGACTAACTTTCATTCTGTCTTCCACTTCTAATCATCTGCACCACACAACTTTTAGGTGGCAAGATTTAGGCATGCTGAAAATCAATCTCTTCAAACTCAATAGGGGTTACTTCTAAATGGACATAGATATGATTACAATAGTATTTATTTATTTTTATTTATTTTCTAACCCGCCTTTATTATTTTTATAAATAACTCAAGGCAGCTAACATACCTAATATTCCTTCCTCCTATTTTCCCCACAACAACACCCCTGTGAGGTGGTCAAACAAATTTGAAGAATTCAGCATTCAACCATGCAGCTCCAAATAATAGACTACTGCTGGGAAATATGAAAGAGTAATAACAATAATTATAACTGTTTGAGTATCCCTATAATTATTGTAGGAAATATACAGTATATTATCAGTTTTCTACCATCTCTCCAGATCTTACCTAATCATCCTGCTTCTATACTTTTTCTTGATTAAAAAAAGAGTAAAAACTCTTGATGTTTCTGCTAAGGTGGGATAGAAAATGATCATGGAAATACTGAACGAACGAACGAACGAACTAACTAACTAAATGCTTCAGAAGCCACAGATTAAACAGTTGGATATGATGTCCAAATTTGTTCCAAGTTGATTATATAACGCTGCCACCATATTGTTAGTTCAGTATTTCCATGATCATCATAAGGTTGAACAGTTCAGGAAAGGACAATTGACAATATTCCTTAAACAGTTTAGGTAAGAGTAATTTGAAGAATAAAGCGATTACACTTCCAGTTGCTCTCAGATTCAAATTCAGTAAGTGGAAATATTAGGCAAACACAATTGTTCTTGTCTCTTTTTCACTTAAAGTGTAATAATGTTAAATATATCAAAGGTGCTACTCTAGGGAAATCCAGAAAATTTCAAGTAGGTCTTCTAAAAGTTACAAAGTGGCAGAACACAATTTTCTTCCCTAGCTAAGCCTGAAGTCATATTTCTTCTCCTCCTCCATTTTTGTCTAATTAGCATGATTTTATTCTAAGAATTTATATCCTGATTTTCTCCTGCAAAAAGAAATGGCAAAATCAACTTAAAATATTAACTGTAAAAGTGATAATGTAATTAAAGCTTGTTTCAAAAGGCAAAACATCTTTCTTTTCACTTGAGGCAAATCACCTGTATAGCATGCAGAGCTCTCACATAAGCCCAAGTAATTATAACAAAAAAGATTTAAAAAGTAAAGTTTCCTTCAAGTCAGATTTTACTGTTGGTAATACCATGGACATTTCTACATTGTTTCCTTGGCAACAATATGGAAATGGTTTAGCACTAGCTTTTTCCAGGATATTATTTACTTACTTCCCAGTCAAGGCTACATCCTTAGATTATCTAGTGGTCTCCCATCCAAGCAGTAATGAGATCTACTTCTGTTTAGATCTGCTTCTTGAAATCAGCCATCCTCCTGCCCAAATCTGGTCAATTAGAAGATCATGAAGAAGCTTGCCGATTTTGCTTTGTTTCAATACAACTGAAAAATGATCAAGTCTATCTCAAGTCCAGACTGACTCCTGATGACATCGAGGACATGTCCATTTTCTTGGTAGAAATATGGAACTGGTTTGCCATTAGTCCTCACTTAAGAACCACATTGGGACCAGAATTTTGGTCACTAACCAATGCAATTGTTAAGTGAGGTGTCATGTGACCGGACATGATTTTTTGATCATTTTTACCATGGCCGTTAAGCAAATCACTGCATCATTAAGAAAATCACACTGTTGTAAAGTGAATAGCCCCATCATATCTCTGAACTGTTGTTAAACGAATGGTCATTAAGCAAGGATTACCTGTATAGTATTCTTCTAGGATTTTTTTTTTACTTCCCAGTCTGGTTTACAGCCCTACTAATCATTGGATTTTCCCATCCAAGTACTAACTAACTAGGCTTAACCCAATCTAGTTTCCAAGCCCAGCCAAGGTTGGCCAAGTGCCACTACCTATTAGGATTTAATGAGGTTAATCCAAAACAAAGAAGAAGAAAAAAATCTAGCTCTAGAGTGAATGTATTTCCATAGACTGATATAGTCAGGAGATAATGCTCGCTCTCACTAGGAAATGTAATGTCATATAAAATAAACTGTTACTTAATAGACTGTTGTCTAATAGTTAATTTTCAACATGCCAGTTCTTTGACTGGCTGGAGGCAACCATTTAACCACCTGTCTTGGTGGTATCTGCACACTGTTTATGGTAAATTTTGCCTTAGTGCTTGGTAGGAAGACCCTCTTCGTTAATGCATATATACTCAGACTTGTCTCCAGACAGATGGAGGCAATGTACTTGGCATTTCTTTATTCAGAACATTTCTGTGAGGTTGGTTAACTTGTACGTAACAGCCAATGGTGAGAAGGTAGAGCAGCTAAGCCCATCTTAACACGCAGTCCCCCCAAATCCCCTGAACGTTGTCCTATATTTCCTTACTTTCAGCCAAGAACCAGATGCAAAAGTATCTCCCTTCCGCTTGTTCAACATGGTCAGAAAATTATGGAAAACAAATATCTCTGAAAGTCTGAACAGAATCTGTCTGTTACTTCTATCTCCCCCAGTTCACCCTAGACATTATGCAACTGACATTCAGCAGCAAAACATCAAATAGGGAAAACTTTCTATCAAGTTTTACATTTTTAAAAAGTTCAAGTGCAGACCCCCTCCCCAGATAATAAAAAAAAAAATGTGTGGAAGTCCTGCCCACTTGAATCATATCCTGTTATACCTCCTCCTCCTAAGGTCTTCAGTGCTTCACTGTTTCCAGATAATTAGCATATATTGATGCCCACTATTTGTCTTTAAGCTAGATATCCCATCTTATGTGTGGTTCCTCCAAAGTAAGCCTTCTGCTCAGTGAGACTTATAATCATGGTATGTTTTGAATCACAGCCTAAATAGACTCCACAAATCTAGTAATTACTTTTACCAACATCTGTGGGTCCAATTAGAGTTAATGGATATATTTAGACACCACTGCATATCTGAGATAACCCTTCCTATAGACTGCAGCTATCCTCTTCTCTGTCTCCTTCAGCAATTAACAGTTTGTGCAGCTATGAACCATAGTACTTAAAAAAAATCAAAATTCTCTTCCTGGAATTAGAATTTCTAATGTTTCTGTGATGTTTGGAGCACAGCAGGAGAAAGTTTTAAGTACAGCATGTTTAAAATTCAGATTTCTTGCTGAATTTGGCTTTATTTGCATGCCTTTCTATCTCCTTTGTTTCCATGGGGGGAAAGTCTGTAAGGGAGCTAAGAAACATTTTTTTTTTTTTGCTTTGATCATTAAAGAACATGAGCTTTAGCCCACTGAGTCAATAGAAAGACAATCTATTATACTTTCCTGGGGTCTAGGAAAAGACTGTTCTGGTACAGCTTGCTAAGGGAGAACTATCAAACCATAAAGAATGGCTGAAGTTTAGCGCTGTAGATGCTTCATTAAAATAAAAACTTGCCATACAGCCAGCAACTTTATGTCAGCGAAAGAGAATGGGATTTCTCTGAATGCCATAAGAGCATGTAATCATTGTATCTTCAAAATAGGAAAGTGACCAGGAATTAATTGGAAGTATCTAAAACTGATGTAATAACAATCTTGGAGATGGAATAATAGAAGTAAACAATGAACAGCAGCTGTAAGAGAGAAAATGCCAAGATTTTAATTAAATCTGAACAAAACAAGGCCTTACAGTATAATGTTCTTTCTCAATTATCTCCAGTGAACTTGTATTTAAAGGATTTTCTGACATGTTATGCAGTTATTGTGTCAAATTGTTGAGGCCACTGATTTCTGGAAGTGATTGCTTCTATAAACATGGGCTATAATGGCAGACATAGAAAGAACTCTGATCAGATTTCAGAAATAGGTTAGGGCAAATTATGGATGACAAGGTACTTTTTGGTGCCAGATTCAGGGATCATTTGAAAGCCTGTACTGAAAGCTTTGGACTAGCCATCTGTTGACTGTCAGGTACAATGCAAAGTGTTGTATTGACCTTTAAAGCCCTAAATGGATTAGATCTTGATTGAGGGACTGGCCCAGTTATAACTACTGTATCTGAGCTGTATGTGTGGCTCACAGTGCAGTGTGGTTCATTTTGTTTTATTGAATTATTTTCCTTTGTATTTGATGCTGTTAAGCCTTGTTAGTCATCTAGAGTCACCTGGCAAGTGGGCAGCCATATAAATTGAACAAACAAATACTCTGAGGTAGGTCCCTCCTGCTATGAACCTGCCCAGTTACTTAGATCAGCAGCAGAGGCCATTCTGAAGATGCCCTAGCTGCCAGAAACTTGGCTACTGGATACATAGGAAGAGGCATTTCAGGTTAGTGGGTATGCTGTTTAAGGAATTGCATTTGGCTCCCACTCCAGCAAAAACACTTCTCTTTCACCAAGTGTTTACTTGTTACCTTAATGATTGCATTTAATTTCACTTCTAAATTGTATGACTTTTATTAGGTTTTATATTCTTCATTTAAAAAAAATGGTGTTAGCTGCCTTAAAGGGCGATATAAGCACAAAGGTATAGTATACATTCACTATTGAATAAATAAAATAAGATCATATAAAATTGAACACATTCAGGGATTTAGTTGGCTTTCACTCCCATTTTACTTACAGATGAGATACTAGTATTGTATAAAACTTTTAAATTTGAATATCAGACTGAATCATATGCCTTGCAATCTGTTAAACTGCATCTTAAAATCAAATCAATTTGATGACTGGAATCAACTATTCAGACTGAATCAATGTAATTCAAACTGAACTGATGCTTTAAATTAGATCAGATTGAGAAGTTGGATCAGGCTGACAACTCAAATCAGATCTTGCCTGATTTGCATCTCTCTCCCTCCCCATTTCTTACTGTGGTTGTTCAATCTATGTTCCATTGATTTCAATGGGAGTTTAACTGAGTTATTATTTAAAGTCTGTGTTCCACTATATCTCAAATAGAAAAAGATACATACATTTCTTACTCCGAAAAGTAAGAGTGTGAGATATTTAAAATGCTTTTCTATGTTTACATGTAGAAAGTTCACATGGAAATCAGTGGCTTCCTAAACAAGGATGAGAACCTGCTGAAATTTGATAGCATAAAGCAGGTTCCAATGTTCCTATATAATTGCTATCCAGTGATGTCAATGTAAAGTTAGTACAAGCCAAGAAAAGGTTAAAATAGCAGAATGTAGATGAAATACGAGCTAAAAGCTATTTCCTTTCCTGTAAAACCTGCTGGTTCCAGGTTGTAGTTTAACAAGCCCTAAGTATGTGATTGGATGAGGCAGTGGAGGAGAGAATGGAAGACAGTAAGTTGCTTTAGGCAGAAGGGAGACAGCCCGCACAGAAACAGATATGTACAAGACCCAAACTTTGCATGTGGCAATGCAGAATCTGAAGAATGGGAAAGAAGGGAAGAACACTTGGAACCAGTAAGGTGGAGGAGTACCCCTCAATCAGGAGAAAGACTACTTTCGTGAAAGAGATAAAGGAGAAAATGCTTAAGCCTTTATCACAAAGCCATCAGATGCACCAATTGTAATTTGGGCAACCAGGAGAAATCTAGCATATTTCATTAGTTAGGTCATCCAGTGGCATCAGCTGAGATCACATCATGGTTTGGAGGAGGCAGAGGAGGAGAAGCAGGTTAGAGTACTAAGTCATATAAAGTCTTATACACATGGGCATGATGCAGTCTAACATCCACATCTCTCTTCTCTCAACACTTAAGAAAAGGTGGACTCTATATACCCTTCTGATAGATTCTATATAGCCCATATAGATTTTATATAGCCCTATATAGCTCATAAAGCTAATATCCTGAGTTTAATAATTTGAAGTGTAATAGTCCACATGTTCAGTGTCTGGTAGAGGGTTTGAGCTTTGTAGAAAATATCTAGCTATGTCCAGTGCATCTGATGAGTTCCAAAAAGGATAAAACCAATCATCACACTGCCTCTTGGTGGTCAATATACCTATAAATAGGTGTATTGTGGAGTTTGATGCTGTTTTCTCCACTTCTTATTTAATCCAATAAAAATATGTTCTTTTGAAGTTTTGTTCAAAACAAAAGAAGGTTTGATAGATACGTGGGAGGTGAGATATTCTTGCACATCTTGCCAAAAGTCGTGCATGTGTAATGCATAGATCTGTCTTTCATTGCAATATCATCTCTTCAGAGATCTGTATACTCTCTGGTTTGCTATGATTTACTTAAACCCCAAGGGAAGAAATCAGGAGGAAAGTCCTCCTATAAGACATTTTCAGTTTGGAGTGTGTGGACAGCCTGGAATGCTTCTGAATTCTGAAAACGTCTGTAACAGAAAATCAACTTCAATAGTAACTCCAACATCTCCAAAAATGCCACCAAGAGAAATGTGAAAGCAATTTTCAAGCACACAGAGTGGATTATCAAAACAGAAGCCTCTTTTGTAGGAAAGAAAGAAAAAAAAATGAGCAATTGCAAAACAGATATTGATAAAGCATCACTATAAGCATCTGCAGTATTTATCCAATTTGTATAGCTGCCCATCTCACATTTGTGACTCCATAAGCATAATGTTTAATGGGGGAAAAAAGTCTTGGAAATTGTATTATGTTGGGTAAAGTTTTCATCAATCTAGTTAGATATTTCAAATCTTCTTCCAGCAGTAGCACTCCAGAAAAAAGCAAATTGTCTTGGAATCAAATTTTTGAATTAAATATTTGTACATCACTACTGTTTTATTTCCAGACAGCAAGCCATGCCCTTTTTCAGGTTATTCCATGTTCTGTCAGTCAGCTTCTTCCCAACTGATGCTAGAACTGGAAGCCTTATATGAAATGATTCAAGTGCTGTTCTTGATAAGCTAGTTTTATTATAGGTATTTGAAAAGCTGTTAATAAAGAAATCCAGCAACTGCTGAGCATAAGATGCAAACCAGATAAATATGAGAATCAAAATTCTACTACATTCACAAACAGGATGCCGGCACTTTCCTGTGATTGATCCATTCATCATCATCATCATCAACAACAACACTCAGAAGAGGGGCTGCTACAACAAGCCAGCTCTTCCTATTTAATCTCTGGAGCTGCGAGATCATCCATTTCCCATTCTAACCCCAGTTAGATAATTATTTCCCACTTTTGTCTTAATTGGGTCCTCAATAGCTGCTAGACACTTAACAATGTAGCTAATCCTCACTGATATGTAACCTCCCCTTGCTGACATTTTGCAATGGGGCGGGAGGGGGGTTGAAAAGCTATAAAACATGACCAATGAATGCAACCCCTTTGTGAGTTGATTCCATGGAATTCCTCCCCCATTGCTCACTGTAACCAATTGGGGTAGGATCTCTCCAGTGCTGTAAGTATTGGAACTTTATTAAAACAAAAACAAAAAAACTTTTATTAACTGTAATTGACATGGCTTCTTCCCCTGTGTGCACTCCCTTTAGTATCCAACCCAAAAAGGTTAAAGCCAGATCAAACACCAAATGGCATTGGAATTCTTAAGATTCCTTGTAGATAAATACGGGAGAAGAAACACACAGGACTTGTCTTGTTGTGCTTGTAGAAATATCAGTGTTGGTACAAACTTGCCAACAGCTGTCTCTTGCACATAAATGGTGACGTTTACTGTTTAACTAAAGAGGTATGTTATACATTGAATAAATAGGAAGGTGTTGGCATTAAGAGAATGAGATTGCTATTAGCATATCACACTTACCTTTAGCTATGTTTTCACCCAAATATGATGGAAAGTAAAATATTTGTAAAATGAAGTCAACATCTGCACTTTTTAAAACATGTTCAATTTTAAAGAAAAGAATAGATTGATATAGATGTTTAGAGGGAATTCATAGTTATAATGGATGGTTATCATTTCTTCTCAACTGGGAAAGTACAATTTAGCAATTCATTCAAGCACATCTAATTGAAGTGCTACCTTTAGATTATGTATGTGCACCACTGAGAACTCCATGCCTTTCCATAAGAAGGAAAAATATCAGAAGCATACCAGATTTATAAATATTGCTTTAGATAGCAAAATAATTGTTTAAAGTATATAGAAGTTCTCTTCCCCTGAGATCTGATTCACAGAAGATGTCAACTCATGATGCTAAAGAATTTAACTGAAAGCAAGCTTCAAGGAAGATGCTTGTGGGAAAAAAAAATCTTATAAGAAATGCTGGGAGAACAGGAAGCAAAAGTTTGGGGGGTGGGGTGGAACACTAATGAATTTTCTCATATACATTCTTAAGTTACCACTTATCAACTCATCTGTCAATCATGAAAAAAAGTTAGGATGCTTAGGCAAATAACAGCTAAAGTAGCTTGAGAAGTCAACAAAATAACTCCAAATGGCCATCTTACACAAGCAAAACAAATCAGACCAACCAACCAAAATGAAATGGGGGCTCCACAGTCACCCAGTCCCCAAGATCTGGAAGAACAATCAGGACTTAGTGATTTCTTAAATGAAATCAGGGTGGAAGCCACATGAATTTCTGGGGGAGTTCATTCCCATGGCTCCTATTATTCTATTATTCTTTGCTCTCTTATTCCAAATGGTTATAATTGTGAGATATATTTTGTGATAAAATGGGCTTTTAAGAACTTGGTGAGAAAATTAGAGTTGTTTGTTGAGTTTATTTTTTTAAAGCCATGAGCAGTAACAAACGCAGAAAGATATCATACCTGTCAAAGGAAGAACAAGTTAGAACTCAGTGGGACTGGTGATCACTTTTCCTTTATGTTCCATAAGGGTCCACAGATGGAGAAGAATGATAAGAAATAAAAGAACAGGCGGAGAATTAAACTATCCTTGACCTAACGATCAGTACTAGTGGATTTTATTTATTTATTTTACATAAAAATGTATGAAATGTATGCAGTGCATAATTGAATCTGAATTTTGTGAAACAAGACACTATATGTGTGTATGTTGGGGGGGGGGGAATAAAACTTTCCTCCTACATGTTGTAATTTGGATCCAGAACAGGTAGTCTGGAAGAGGAGCTGGTTATTGCAATATTGGTAAGCTAAGGGTTGCATTATTATTTCACTATTGTTATTTTTAAAACCCAGGTAATAAGAACAATGAACAGAGATTAAGTGTAGTAAGTTGTTTATACTGATAGGAAACAATGCAGTCAGCATTTGGGGAACTTTTGGTTGTGCAGCTGAATATTGGTGGCATATTCCTGAAGAGCTCAAGGCCATAAAAGAAGTTCAGGAACTACATCAACCCTGTAGATCTTTCTTCTCTTGCCCTAACAAAGATCACTGGTGTATCATTTATTTAATATATAATATACTTCAAGCAAGAGCCAGTTTGGTGTGGTGGTCAAGGTCCTGGGCTAGAAACTGGGTGACCATGAGTTCTAGTCCTGCATTAGGCATGAAGACAGCGGGGTGACCTTGGGCCAGTCCCTCTCTTTCAGCCCTAGGAAGCAGGCAATAGCAAGCCACTTCTGAAAACTGCAGGGACTTGTCCAGGCAGTCTCTGAGAATTAGACATGATTGAATGATTAAAAAAAAAAAAAAACTTCAAACAAATTGAGAGTCAGTGTGATATAGTGATCAAGGTGTTAGTCTACAATTAGAATGACCCAGGTTCAAGTTCTTCCTTAGGCACAGGAGCCAGTTGTATGACCTCAGGCAAGTCACTTCCTTTCAACCCTAAATCACCATCTGGCTCTGCAACAAAGTGGTTCATAAACAAAACCTCTTATCACATCATGCATTGATAGTTTGCTGTAAGAATAAGCAAATACAGTACAAAACCAGGTAGGCCCTGCAACCATGAAGGATATATGCGAAAAACAATAACATAATTTGTGCAAAATTATTTCTTACACACAGTGTCTGATGCTGTACAATGTTCAGTGGTCTTCATGAGAAATAATTCGTCCAAATTAGAAAGGGAGAGTTTACTGTATTAAAATGAACAACAACAAAAGCTTGTCCTGTGTGGGCTGGATATACTCTACATTGTTAATTTAGGTCACTGAGTATTGATTATGTTTATTGTTAATTTGATTTGGATACCCCACAATTTTCACACTGAATAACCTAATCAGGCTAACCCAACTTGACTCAAACTAACTTGCTATAAATGCTTGTCCACACACATGAATCAAATACAATTGGAGGTGTCCAATTCAATTGGAATACTACAGTTCAGAAACCCAATTCGATACAGAGCTCTGATGGAATTCAAGGGCAATGCATCCTATAAATTGAATATTCACACCCCCTATAAAACTTACCAGTTGCCAGGTCTTAAGAAAAGATGGTCATTTGGATATGACTAGGCACATTGTCTTTTTTCTTGTTTTGTATTGTTCACAGGTAATCAATAAAAGGGAAAAGAGCCAAACTAAAAGCCATTCTCGATTTTCCATTACATTACCTTCCCCAAAATACATTCTTTCTTAAACAGCATTGTTAGATACTCTATGACATAAATAGTACTACTGTTCTCCCTACCACCCCCAATTTGGACTTGTTAACCATGCTTCACTGAAGATTTTAAATCACAAACAGAACTCCACATTTTTCTGAATGTTGAGGAAATGATGGCATTATCAGGAAGAATTTAGTGCTTGTTAATGATATCCTATTGTACACTTCAACCTTGGCTCAGGTGAAGGTTGCTTGAAGCCACAATTAACTGATTTACCTCAAGAAATGCTTATAACTACAGAAGAGAATATTTTATAATAAGACTGTTACATGAAAACTGAATCAAGGAAAATGAATGATGATCCAAATACATTGCAGACAATGCTGAGGAAACTTTAAAAGTCAAAGCTGAGTTTACAGAAAAAGTTCACTCGGATGGAACTCAGTGGAGCAAGATAACATTGACCAGATAAGACCAAATTCAGTCAACAACTGACGGGACTAACACTGTGCTAAACTATAATATGGTTTGTGTCTTGCTTGGTGCTTTGTGTGAATCAGACCTGTATGCTTTGTAAACTATGGAATTTGGCTGGGAATGTTGTATGAATCTATTAGACCATGATTAAGGAAAGCATACTTAGCATGATATGTAAAGATAGCTTATAGATACAGGAGAATACTCCGTAAGATCTACATATGTAATCCAAATTCCATTTAAACAACTCCTATGCCAGTGGCTACATCATTTTCCTCAATATTTCCAGCCTTCTTGCTATGTTTTAAGCTAGCAAGAATTCTTAAGCAACAGAGATAGAAGCTTTCCCATTGATTAAAATGGTATCAGATATCAAGGCCTAACGAAACAAATTATGACCAACAGTGCGCTAGATAATGTTCTGAAAAAAAATATTCCATGGCTTCTTCTGCAGAAGTTGCCAAATGCAGCACTAAACTTTGCCAGACAGTTGTTGCGCATAATCTCATCATCCATCATGTAAAAGGCTATTGTCCGAGTAGCAGATTTTTCCCCCCCAAACTAAATTAGAAGGGCTTTTGCCATTATAATGGAATGACAATCACAAGGCTGGTAGTAGTACTGCTGGCTGGCTGGCTGAACAATCATTCTTGTGAATTTGAAGTATTGGGGAGCAAAGTTTTTTTTTATTATTATTATTATTTATCATATTTTATCACCAGCCATCTCCCTCATACCTAACAATAGTTTAACCTAACAATAGTCTGAAACATAACATAATCAAATGTATAAGCAAAACTCAAGAAAGCAGGATTTCTAACTCCTCCCCTCAAAAAATAATCTGGGCAGCTACTTTAAATAAAGGCCTTAGTCTATCAGCCTGTCATTCTAAACTAAACGCACATGCAGTAAATGCACAAAGTATACATGTCCTTTATGGCTTATTATTTTCAGTTAAATAGGATTTAAGGTGAAACACTGCACTAGACATTTACTTAGTTGGTAGAAACATTTTTGTTTGATAGAAAATGATACCTTGGATAGAATTCTGAGAGAAAATACTCCATCCCCCAATAGAGCAACAGATACCTTATAATACTAAGTACATCAATATCAGTTTGTGACTTACACGCCCACACAATACAACACCACTAAAATTAAGCCTGTCGATTGCTTATTTCCTACATGGTGGACTTTTTCCAATGTCCTCAGAAGGGACTGCAAACTGAAACAAGACAATGATGGTAAGAAATAAAGGAAAGAGCTTTTGAAAAACTTACCATGCAAGACATGGTCGCAGTACATAATTGGGGCAAGAAATGAGGGTAGGATTTTCAGGCCCTCATTTCATCACTTATTTATTTGTCCTGGCTTTCCCTAAGCAGCTCAAGATAGCATACCTAGCTCTCCCTTCTCCAGTTTCTCCCTCACTGTAATGATTGCCTATTCCAATAAAAGGAGTCTCATCAGTAATTACTAGAGAAAACTAATTTATTGAATGAATAGTATGCAAAGTACGAAGAAAGCTGAGAATGAGCAAAAGCGCGCCAAATACAAACTTAAAAAGCCTTGCTCCCGTTGCGAACCCTCCCCTCAGGCTAGCATAGCAACCACCCACCCCAGATGCTAGCAACCATTAGAATCGGCCTGAGAAAGTAACCTTGAACAGCAGAGATAACCCAAAAATACATTCCAGAAGATCACAAGTCAGCACAAAGGAAATTTACCAGCGTGGCCAGGCAGGCACGCAACTGCAGATATGACATGTGAAACATTACAAGGAACCATAAACATCAGAACGGGAACATGACACTCACCCCTGTGGGGTAAGTTTGGAGTGAGAAAGGAAAACTGTCCCAAAGTCACCCAGTTAACTTTCTCAGCTGAGAGCAAACCTGGACCTAGACCTCCCAAGTTTTAGTCCAATACAGTTAACACATGGAGAGAGGTCATTGAAAGCTCCCTTTTTCCATTCTGAAGAAATCACCAAAGTCAGCTGGGATCTTTTCTGTCTCAAACAGCATTCATTCATTCATGCATTCACATTTTAGCCCATTGACTTTCACCCTGTTATAATCAGTACTTTGCAATAAAATATCCGCCTTATCAACCAACTAAAATGGTCCAAATTAAAATGACAAAACAGCATCAAAATAAAAGTTGTATTTTTCTAACTGGTAATACCATCTCTCATTTCAACCTTACTGACACAGAACTCAGGCAGTCACGTTTTTCCACCCCCATAGAAAGTGTTTCACTTGTGACATGACAGATAACACAAGCAGCTCCAGTTCTGCTGTAGCAGAAACCTAATGTGGTGTCATGGTTGAGGTGCTGGAACAGAATTTAAGTCCACATTCAGCCATGGAAGCTAGCTACTGAACCTATTCCACAGGGTTGTTGGGGTGGGGGTAAAATGAAGGCAGGGTGTTGTGTATACCCGTGATCTCCAGCAGAAAGACAAGATACAAGCCTACCAATTAAACATGAACAGCCAGCATCATTAGAAAGCATCATGAGAGATGCTGAAAGATAAGCTACAATATCTGAAGTGCCACAAGTAACGTATTCATGATTTTAAGACAGTGCTTCCCAAGTTTCAGATGTGTAGACTTCAACTTCCAGAAATACCCAGCCCACATCACCATTGCTGAGCATTCTGGAAATTAAACATATCGCACCAGTATACTTAGAAACCTAAAAGAAAAAGTGTGAGAATCTGTGAAGGTAATTTTTTTAAAGGTTTTATATGGAAAAGGAATTGTGAGGAACTGAACTTTTAAAAAAACCTTGCACCTGCCTACTCATTTCTATTAGTGTAATGCATTCATACAGTATCTTCACAAATGTATTGTGACAGCTTGCTGTATTAAAAGTGGGGAGAAATAGGTGTGTCCATCTGCAAACCGTCTGCTGTGATGTTTTTTTTTTCTTTTTTGAAAAAAGGGAAAAATAATTCTAATTAGGAACTATTAATGTAACATTCTCATCAGTATCTTAAGATGCATCAAGGAGAGAGAAAAAAATAAATCTGATTGCTTAAGGAAAAAGCATGATAATTTTTTTTACCAGGACCAGTTAAACATTACAGTTCAGTAAGCTTCTGAGCTTTAAAGATTACTCCTGGTTGATACTACAACAGTAAGAATAGAAAGATGTTGATGGAAAATTCAGCTTCTTATATTTACATGTGTATGTGTGTGAACTCCAATCTTAAGGTCAGCCTTTATTATTTCTTTTACAATACAACCGCCCCCCCCCCGCCTCCCCAGAATAGAGATGCAAAGAAGCAACATGAACTAAAAGTTACAGCATCAATCCCTTTGAAGTGCAAAGCCCACCCAAGCCAACAATGCTTACCAAATATGCCTCAGTTTTGGATTGCTAAGTTAATCGTACTCTGATTGCACAGCATTCTTCATTCTGAGACGTGCCACAAACTGCAGCTTCTAGAATCCACACATATGGGAGGAAGCTGGTTAGGGAAGACTGTGTGAAGGCCATCCTTAAATTTGGTTGAACATTTAACAAAATATATGAATAGTAAAGGATATTATAATACTAAATTTATAGCCTGAAGACCACCTGGAAGCTTCAGCTGGTCCAGAATGCAGCAGCATGGGCAGTAATGGACATCCCTCAGTATACCCATGTAACACCTCTGCTTTGTGAGTTGCACTGGTTGCCAGTTTACTTCCAGGTGCAATTCAGGATTCTGTTTGCTAGTATAAAGCCCTATGTGACATAGGGCCTGGTTACTTGATGGATCGTCTGTCTTCCATAGTATTTGCCCGGCCAATTTGATCCTTCAGGGTTGGCACACTCTGGGATTCACTGATTAAACAATATCATCTATAGGGACCCTATAATGGGCTGTAGGAATAACCTTGAGGAACAAGAGGAAGACCCTCAACCAAGACAATGGTCAGATAAAAGAAATTTGAGTCCAAAGCAGAAACGTAATTTGAGAAAGCATCTTGATTTTGAGAAAATGTCTTGACCTTCTCTCATTCTCACAAAGATAAAGAGAGCGGGGGATTTGCAAGATTCTGTTATAGTAACCATAAAATAAAAATAGCATTAACATTCATAACTTTGGTTTTCTAGTCTGCCTCAAAGGACTGGCAGACCATGGAAGTGCGCCTTCTCTGTAGTAGAACCTGCCCTCTGGAATGATGTTGCCTTAATATTTAATATTAAGCTTAATATTATGTAAATAAAGTTCATTATCAATAAATCATGGCTGAAAAAGCCATGGACTAATATGCTTCCATCCTATGCATTGTGCCTCACCTATTCTTGTCACAACATGTGAAATGAACAGTGTACAGATACATCGAGCAGATTTTAGATGCCCCTTATATATTGATTTCCTTGGGTTAGAGATACAGTTGGAATGGAAATGCCCATTCATTGCATTCTATCACATGCACAGTGTTTGTGATGGAATGTGTCTATGAAGGGGAGATGGTGTGATGGACTACAATAATGCAGCTGGTTCTCAGTAAAGAGGGAGCACATTCCAAGGAGTGGGGCAAGACAAAAGACAGCATAGCCCAGAGCTGGACTGTGGGAAGAGAAAGAGATTCACACTAGCCCTGCCCTAGAGCCTCCCAGGTTATTTCCCTTTAGGCTAGAGAGTGTTTGGTCTGACAAGATTCTGTCTGAATGGTGTGAGCAAATAAAAAAGTGGACTTGGCTGGATTGATTCTATGTCATTCTTGGGCTAGGTCTGACAGTATTAGAACCAACTGTATATGAAGCAAAAATTTCTTCAAATCCACAGTAAGGTGATTTAAACTACAAAAATCAATATATTCCAATATGTTCTTGAATTTATATTTTTTTAGGAAAAAGAACAAGTATCAAATGTGACCTCACCAAAGGTGTAAGGCATTCTTTGCAAGTAGCATAATACCTATAACAACCCATGCTGTACAAAGTGAAGAAAGGCAAGAAAAGTAGTGACAACACCATGTATTTCCTCAATCTTGTTTCCCTTGGGTAGCACTTTAAGATTTTTTTTTTAAAAAACTGCCATATTTATGAGTATGCTAAATTGGCCATCAGTATAAAACTTAAGCAAGACACTGTACAGACCATCCCAAAATTGTCCAGAAGAAGGAATCTCTTCTATCATTATAAACTTGGTTGAATCTACAAAGATTCAAATCCATTTTTCTTTTTTTACTGCAAGAGGTCAGAAGTGTGGCCCTTCAGTTGTCAGGCTACAACTGTCAGAAGTCCCAGCTAGAAAGACAAATAATGGGGGGTGCACCCCAATCCAGTGGTCTGAGGGTTTTCCAGAAAGTATTCTTATGAACTAAAAGTAGTTTCTAGTATTCTGGATGTGATGTTCTAGATCAGCAGTTCTTAAACATTTTGGTCTCAGGACCCCTTTACATTCTTAAAAATAATGACCTCAAGAGCTTTGGCTTATGTGGGTTATATCTACCAATGGTTACTATATTAGAAATTAAAACCAAGAAATTTTAAAATATTTATTTATTAAACTTCAAGGACCCCCAGAGGTCCACAGACCATACTTTGAGAACCACTATTCTAGATGAATCTGGCTTGTTTTGAGGTTTAACTATTGAATAGCATGAACCTTGGGAAAATGGAACATTCTAGCATTCTCTGGAGCATTGTATTCCCAGAATGGTAATTTTTGCACAATCTTGACTGGGAGTTTGAGCAAGAATCAGGCAGCCACCCTCCTCTTTTATTCTTTCATGAGATAGAACCTCCCCTAGAAAGTGAACTGATTTCTTGCCCAATAGCTCTGGAAATTAGACAGAAAGCCACAGGAAATTAATCCAAGGGCCATAATTTTGGTATAATGTAGGGAGAATAAAAATAGTGCTGCTGCAAACAGTGAAGTCCTTTAAAGAAAGAGCAAGAGAAAATGAAAAAGAGAAGAAAACATATGCAGCTAGCCTCCATGCTTACCACACACATTCTCCTTTAGAATTAACTTAGTTCTAGAATGTTCTTTGGCCTTTAGAAAGATGAATTGTAGTGGCCTTTTCAATTAATTGCAATTGATGCAAAAAAATACTCTGAATTCAAGACTAGGAGAATAGTTTATGTGAGTAAAAAGATAATGCGTTCATTAACTTTATTTCTCTGCCATTCTTGTCCTCCCCCCAAAAGAGAGAGAGAGGGAGGGAGGGAGAGAGGGAGGGAGGGGAGAGACATGCACTGATTTTTATTTGATTTTACCAAGACTCAAGGACTGAACAGAGGAAAATATTTCATGCTCTGTTTTTTAAAAGTTAATTGAAATTCAATATTTTAGTCCATTTAGATCTTGAATAATTAGAGTAATACATCCAAATATAGATTTAACTAACATTGGAGAAAGTGTGGTTAGTAGAACCAGGAAGCAAATCCTAATTAAGAATCATAAGCTGCCAATGGGATTTTCATTGTTCTTGTCTTCAGGTACATGACTGCAGAATTTTAATCTTGCCAGAGTCTGAATCGACAATGTGCGAAACAGTGCTTGGTGAGCATGTCATAATTAAGAGAGGTTTTAATGGTGCTACAGGAGTTTGTACTATCACAATCACTTTGAAACACAAGACATCATTTGATTGGGTGTAGCCCCCAAGCATAGTAGGTCATGTTTTGCAATAGCTTTGTGCTCATCATTTGATCTAATCACTTTGAAGTTATCTACATGTGATTTTACCTGCATGTCACCCACCCAGAGGATAGCAAGTGAAAGGAAGGGGTGGAGTGGGGAGGAACCAGTGCCATTTATCTTGTAGATAGAGCTGGAAGAGAGGGAATCATTTCAAGAAAGAGGTGAGCATTTTTTCAGATCTTTCATTGCCATGCTATGGTGACGCACCCCCAAAAAGTAGTCAAAGCAGCAAGTGGAATGAGGACAGCCCTAGTTTCAATTGATTTTTGAATGGTAGTGGGAAAGCAAATTATTAACACATTATTCTGATACCCAAACGAAAGGGAAGCACCAGTATTCCTGAAGGATGCAAGATCCACTTTGAACTCGTTATCATTTTTTTATGATCCTAAAACAGCAGCAATTGTTCCCCCCTTATATGACTGTTCATAAATGAAAATTTCCCTCTTCATGTTCTGCAATCTGTTATTTGATTCTACTGATCTTTCAGTCCTTCAGTTCCCAGGGTACCCCTATACATGACAGGAAGCATTTCCTCACACTGCTTTTGTGACAACCAAAGGAACAAGATACAGGATGTTCCCTTTCTTTGTTTTAACTGGCTCCCCTTCTGTGCCTTGAAAAGAAGTTGACACACAGAAATATAGCAGATGGGGATGTGTTTATTTATCCCTCCATTCTGGTATGGTATTAAGTAGAAGGGGCACATTTCAGCAACAACATTTCTCTTGCTACATTCATGTGACACAATAAACCATATTTCAACCCAGTTTGCACATTCCAGCCCATACATTCAATGTATCATGTGAACCCATTAAAAACAAAAAAAGAATAAACCCTAGTTAAGTAAACTACGGATACATGTGCTATGTGGACACAGCCAAGGGTCTGCTATTAGAAGCAGAAGGGGATGGCCTGAATGACAACGCCAGCTTCCTGACCTGTAAGGAAAAACGAGGTGAGTTCTCCAGGCAGCAGATACTATGGAGAAGATGCAGTAAGTCTTCAAATTCCTGCCTTTTTCTCTTTGTTGGAGGACAGATCTGTCTAGAGTTACTAGCCTGGCCTGTTATCTCATCTGCGTTGCAGGACACTGTCCCATTTCCAATGCTGAAAAAAGAGCCAAGTAACAGTCCATAAACCAGAGAAAAATGCTAGAATATAACCTCAAAATAAACCATTCCAGGTCTTCTGTAAGTGGTCCAACTTCAAAATGAGCCTAGCTGGACTCTTCTGTTATGAAATGGAACATTTCAATGTTAGAAGAGTCCATTTCACAGTCAGAACATTCCATGATGGAAAACTTTGTACATCCCAGTAATGGATATCACTTTAATCTGCCTTGCTGATATGCTTCACGCCACAAGATATTTATACTCCATTGCAGCCAGAACCAGCATCTGCAGTCGCCAAAACAGCTGTCTTTGCAGTTGCCTGTTGTGGCAGATAAGCACTCAAAGCGAAGCAATGCAGCTGTTTCAATTGAGTTTTAGAAGGAAGGGGATTGTGACACTCCATGAAACAGCTTCAAGAGTGTACTTGAACCTTCATCAAAACAAACCACCCCCTTGACAATTTGCATAGCTTTAATAAATACCACTCAGCTCTTTCTTCTTTGTACTGCTCACCTGCTATATACAAAGCCATGTTTCTTATTTGGAGATAGCCTTATTGGTCTGTCACTGCTGTGAGTGGGCTTACATGCCTGGATACAGTAGCAGTGGTGGATCTGCTCAGGACCAGGCATTTTCCTACAAGCCAGATGTTGGACCTGGACTTCGTAAATAAGCTTTACTTTGTAATCACATACCTAAAAGCACAATGAACCTTCTTGCCAATGTAGAATTACTTGCAAATCAAGAATAGTTGAGTATTTATTAATCAGTTTTATTGCATTTCTTTCCCACCTTGTAATCCCAGTGGGGCCCTCATGGCAGCTCAGACAAAAAGAAGATTAAAATTATTATGTTAATTAAAATTAAATGAGATAAAACCATCTCATAAAACAAACAGGGCATGCTTTATAAATTGGGATAAAAAAGAACAGTAGTAACATCTCATACCATTCTTTGCCTCAAATGGTGGTTTTGTATAATAAAAGGAAAATGGAGTAAAAAGGAGAATCTTCAAAATGTCCCCCTTGTGTCCTAGAATAAGGTTATGTGGTCCAGTCTTCTCACAATCTTATCTTAGCCTGTTCTGAAGTAGCTTCCTTTTACTTCAAGTCAAAAGTCTTCCTTTCTACTAAATGAGTAATATGACAGTCTTTAATTCACAGCAATCAATGACTGTATTTGAAAAAAAAAATGGTGACAATGAAGAATTTTAGCAACTGCATTAAACAAAAGTTGCAGTGCTCAGAAAATGTAAATGCCTGGTGGCTATAGTATAGCCCCAAGCCTATCTATTAAAAAATAAATTTTGTGAATTCCTGTGGGGTTTTTCAGTGGGTGCAAGTAACTGTAAATAGGAGAGGGCAAGATATTATGTTGCTCATATATTTTCAAATATAACATCCTAGAACCTTGTCACCAGGCAGAACACTTGTCCTATCTCTTCTAACATCCTCACAAAGGCTTTGATTTCTAATTTCAAGTCACATACAATAAGAAGTTAACTGAATCTATGAATCTGAAGGTCCATGCTTCACTGAGCTATCTGAAAAATCTTTGATATTTAAGGATTTAAGTAAGACCAACAAAATGACAATTCCACATGTTCCTAGCAATAAATCAGCAGATGAAGTTTTTCTCATTACTTCTTTTACAGGTTAGGAAAGGTAGCTTGTTGTAATCTTTCTTTTATATAGCTCAAGAGTAGACCTTACCTTATCCCCTAATTTATTACTTACTTCTCTTGTGAATTTTTTTTTAAAAAAGAGAAAATACTACAGTGGTTTTTCAGACCCCTACCTAAATAGTTCAGTGCATGAAAAGAAAATAAGTTAATTACCGTTGTCCTTGATTACAACCTGCATATAGCTCTGTACTTAGACAATCTATATATTAGGCCTGCACAAGTCAGGAAATCTGATTCAAGAAATCAGTTTAGAAGATTGATTCAATTCTATTCAACTTTCAGACAACTGACCTAATTTGATCGCAACATTCAGGCTGAATCTTCAAGTTGGGTTAATTTGATTCTGATTTCTCAATTGAAAGAAGTTTGCTACGTTGATGCCTAGAAACATCTGAAACCGCTCAAGAAGATCCAACTGAATTTCCAATATAATACATAAAGTCAGCTTGACTGGAAGATTTAATCAAACCATCTTCAAATCTCCAAATCAATTTTTATACACCTATATTTTAAATGTGTACATTTACTTAAATGTAGAATGTGTTTTCAAAAAAAATTGTAACCAACCTCAGTAATTTTTAGAATAACAGCTCCATAACTAGCTTTTGCTGTCTTTTTTTCTTTTGTTAGTTCATAGTAGAGTTAGGCTGATTTTCTCTTTACTATCACTACCCGCTGAACTATGAACTCTTTGTTACTTCTGATTTAGGAAATGAATATGACTGTCTTCCTCTCCCTGGAGCAGAGAAGAAGAGCTTCAGACTTGAAAAGTTTTAGTCTTGAAAGTAGAGGGAACTATAGAGGATCTTGTTCTGCTGAAAGAAGACAATAATTATGATTAAGGTAACAATTCTCCTTATCAACTCTTCCCCTCCTCATACACTGTAGCCATTGGTGTGGCTTTTTAAAATGTCTTTTTCATGTCACAGTGACTCAGAGTTAATTTAACCAAGATTTACTTAATAACCCAACCCTGCATTCACATGGACACACTGAACAATGAGCTAGCTGCAGAGACTAAGTTCACACACACTAAACTAGCTTATGGATTTTGTCCACAACTGGTTTTGGATGTGATTTGCTTGAGATTTAATGTGTTGTGAGAAACTAGGCAATGTTAGTCTAAGCAAACCTCTGTTTCTCTTATGTGACTCAAACCTATTATTTCTGGCTGAGCATTCAATCCAAGATCAGTGTATAGTATCTGCTATACTTGCTTTCAAACTGTGCAATTAAATGTATGGTTCAGTGTACTATGTGAACCCAGAGAATACTGTTAATTAAGTAAACAACAATTAAATTAGCTATGAGTACATGCCTGAAAAAAATGGCCTATTGTGGCACTGCTATGAAATGCTGGCAGAAAATAGGGAAGGGAATAAAGAAAAAAAAATGCTGATGCTTTTTAACAGACCATTATAACTGTATCATGTTTAAGACAGGTGTGTATATGTCTGTATATATAATTTTTCAGACAGGAATATTTATATATAAATATAAAAACCTAAGGCTCTAGAGAAAGCAATCTATTTCATTTTATTCATATGCATAACTAAATTCCACATTTCAAAATTCCTTTTCTTCATTGTAACCTCATTTTTAATAATCCGTAAAAGTGCTCTCTTGCATTTTTCCTTTCAACAGAATCACAGGAAATGAATTTAAAAGTATTAATAAAGGTTTAAATATATGTAGCATTCCAGCTGCGACCTTTAGATGGCAATGCATGTAGATAGTTTCTTCCATCAAAAGCCTACAGCATGTCAGCATTGCAAGAAAAGGGGAAGATGAAAGGAAATAAGATTAAGATATGAAAATCAAATGACGGGTGGCTGAAGAAACTTAATTTCACTTGGAAACCAGTGTAGAGTTGTCTTCTTTTATGAAGGTCTTTTTTTGGATGCACAGAGAAAGGAAATTGAAAGCTCAAATTCATCTACTATTTAAAGGCATTGTGATATTTGAATAGCATGTTACAATGCATGCTGGAATTTGCTTGCTCTTTTTAGTTCTTTCCCTTCAATTGGAAGGATACTTTTGATTCCCCTTTCTCCCCAAAAATGAAAATTTCAATGTAGTTTTTTTTAATGGGAGGAGACATTGGGTTATTTATTTATAGCTCACATTTATAGACTCTCACACACAAAATGACTCTGAGTGGTGTTCAGCTGAAAACACCTCCAAGCCAATGTAAAAACAAAAGAAGTCAGTTCACCAGAAACTAAATTAACAAAGACCTACATAAAAATTCCCAAAGGAACATGTTCCTAACCAAGTCTCTAGGAAAACTGTCAGCTCTGTAAGGCCCATTTGAAATATTGCAGGAATCTCAGGGGGATACTCTTCCAGAGGATAGGTGCTGTAACAGAGAAAGCATGCAAGCTTATTCCCATCAGATTGCATTGTTTTAAGGATGCAACCTGGAGCATGCCCACTCTTCCAGATCTTTCTGGACAGGAGTAATTGTTAGATAATAGAAGGGTATGTGCTGTTGTCATTGTATTCCTAATATTTCTGGAATAAGCAATCTTTTTGAGGCTAGGGATCATACTCAATAGTTCTTGGAGTTCAAGACCCATCATGGGGGCTCTCCAAAAGAAATGTGGCCCCACTTGAAATACCTGTTGAAAAAAGTTTCCTATTTACACCAGTTCTTTTCACTGAGATCCTAAACATAAGGGAAGGCATGGAAGAGAGCTTTCTTGGGTAGATGTTGTCCTCATTTCAGTTATCTCTAACCTATTCCTAAAATGTACACTTCCACTGGAATGTGTTTATAGACATTCATGGGGGCTTCCACAGAAACAGGATTGGCAATAATAAGGAATATTACTTAAATGAGTGTAGAGCAGCACCTGTTCAGCAGGGGGGCTTCTGCACATATAGATGTTGGAAACAGGGTAGAGTGTGCTAACTTTGGAGATCCTGGTTTGTTGACAGTCTTTTCCCAGTTCAGTAAATATCTCACAACATAGTTGTTTTTAGCTCTCATTGAACAAGTGACAGTGGCCTAAATCACATGTAATATTAGGCCATAACCCATGATTTATAAACCACAGTGACTAAGATCACTCAATGTACTAAATCAAAAGCAAAGAAAGGACATTATGATTTTACATAATATGTGTGACCCAATCCAATATGCAAGGCATTTCAAGTACAAAACATTGTCAGATGGACTTAATTTCCTTAAGATTTAAGGGAGATTAAATTCTTCTATATACAAAACTAGTAACTTTATGGAGAAACTTTTAAGAAGCTCTTAGGCATATGCATACTTCTGCATCTTTGCATGGATGCACACATACCACACATACAAACACGTGTGTGTCATCTTTTTGAGTCTTTCAGTAATCTGGCTTTTCCCTCTCCTTGTGCAGTTTGTTTTAGTGTTTGTTTTTAAAGAAGGGCCATATCTTTCTAATTGGACTTCAATTTTTTGCAACTTTGAAATCTTACTGGAGCTAATTTTCTTCAATTTTTGCATAATACGTAGCTGCGGTTGCAAGGATAAAGGAAAACAGAATGAACAGTAACATCTGGTTACTAATATTGCTAACAAATATTTGAAAAAACAAAACAAAAACATGTGTTTGCAGAGTGAAAGAGGCCAGCCACTACACTGATCAATATGTCTAAAAGATTACATGTCATCCTGTAATGAACAATGAACAATGTTAAATGAACACTGTTTTATGTTGTGCAAACACACCCAATTTGTCAAAACACTACTTTTCCCTTTCTTCTGTATAGGTTGCAGATCTGTACGGTATACTCAGTTGTTGTTACAATGTTTGAAAAAAAATCAGGATATTCTAGAAGTTTCCCTCTTTAAAATATATATAAAGAAGACAGATGCTTATTCCAGGCCTCAACATGCATTCTTCAGAACTTGGAAGAGCTAAAGTTGATTGAAGGCAAGGTTCAGGCACAGGATCATAGGTTAGAAAGGCAGGAATCCAAATTAAAGCATTTCAAGACACGGCTATCTACTTCCTGCTTGAACATGTCCAGGGCAACACTATCAGGGAAAGTGGGGCAGTTACCTCAGCCAGAAACTATTGAACTATATACTTCATGTAGCTAGCTTGTTGCCTTCAAATGCAGTGGACATTGTCTTATTGCAAATGTTTAAGATTCTTCCTTCTATCCAGTCAGCTTGGTATCTAGGAAGGATAGGGATGTGTTCATTTTTCTTTGCTTGAGGCAGTACAATATTTTAGCTCAGCAGCTGTGGGAAGTTGGGAAAGAGATGAAACTCCAACTACCAGCAGATGAAGCTGCAGCTAATCTATCTCCTCCATTTGAGGAGATGGTTCCTAAAGCTACTAGCTCCAGAAAATATTTAATGATACATGGGTGTACAGCTTCCACATCCTCTAGACAATTCATTAATCCTCAGTGAAAGGAAAAGGTCCTTTTAGATACTTACTTTGAGAACAGTAAAATAAAACATTTAGCTAACAATAACAATAATATAATATATAATATATAATATAATATATGTAAGTCTTACCTTTCCTTTTTGGAACTCAAGATTGCGCAACATGCGAGTACATCCTCATGGGTATATCCCGAGCATTCACATATCTAGTGAACTCTATACTTGGAGATTTGCACCTGAGTCTGCCCCATCCTAGTGCAAAATCTTGCCCATCCTATCATCATAGACTTCTCCCTTTCCCTACGGGTCCAGGAGAAAATATATCAGTCCATTTTATGTTAACTGTTTAACGAAGGTTAGTTAGGTAGAGATTTAGCCAAAGTTGCTTAATAAGCTTTGTTGCTATTTGAACCTCATCACCTATGCCTAAGTTTTCCCTTAGGCAAGGAAGAAAAGCAGGATTTCCTATGTATGGAATGAAAACAGATCAAGCTAACTTGGCAGCAGGCTCCTAAATCAAAGCTTTCGGCAATCTTTTCATTCAGTTTCGCTTAAGGCTAGTTTGAAGTGAAAGCTTAATAAAATATGAAAGGTTTGTCATGAATGCCTTTGAAATAATTATTCTCCAAATCTGTGATTTTTATATAATTCTATATTGTATATATCTTCAGTAACTATCTGTTGCCTGTTACCTAGGCATGATCATCTATCTCCTTTTTCCTGAAATTGGGGTCCAAAGTGATGCATTTTTAACACTGGCACATCTCTAACTGATGTATAGACTTAGCTCTGTTAGCAATGAGATTTACTCTGTGTATACATACACATACATATGCAGCAGAACATCTGTTCTGTAAGTAATATCTACACTCAAACACAGAGTGCTTAATTCCTCAGATTATCTGATGGCTTGCTCATTTTATCAATTCTGCCTGCATCACATCAAACCTGAATGATCTGATACCGTTCCAATTTATTTGGCTCTGGGTTTGCAAAGTGATGTTTGGCTTTTTCAGATTGTATTGCTGATCAATTTTCTTCTCACTCATTTTTTCTAGCAATGGGGCACTGAGTTTTGCATTGCTGATTTCCATCTATCTGTTTGTATAATACAGCCTGACACATGGCTTTGCATGAAATGACACTGCACTAATATCTGAAACTTGATGCAAACCTATAGAATTTATATTAGATAAATATTTCATAATCACGTTTTTTATCAGTACATATCATCCCCTGCAGGGAAATGTAGATGCATATTTATCTTTGGGATTAATTCTCTAAAAATATGTGCAGGATTCTATCATCAACCTTAGTTTCACTAAGAGGAATGCACATAAATGGCAAGAAAAACTAATTCCTGAACCTCTAAGCAAAATCAAAGAATTCAATTCAATGTATTTGCAGAACAGCCCCTATCTTTCTATTATACATTTTCTACTTCCATCCTTCTCCACTTCTATCCACCCATCCTTTGCTTTTATTGCTTTTTTGCTAGTCACCTTTGAAAGTTTATTATAATTATTTGTTCTCAATGGGATGCAAAGAGAAATATTGTTTTCGTTTTTATTGTAACTGAAAACAAATGATCAAAATGGAGACCAGAATTCAAGTGGGACCAATAAGCTACTTAACAGAGTAGAAGCAATTGCCTCAGATAAATAAATGTGCATGAATATTCTGACCAATTCCGAGTACTTAAATAGTTGCATCAGTACATCCAGGCACATCCTATCTTCTTTCTTTTAGCTATATCTCTGTTATCTGCTTTTTAAGCATAAACTTTCAGGAAATGAAAGTGGCAATCTTCAAAGTATGCAGAGTGCAGAATGTTTCCCACTCCCCTCCTCCATAGCACTTTCATCCCTTCAGAATGTGGATTCAGAGATATGTAATAAGAATATTCATGTGAATACAGCTATTAAAGAGGTCCTCAATTTTACAGGAAATGGCTACTAGAGAATGACAGTAAACGTTCTCCTTCCCATTTTATGCTCATAAAACAGGTAGTCCTCGCTTAACAACCATTCATTTAGTGACAATTTGGACTTATGACGGTGCTGAAAAAAACAACTTATGAGTGGTTCTCACACTTACAACCATTGCAGCATCCCTGCAGTCACCTGATAACAATTTGGGTGCTTGGCAACCGGTTCACATTTATGACCATTGCAGCGTCCCATGGTCATGTGATCACCATTCTTGACCTTCCTGGCCAGCTTCTGGCAAGCAAAATCAATGAGAAACTTGCTTAACGACCATGTGGTTTGCTTAACACCTGCGGTGATTGGCTTAATAGCCACCATGAAAAAGGTAGTAAAATCAGGTCAGATTTGCTTAAAGACTGCTTCACAACCAAAATTCTGGGCCCAAATGTGATTGTTAAGTGAGGACTACCTGTACCTTTATATAATAAATCCATCTTTGTGAGTTCTATCATAGCAACTACTATTTATATATGAATTACCCCCAAAAAACCATTATTGTATTTTTTTGCCCCAGGTTGAGTTTCCAATTCCTAAATACAAGATACATTCTGCATTGCACTGAACGTGCAGGGAGTTCCTATAGCTGAACATGGAAGCTGATTGGCCAATCAACCAAGCTTCTACAGGCACAGAAAGGGTGGGGTGTGTGTGACAACTTTGTACCACAGCAGCCAGCCAATTGTGTGAAATAGCCAGGGAAATCCAGAAATTGCCAAAAGCCTTCCCTTTTTAATCAATAACCCAAACTGCTTTTCTCTCATATTAGAAATGGAAGAGGGAGACAGTTGTACTTTGATTCAGGATGTGAGATGGAATAGGAAAAAATGGTTGAGGATCCATATTTGAGAAACTACAGACTGGGCCTTAAGGAAGTGGCTAATACTCAACTATAAAACTCTCTCAAACACACAAGACAAATAAGAATTTTGAAAAAAAAAAACTGTTTATAACAGAGATAAGTTAATGCAATAGTTGTGTGGTCTGATCTGTGTCATGAGCACTGGAGACTTTTTCCATGTTTATCTCTTAGTTTTTAACAATAGCTATCAATTTCCTGCTGTTGGTAGATTAAACCTACAGGACAGAAGTTTCAGTGTGGCATCTTGCCTAGAAGGTCCTCCCCTTGTGTACCATCAAGCTGTTTTCCATGTAATTAGACAAAAGTCAAGTCAGGAAAAGAGGCCCTCCACTTTCTACAAAAAGAAGGAACAAACAATTTTTATGATCAACAAGGGAAAATTACAAGGGAACCTGGGTGCAAGGGAGAGTTGCTTTTGCTCTCTTGAGCAAATCAATGTCTGCTAGGTAACATCACAATATTTGCTGATATTGATTTTGTTGACCCATCACTTGATATAAGGAAGATTCTAAAAGCTAGGTAGGAGAAACAATTCTAATCTTTTTACAGAAGTGAAGTATAAAGCTTTGTGATGCTCTGGTCTTAATAAATAATGATGAATAGTTGATCAAAAGAAAGCAGTGAGAAACTCAGCAGGTAGCACCTATTTGACCTTGTCTGGACTTCAAAAGTAATCAGGATCTGGCCACTTAGTACTTGAACACAAGACTGCAAAGGAAACCTAGGACTGTAGGCTAGAGTGGGAAGTAAAAACAAAACAGCAATGGCTGTCCACTTCAGTACTACTGACAAGAAAATTACAGGGTTACATCTGTCATGTGATCATCAGGAGACAGACTCAGCTCAAGAGCATCTCTTTTTTTGTCTGTTTTAAATCTCTGTACAGAAGTTGAGCAATGATGTATTGTTAAGGCATCAGTTTCTTTTAAGAAATAAGAGCAAGTAATTTGGACATCCAAAAGCTAAACATTCTTTATCATGGATTATATAATGGAAAATACCATAAGGAACATGATAAATAGGGAGATAGAAGAAATTAATTTGATCTGCATTTTAATGGAAGCTTACTTAAACTCCTGATTCAACATGCAAATTGAAAGAACGTTGAATATTCATTGATACTCAGTTTCCTTAATCTAATCAAGCACTTATCTAAATAAAAATGCAGAAAAGTGTGTTAATGATTAAAAAAAAGAAGAAACCCAAACTACGATGGAAGTGGAATGAAAGAAACCTAAGATTTATGCTGGTCTTTGACTGAAATAAAAATGACAGAATTTAAGATTAAACAGCATAAAAGCAACAAAAAAATAAAACTGATAAATTTGCTCATCACAAATTATTTTTTTCATCTCAAATGACAGAGTCAGCTTCACCAACTCAAGACACCCTTCCTTTGTCGTTGAGTATGTCATAGACATTTGCGTTAAAATTAGTACATACTGCACAAAAGAACTAAAGCCATTGTCCTTATTTTCTATGGCAATTGTGAGTTCAATGCATTTTTAATTTTTAATATTTATTTACTTTGTCCTCTAGGTGCTGACTTCAGCAAAGGATCGTTACCTTGTCGTGGTGCTGGAGCTTGAGCACCTCAATGGTGCCATGAGCTAAACCGTGAAGGGCCACCCAAGACGGGAAGGTCATGACAGAGAGGTCAGACTAAATGCGATCCCTGGGGAAGGTAATGGCAACCCACCTCAGTATTCTTGCCGTGAAAACTAAATGGATCAGTACAACCAGAGATATGTCGGTATACCATCGGAAGATGAGACCCCCAGGTCGGAAGATGGTCAAAATGCTACTGGGGAGGAACAGAGGATGAGCTCAACTAGCCCCAGACGTGATGACGCAGCTAGCTCAAAGCCGAAAGGACGGCTAGCGGCCGACAGTGCTGGTGGTGAACGGCGAATCCGATGTTCTAAGGATCAACACACCATTGGAACCTGGAATGTAAGATCTATGAGCCAGGGCAAATTGGATGTGGTTATTGGTGAGATGTCAAGATTAAAGATAGACATTTTGGGCGTCAGTGAACTGAAATGGACTGGAATGGGCCACTTCACATCAAATGACCACCAGATCTACTACTGCGGACAAGAGGACCACAGAAGAAATGGAGTAGCCTTCATAATTAATAGTAAAGTGGCTAAAGCAGTGCTTGGATACAACCCAAAAAACGACAGAATGATCTCAATTCGAATTCAGGGCAAGCCATCTAACATCACAGTGATCCAAATATACGCCCCAACCACAAATGCTGAAGAAGCTGAAGTAGAGCAGTTCTATGAGGATCTGCAGCACCTACTGGACAACACGCCTAAAAGAGATGTTATTTTCATCACAGGAGACTGGAATGCTAAGGTGGGCAGTCAAATGACACCTCGAATTACAGGTAATTATGGCCTGGGAGAACAAAACGAAGCAGGACACAGGCTGATAGAATTTTGCCAAGACAATTCACTCTGCATAAAAAACACTCTCTTCCAACAACCTAAGAGACGGCTTTACACATGGACTTCACCAGATGGACAACACCGAAATCAGATTGATTACATCCTTTGCAGCCAAAGGTGGCGGACATCTGTACAGTCGGTAAAAACAAGGCCTGGAGCTGACTGTAGTTCAGATCACGAACTTCTTCTTGCACAATTTAGGATCAGACTAAAGAGATTAGGGAAGACCCACAGATCAGCTAGATATGAGCTCACTAATATTCCTAAGGAATATGCAGTGGAGGTGAAGAATAGATTTAAGGGACTGGACTTAGTAGATAGGGTCCCGGAAGAACTCTGGACAGAAGTTGGCAGCATTGTTCAGGAGGCGGCAACAAAATACATCCCAAAGAAAGAGAAAACCAAGAAGGCAAAATGGCTGTCTGCTGAGACACTAGAAGTAGCCCAAGAAAGAAGGAAAGCAAAAAGCAACAGTGATAGGGGGAGATATGCCCAATTAAATGCAAAATTCCAGAGGTTAGCCAGAAGAAATAAGGAATTATTTTTAAACAAGCAATGCGCAGAAGTGGAAGAAGACAATAGAATAGGAAGGACAAGAGACCTCTTCCAGAAAATTAGAAACATTGGAGGTAAATTCCAGGCCAAAATGGGTATGATCAAAAACAAAGATGGCAAGGACCTAACAGAAGAAGAAGAGATCAAGAAAAGGTGGCAAGAATATACAGAAAACCTGTATAGGAAGGATAACAATATCGGGGATAGCTTTGACAGTGTGGTCGGTGAGCTAGAGCCAGACATCCTGAAGAGTGAGGTTGAGTGGGCCTTAAGAAGCATTGCTAATAACAAGGCAACAGGAGACGATGGCATCCCAGCTGAACTGTTCAAAATCTTGCAAGATGATGCTGTCAAGGTAATGCATGCTATATGCCAGCAAATTTGGAAAACACAAGAATGGCCATCAGACTGGAAAAAATCAACTTATATCCCCATACCAAAAAAGGGAAACACTAAAGAATGTTCAAACTATCGAACAGTGGCACTCATTTCACATGCCAGTAAGGTAATGCTCAAGATCCTGCAAGGCAGACTTCAGCAGTTCATGGAGCGAGAATTGCCAGATGTACAAGCTGGGTTTAGAAAAGGCAGAGGAACTAGAGACCAAATTGCCAATATCCGCTGGATAATGGAAAAAGCCAGGGAGTTTCAGAAAAACATCTATTTCTGTTTTATTGACTATTCTAAAGCCTTTGACTGTGTGGACCATAACAAATTGTGGCAAGTTCTTAGTGGTATGGGGATACCAAGTCATCTTGTATGCCTCCTGAAGAATCTGTATAACGACCAAGTAGCAACAGTAAGAACAGACCACGGAACAACGGACTGGTTTAAGATTGGGAAAGGAGTACGGCAGGGCTGTATACTCTCACCCTACCTATTCAACTTGTATGCAGAACACATCATGCGACAAGCTGGCCTTGAGGAATCCAAGGCTGGATTTAAAATCTCTGGAAGAAACATTAACAATCTCAGATATGCAGATGATACCACTTTGATGGCTGAAAGTGAAGAGGAACTGAGGAGCCTTATGATGAAGGTGAAAGAAGAAAGTGCAAAAGCTGGCTTGCAGCTAAACCTCAAAAAAACCAAGATTATGGCAACCAGCTGGATTGATAACTGGCAAATAGAGGGAGAAAATGTAGAAGCAGTGAAAGAGTTTGTATTCCTAGGTGCAAAGATTACTGCAGATGCTGACTGCAGTCAGGAAATCAGAAGACGCTTAATCCTTGGAAAAAGAGCAATGACCAATCTCGATAAAATAGTTAAGAGCAGAGACATCACACTGACAACAAAGGCCCGCATAGTTAAAGCAATGGTGTTCCCCGTAGTAACATATGGCTGTGAGAGCTGGACCATAAGGAAGGCTGAGCGAAGGAAGATCGATGCTTTTGAACTGTGGTGTTGGAGGAAAATTCTGAGAGTGCCTTGGACTGCAAGAAGATCCAACCAGTCCATCCTCCAGGAAATCAAGCCAGACTGCTCACTTGAGGGAATGATATTAAAGGCAAAACTGAAATACTTTGGCCACATAATGAGAAGACAGGACACCCTGGAGAAGATGCTGATGCTAGGGAGAATGGAAGGCAAAAGGAAGAGGGGCCGACCAAGGGCAAGATGGATGGATGATATTCTAGAGGTGACGGACTCGTCCCTGGGGGAGCTGGGGGTGTTGACGACCGACAGGAAGCTCTGGCGTGGGCTGGTCCATGAAGTCACGAAGAGTCGGAAGTGACTAAACGAATAAACAACAACAACTAGGTGCTGAATTATATTCCTTCCTTTTACATCACATTATCCTTCACCTCATTTATTCATCTTCCTATAAATCTACCAGTCTATGAGAAATAACGTGATTTTGTTTATGGCTTCATAATATTACCATGGCAGCTACAGTACTATAAATATCTATTGATATACATCACTGGTATTGTCTAGGCCAAGCAACTTAAACAACAGGTAACATAAGAGAGATTGAGAACAGCTGAGCAAAGAAAGTGAAAGGAATTCAGAAAATTGAGATGTTGATGTTGGATATGTTCTCATACATCCAAAACCAGCTTTAAATACCACAACTTCAGCTCATCCCTGAAGGAAGGAGATGACCTGTATATTAATAATTGGAAAGAAAGTGAGCTTTGTACATTTCCTAAATTGAAATACAAATCTAACTAAAGCAACACTTGAGATGAAATTAGAGTTCCTTGCTTAGGTAAAAAAAAAATGAAAACCTCATAGGGAGAGTAAGACTTTTGATGAGACTTACCAAAGCTATGCAGAAAGATGTAAGTTTTACATCTTACTCTATGTAACAGAAACTGTAGGACAAGTGATATATGTATGTATATACACTATATACTGTAGATATGTGTTTGGACGCCTATATCTATATCCACACAATCCCACAAAAATGTAATGCTGCTCAGTCCACAACTTCCTTTTCATTTGGTTTTTAAGGGACAATATAACAACATGTCCAGATTTTTTAAAAAGCAGGTGGGAAGGAAAATGAAACAGTAAACAATAAAAAGTAAAACTGACAAATTCATCCATCCAAAAGGATTTGAATGCTCAGCTTTTAAATGTCTTGCTTTGATTCCCTGTTTATTCTGCTATATTTGCAGTGTCAAATTAGGGTTCCTGTCACTTTTTTCTGATGAGCTTTCTTATCTTTAACAGGATAAAAATGTAGAAGAAAAATGAATCTGACATTAAACCATACTACACTGACTAAATCTAAGAATTCAGTAATGTGTTTTGGTCTGAATGAAAATACAAGCTAGATGTAAGTGCAACTGTATTTGTTTTTTTTAGGGGGGGGTGGAGAGAGTGAGTGCTTTCCTAGTTCCACATTTTGGTAGACAAAGTTTCTGTGCTGCAGCATATTCCTTGGGAAAAGAAATGTTGGAAAGAAATCTTACCAAGTTCTTTTTCCAGCTGGGAATAAAATGTGCAGGCAATTGCTTGAATCAGAGATGATGCTTATTTTCCAAGAGCACAACATACAGGATCAGCTGTTAGAAGGTGGCTGTGCCTTTGAATTCTCTGCAAGTCCTTTCTATAGAAAAGCCTTTCCTCAAAAATGCACCTTCAGGAATTTCCAAGAAACTGCAATTATCAGGAATTTCAAGAGGGAGCACTCTGTGGTCAGGCTCCCTTCTGTTTGCGGTTTCCTGCAATTCGACTTCCTGCTGAGCTGTGGTTTCTGCTTGTCTGCCACTGCCAGATTGGAATGCTAATGTCTTTGGGGAAGGGATCTTTTGTTGTTCTGATCAAGGAAATCTCCTTGAGACTTGGATTACAAGTAGTAAATCTAAACCAAGGTGCAAGTTAGCGTGTGTCTTGGATTTAGGATTCTAAAGGCTAGTGCTGGCTGTAGCCCTACAAAGCCCCTGCCCTCTTCCAGTGAGAAACAAGGAGATAATATGCAGTCCAGAAGGACTAAGAATGCCCCCCTCATCTGAATTATGGAAAAGACTGGAGGTTGGAGCCTTGAATCATTGAACCAGCATAAATAATCAAAGAGGCATAGAATGATATAGCATCATTCTTACATTTCAAGAGAGCACTACTTTTTGCCTTCAGCATCTACTGACATCTACAGTACTCCAAGGTTCACTAGCCTTTTAATAGTATTCATTGGGTAATAATGTGGTATTCAGACACATTAATTACAGAAATTGTGCAGCACATCTAAAGAGCTATTAATGCCATCCTGACCCAATTAAACTCTAAATGAAAGCCAAGACAAATGTGATGTGCTAGTGCAAAATTAACACTGATAGACAATGGACAATGCTGCCAATTTCAGCAATAGTTTTTTTTCTTAAAAAAATGACATCATTTACTGACTTATACCATTGGTTAATAAAAGAGTTGATCAGTATTCTTACGCTGGAGAAAAATATATTGAAAGTTCTGTTAGTTTCTTTACCATAGAAAGAAAATATGGTGTAATAATGCCAAGGCCAATCCTGTGGTCCCCAGCCTCCCACAAAAAGATATATTCTAGGTCCATTTTCTTTTCACACTCACAACCATGATATGAACAATACTTGTGGTTATTGAATTGTTTAATTATTTGTGATGCTGACACTTGAGTTTACACACCATGCTAAGCTATGGTTTGCTTAACAGTTTTTGATTTAAATCCTAATTCTCTATTTTCTTACATTCCAAACCATAAACCATGATTAGTTAACCATAATGAATAGTTGATTCAATATATTACTTTAAAGCAAACAAGCCACATTATGATATAGTGCAATGTGTGATCCCAGTCTCAGTACTTTTCCTCCCTATGCAGAGCATTAAATTAGTATTTACTTTGTTTCCCACCCCACCACCAAAAAAAAAAGGGGGGGAAGGAACATCTGGCCTTCCAGATGTTGCCCATCCAACCTCAACCAATATGGTGAATAGTGGTGAATTCTGGGAGTTATCTTTCAGCAGTGTTTCAAGAATCAAAGTTTCTTCAGCCTGCCCTAACTTCCCAGTCTAGCCTATGGTCCTGGTTGTACCAATAGTATCCCTTCAAGTACTCCCTTCAAGTACTAACTAGTGGTTAGTTTAGTACTAACCAGGACTAACTTCACTTAGCTTCTAACCCCAGACAATGTCAACCAACACATGATGAGTCTCTTTGGAAAGTAATACTGTTAAAATATTGGGATCAGCTTGGGATCAAAATTAAAGAGTTTTACAAAAGTGCATTCTGAAAATTCCTTCTGAACTGCTATAGTATTTCCAATATTGTTTTTCTACAAATATTGGTTAGATTTTTTTTTCCCATAAGTTTCTGCAAAATGTTCTACTACCTACCCATAAACATCCCATCCTGGCAAGGAAACAAATGGTTAAAAAAAAGAAAATAAAACCTTAATACATTAATAATTAGCTCTTTTCAGTGCAATTTATGTAGCAGGGACAAGAGAAAGCTTGTAAAGATAAGCATGTTAGCAATAAACTAGTTAGAATAAAGGATTATATAATCAAATACTTAAGAAATATAGAATCCACTTGCATTGCTAGGACTTTTACAGACACTGTTAACTGATCACTTTTTATCCTAAAGCTTGCATTTTTCTTTAATTGCTTTGAAATTGTATAATCTTTTGACTACTTTAATTGTTTCTTGTAAGTTATTTTGAATAAGTGATGGATGGGATCCAGATTTACCAATCTTTGTAACTGACACACTGAATTCCAGGGGACAAGTTAGGCATGACTAATTTAAATCAGAGTAATTGTATTTTACAGTAATTCAAGCACAATTTAAAAAAATCAACTTAGATTGAAATTGTTAAATCCTATTTGATAGCAGCATATGGACAATGGGAACAAAGTCATTAAAATGCATTTAAGGTGAGGCAATGGAAGTGATGCATGGTGTTTGTAAGGGGCAAAAACGGGAATATGTAATGAAATAATTAGACAAATGCCACAATTTAACACAGTGGTATCAAACTTCAAGATGCAAGTATATAATAGTGGCATATTGGGAGGTTATGTCATCATGGGTGTGTTATCGTTTTCTCATGATTGTGGGTTGCTGCAGATGCCACTGATCTTTTTGACATTTGCTATCATGCATGCTGCGGTTACAAGAAACAACAATTTTCAGATAAGTCTGAGGTCAGAAAAGCTGCCAAAAGAGAAAAAGGGAGAGTAAATCCATCACCAATCATGAAAGGTTCCTGAGCAACTTAGGACCATTAATTAACTTTTGGCACAATGTTTTCCACAGAGTTGCTTTTCTTAAGATAAAATTAGAAACAGGAATGCCATATAATCCCCCTGAGGACACTGAGAAAAGAGGTGATATACATGTAACAAATGCACAACATAAATGTGCATTTGTTCAAAGGAGAAAGTGGTGCCTAGCTCTTAGACTCATCCAGACCAGCAATGTCTCCTGCCAAGTAATCAATTCTAAACTGCAAGACTTGGCAACTTTGCTTGGTCTAAGGTGCACAGTGGCATTGAAGATCTGTGTGTTGGCATAGAAACACTCACTGATTAAATTTTAAAAAGCACTTTTAGGTTTTAATGGGACATCCGTTTTAATGGATACCCTTTTTAAAATATCAGGTTGCATACATAAACCAGCCACATATAATTTACTGAGATTCAATGCATGCAGTTTATACTTACGAAACTCCCTTTTCAAAAAAAAATATCTGTTGCATGAATTTCCAACTCCAACTTCTGTGGAAGAAATGGCAAACTGAAATGGATCCACTAAAAGCAGGGCCAATGACCACAGTGTAATGAAGAGCCAGTGAGTATACCAGCTCTTCATCATTCCTTTCCAGACAAGGAGAGGACTTGAGATCATCCACAAGTGTTCCATACAGTTGCTCCTCATGAGGAGACTGCAAGACAGCAGTCTCCAGTGGGTTAGAGCTCTGAGAGATGAGGGAATAGCCATCTTGCTCAAACTGCGGTAAGCGCCTTCAATAAAGGACACTACTTCCTTTTCTAATCACTTCTGGAAGTTGCTTATTAACTGCTTTTCAGCTATTAGGAACCTTTGGATCAACCAGTTTCATAGCACCAGGTGAGTTTCCTTCAATCCTTAGCGAAATAAGTTTTAAATACAAGTTTAAGGAGTGTGTGTGGTGTAGTGTGGGTGAGGAAGAGAAGAGAAGAGGAGGAGAAAAGGGTTGATTAGAACTTTAATTTTGGAAAGTTACAAATGGAGTAAGGTCCAGATGGATTTGAAATAAGATATTTGAATTAATTGTAGGAATCCATTCTGTGGCAAAATGTTTTTGTTTTGAATTCTCTTTTTTTTAAAAAAAAAAA
The DNA here is from genome assembly GCF_035149785.1 of Candoia aspera. Lineage (NCBI taxonomy): Eukaryota > Metazoa > Chordata > Lepidosauria > Squamata > Candoiidae > Candoia > Candoia aspera. Next base: position 11,323,600 of record NC_086163.1, on the reverse strand, counting down.
ATGATAGGATGAGACTTTGAAGGTTGGACACTAGAGGGAACCAGAACGAACTAAAACTTACAATTAAAGGAGAAGAACACTTGAATTTGACTTACTAATACAGAATGAAGCAAAATATTTTTGAACAATGGATTCAACAGTTAAAAAGTTAAAATTAGAGTGTTTGCCTCTATAGATAGACTGTGCTTAAAAGATGTTATGAAAGATAAACAAGTTTTACCTGACAAGATTGATTTGAAAGTGGATTTTAAAATGACAGGCTACAAGAATAATACAGAAAATGATGCTGCACTGGACATACAAAAGAAACTGGCTGATATGGTATTAATTAAAAGGGATATACAAATAGCAAATCAAAAGAGTGACCTGGATAATTTTCTTATTTGGATTTACAAAAGAGACTTGTTAAAGCTTCAAAGTATTTTGTGAGAAGAGACAAAGAAGAAATGAAAAGAGATCAAGTACTAAGACATTATTTGAAGGGACTAAAGATCAAGATTGTCAAAAGTAAAAGGAAGGAATATATAGTTGGTTTATTTGATCAAGGTTAAATACATAAATCTTTATCTCTGGTAACCATTAATGGACTTTTGTTGACATCAGGACTGAAATGATGAGGCTTTAAGGATTTGTTTATAGATAGGAAATGGGATATGGGTAGAAGAGATCATTTGTTGTATTTTAAGAGATGGTGATAAGTTACTAAAATTGTTTATACTTGTGATGATGGTGGGAAGTCACTTCTTTATGTATTTCTTTTCCTTTACTATATTCTTTTTTTTTCTTTTCTATTTTTCTTTTTTTTTTCTTCTCTGCACTATTTTTTTGAATTTTTATTTTTTTTAGTTTGTATTAGTTTTTTTATCTTTTTAACTGTATTTTTTAAAATAAAATTACTATTTAAAAAATTCCAACTCTAATTTTAGTGGGAGGGGGTGTAGCTTTTGAGTGCTAGAAAATTAGCTCCTAAAAGAAACATTTCAATCATCCTTTGTTTGTGAAATCAGTGAGAAATTGAATTAGTAGCTAAATCTGGATATGTGGCTCTTAAACAGCTTGAACCACTGCCTTTCAAAAATCTTTCATTTCTTGAAAGTAAACCATTCATGCAGGAACTACCACAGCAGTATAATTAAAACCTTGTTTGCAAATGCTTATATGGCATTAAATCAACAGAGTGGAAACCAGTGAACTGTGTTATGTGTGTATAATGGAGAAAACAATAATTATTCAAGCATTTGATAGTTCTGATATTGGCAAGTATTCTTTTCCATGATCTTTTTACAAAGTTATCTGATCTATAATATATTTTCCAGAGAAAATTTATTCCCTTGTTTATTGTTTGGTTCTATGAAGTTCATGTTAGGGGGAAAAAATGTATTTCTAATAATTCATAGATTTTTCTCTACTTTCTCACAACTTGAAGAAAAAAAAAATACCTTGGGATTGAAAGATGAAAAAAAAAAAAGGTTATTTTTGGAGTTCAAGAAGCCAATTTGAAGATAATTATTTTTTATTATTATTATTCTAATCATAGTTTAAAGTGCTTCATAAAAAAGAAGGAAACAGCCTTAGCTGCTACTACTTGACTTGGTAATTATCTGCTCTATTATAAATTTAAATAATTTTTCCTTTGTATTGTCAGATGTAACAACACAATCAGAAGAAATTCTCTTATATTGGCTAACTTCGTCTGTTGTACTTAGGCATGGTTTTAGCCATGATTTCCTTAACAGACCACAGTAACCTTGTTCATACATGTTAATCCAGAAACTAGAGTTTACAAATCATGATGGCTGAAATCACACACTATACTAAACTAATGCCAAACATACATACTTGGACTCCCACATCTGGGTTGTAAAGAATTGTCTTTGCCTCTTGGATGCCTCCTAGAGGTCATCCCCTTTTTTGTAACCCAGATATGGCAGCCTTAATATTATAAACCCAGCCAGGCATTTGAGCCATTGATTTATAGAGCATATCCAGTTGAGCCTTTGATCTATTAATGTCAAGAGTCAGTGAAAATTTAGAGAGTTGCTGCCAACCAGGAGTTCTTCCTGAAGTGTCTGGAGTTGTCAGGGATTCAATATAGGACTTTATTAATACATAAAATAGATATGCTACCATAATATGAAGAGAGTTACAGAAATAGGATAACTTTACTTGGCTGTATTGGTCCTGAATTAATACAGTATATTACTAAAATTTGTATATTCTAACATTTGTAGACTATATATAGTCTGTTATAGCTTTCCTTCCTTTCTTACCAAACTGGTCCTTTTCAAGCAGGTGTCCAAAATGGGCAGATTCACCATTCCTTTTGTATATGCATTAACCTACTTCAGAAATTACCCAGGACCTGAAGAATCAAACTGCAGGCAAATGCATTTCTGCCCTGACCCCATTTTCCTCTTATATACCTGCCATATCCTTATGGACTTTGAAGAAGCAGGATAGGAAGAATATTGACATGTTTAAGCTTTGGAGTTGGAGAAGACTCCTGAGAATACCACAGACAGCCAAGAAAACCAACAAATGGATCATCAAACAAATCAACCCAGATTTCTCACTTAAGGTACCAATGACCAGACTCAAATTATCTTATCCTACCCTATTCAGACACATTATGCAAAGACCTAGCTCTCTAGGAGAAGGCTCTCATGCTGGGAAATATGAAGGAAAGAGAAGAAGACAACAATCAACAGCAAGCTGGATGGTTTCAGTTATAGTGGTGATAGCTGCACTGTTGGAAGACCACATTAAAGACAGATCATCATAGAGAAAATCTACATGGTTGCTAAAAGTTAACAATGACTTGATGGCACATTAATGCATCTATCCATCTATCCTTTTAGCTTCAGGCCTTGCTATTTATTTTAAAGCACATACATTGTTTAATGATAATGGTTGAAATAAAGAAGGAAGATAGTTTGGTTATTGCTCAGAATAAGAAACACAAGTCCCAAATCTGGAAAGACCACCACAATATTGAGTTCTTGCCCAAAGTAGAGGAAATTAACTAAGACCAGAAAAAAGACTAGAACCAAGTTATGCTTTATGATTTAAATGTCTCTTGCCCAAAGCACATCACCTGAACAATCTTGTAAAATCAGTCTCACTGATAGAAAGCTAGGCTAATCACAAGACTATAACCTATTCCTCTCCATCTCCTGATGTTTTTCTTATCTGTTAAATTTGAAGGAGGTATTTCAGTATTTTGCAGACCCTCTATCTTCTTTTTGACCTCTGAATAATTCTCAAAGCTTCAGGGAAAATAAAATTCTGGAAACATTCAGAGAGAACCCATGTGCTTTAGACAATTGTGAGTGCTTTGAGCCTGCTTTGACTCAAGTTTCCATAAAAAATCATTAAAACCAAAGGTTGGCTATATAGCAGTGTATTGGTTTACTCTGCTTAGCACAAAATCATTCTAAAAGACTGGATGAATTAACCTTGAGGCCCCTTGTTTAAAATTTACTGAGAAATTCAGGAACACTTTTCCCACCAAGAATTAAAAAAAAATGGATCCAAGTAAAATGGTAACCTCCTTTCCACTTAGCATGACATTTGACACAAAGCATAGCCTAAGGAGATACATTCAGAAGATAACCAATGTAGAAAGCAACCTATCCTTTCCAATTAATAAAGACTAGCTTTGTTCTACCTTAATGCTAGGTAGAACAATCAGAGCAAATAAAATGTAAGGAAAGAAAGAAAACATTAATGAAAGGTGACAGCAGACAGCAAATATTTAGCAGATGGGTTAAGGAGGAAAAAGTATTTTATATCAGCTTAAAACTCGCTGCTGCTGATGGTACCCTCCCCCCATTCAGCTATATTTTTCAAAGCTGCTCACTTTATACATTTTTTTTAAAAAAAATAGTAACAATAAAAATATAGCACTCTCTTTACAGAAGTAATTTGGATACATTTACCCACTAATCATCTGATAAGATAGATGGAATATACAGAAACATGCAGCATATACCATATTAAGTTTTAGGTACCAATAAATTTTGAAGGGTGATAATTCAGTTCCCAAACTTCTCTATTGTCAAAGATATCTTCTAAGTGAAATCACAAATATTGGTTTAGTAGCCTACCATCTGATAAATGAGAAACACAGAGAATTCTTCCAAAAATTGAGAATCAGGCCAGTATATAATTTACACACCAAATATTGATTCTTGAACAAAATCACAACCAGCTTGAAACTTCTAAAAATAGTTGTAAAGCCAGAAAATACAGTGACTTTTATTATGAAAGAGCTTTATCTCTGGAATCATTACCCCACATTATGCTTTTAACTTCAGCACAGAAAGTGAAGCTAAGAAGGAATGATCAAGAAACCTTGGGAAAAAGAGGTGTTATAAATATAGAAACAAGTAGTGGATGAGTTCAATATGACCTATAAGAAGCATTCCAGAAATTATTTCTATAACTCTGGATTCTTTTCTGGGATTTTCAAGAAACCAGGCAAAAAGCATGGAGAAGCAATATAGAATCAAAACCAAGCAGAGACTACTTACAATGAAGTCAAAGTAGAAAAGCTCATCTGTGGTAACTGAGGTTCAGAAGATTCAGTGACAAACTATCCCCCACACCATGTGGGTATAAGCAGAAACTGTTAAAGAAGCTGTTCCAGCATTTAACTGCTCTGAAAGTCTCCACCTAAATACAGCTGGTACTAAGCACAACTGATTGAAGAAACTGGGTTACTAGGGACAGTAGCTCACTACCCTCAGAGCAATTTTGCAAGGTATCTGGCACCTCTCTGCCCTTTGCCAATGTAGTGGCATGGACTCTTTAGCAGCTCTTGTGAGAATTAGTTCTCACACAGTCAGTGAAAAACAACACGATGCCAAATTTGATCATTGCAAAAACAGTGCAGATAGAAACTCTCCCCTTCAAAGGAGCAGGTTGGGTACTCTATTACATAGGGCACCAAAAAAGCAAAGGTCTCAAAAGGGATTGAATATTGTTTCTCTACATAGGACTTATTCTTGAAACACAGCAGTCATTAGTATCCCTAACTTCCCTTGAATAAACATTACTTAACAGAAGTGCTTGGATATGTGTGAGCTTGTTCAAGCCTGACAGCAACTAGGAAAGCTGGGATTATGATTCTCTGGGTTAAAGTCCAAAGTTTGAGAGTCACAGAGAGTGGCAGATGGTTTGCCATAAGAAAAGAGCTACGATAGAATTTAAAGCCATTGACTCAGACCTGCCAGTCTCTTTTCTGAGCTTCTGTTCCTCCCCTTTGAACCAGGAAAATGATTCACTCCTCTGAAAGGACTATGATGAATGGGGAAACTTTATTTTTGTGGAGTCTCCACCTCCATCAGATCTCTTGCAAAGCTATGTTTGACTCCAGCTATCATCATATTGGGATCAAAACAGACTGGGACACTTGAGAAACCAATTCCATGGGGCTTTTCCTATCCCAGAATTGAAGGCCAGGAGTTATTCCATCAGTTTATAGAACAAGAATATATGAAAGTAGCATCGCTTAAGCTAAGACCAACAATTTTGGTTTCTTCTCTTCTCAGCTGTTCCTGCCAGGATGTCCTGAACCAGAGTGCTCAGGAAAGAACAGGGCCTCTGCTATTTCTATCTTAGAAATAGTTCCCATTCTGGCATGTCCTGGTAGGATCAGCTACATACAGCTGCATTAACTCTATTAAAGCAATAAATCTGACCTTTGTAAGAACTGTAATACTAACAATAATACTTGGATTCTCTAATTTCTTCTCTTGTTGTCCATATCCAGACAGACTGCCAATTAGGAAATTTAATTTAGTAACTCCAGTGCTTCATGAACACTTTTTTTAATGTTAGTATTAGTTTTGGTGGCAGAAGATAGTAAAGTGATAATATCACACACATGGAAAGGCCAAATTTTTCAACGGTTACCAGACTGCTTTCTTTCCTGTGTACCATATTGGTTTGGTTTTTCCACTGGAAACTGGTGGAAATCCCTATATTTATTTTCAGAAAATGGCCACCATGTTGGGCTAGGATGATTGTAGGTTGGGTGTATAACACATTTGTGGCTAGTGGGATTCACCACCTTGTTTACTGTTATGTGTTTTATTCTTTTGACTGCATTTTGTTTCGCTTTGTATGCGGTGAGCCACCCAGAGTTGATTGGAGTCAGGTGGTGTCTAAGTTGAAAATAACGAACAAACAAATTTCCCCAACATTTTATAGCCTTTGTATTGCCAATCCTTCTATTATATACAAAGGGAAAACAAGATGAGAAAGGTGGCGGGGGGGGGGGGTCCCATGAAAATTACATCTGGTTAGCCAAGAAGGCTGCAGAGTGACTCAATGCCTTACACCTCCTTGCAGCAATAGAGTAAACTGAAAATCATAATCAAAATGCATCCAAAAAATTCTAAAGCATGTCCAGAGTAAGGTACTAAAACTGAGCTTTTTTTTTGGGAGGGGGGGATGGAATAAAACTATCTGGAAATTAGGAGTCAGATTTTAACACAGTATTAAGACTGCTTCCAAGCAATGAGAAACTAGCAATTTGAACTGTCTGTCCTCTTTTTCTGTTCCCTGTTCCTCCAATTTCTTTGAACTAATTTTACCTCCATGAAGCATAACACAAATAAGTCTGCCATTTGCAAAGCTGCCACTGAACTAAACCCTTCCAAGAGAGTGTAAGAATGCTATATATTGATTCTTATTTCCAAAGATGAAGCAATAAGAGTGTAAATCATTGTTGCAGCTAGGTGAGACTTGCTTGTGGGTGACAAATAACTGCTCTGTCAGCAGGATAAATTAGGAAGTTGGCTGCAATTGGAATAAAGCATCTATTTTATTACTAACTTGGTTGGTTTCATACAGGGATTTTGTTAAACTTTCAACTTAGTAGCAAACTGCTATTTTTGCTCTTCTGCACCACTTAACATAGCACATTTACTAAGAAAACCACAAGTCTGCATGTGTCCATGAGTATGTGTATGAGAATAGATAGATCTTGGTGTGTATGTAAGAGCATGCAGAGGTATAATACAGTTTGATTGTGTTTAACAATAGCATCTCTTTCCCTCTGTGAAAGCAGTTAAGAAGTTGCAAGGCATTTTGGAAATGTGGCTTTGTGTAATTTCAGCCTACTAGGGATTTTATGTAAGTGCATGTATATAAAAATGGAGACAAAAGAACCAAGAAAGGTCATCTAGAATTCTTTTGGTAAGCGGTGCTAGATATTTTTTGTATTGAAATCTGCCTACTTTTCTAAGTGGATGGGTATTATCTCTCACCATCTGTGATGGGCAATTTCATATGTTCAAGTTTCAGCTGAGAATAGCACCATCTTTTTAATACCTTGACCCCCGTAAATTACAAACCTTTCAATGATGCAGAGAGGAAAACACAATCTTGCTTGCAATGATATATATACTATCTGCTTTAATTCTGCAAAAACTGGTTTTACATTGTGTTGTTTCACTCCTGCATTTTGATTTTTTTTTAAAAAAATATTATTTCTATCCTATTGGAGGTCATGAAAAAAGTATGAGGGGAGATCCTTCTAAAAAAAATTACATAGAATTATTAGCCATTCTAAAATTGTATTTATTTATTTATTTCTCAATTTTTTTGCTATTGCCCATCTCCCCCCCAAGAGGGACTCTGAGCAGTGTCAACATAAAATATGTTGCAGTCTCAACATAAAATACGTTATTCATAATTCAGAATAAACTTCATCAGTTCTTTCCATTGGCCAATCTTTTCTTTTTTCATGTGAAGATAGGAAGACCTTTGTCCCCAACTAAGATTGTCATCCATATTCTGTTTGTGCTATTCAGTTGTTCTCTTTCATCCTTGCAATTCACACAGTTTAGATTAAATGTTGTATTTCTTTCCTGCAATATATGAAGCTTATTCACTGAATTTATAATAAATGATTTGATGTAATTTGACATTCAGACTCTAAAATACTTAAATGGACTGTTGTGTAGCCTAGGTTGATACGTTTAATAAATCCTAAGTGACAGCATGTGCAATTTTCTTGTAGGATGATTGCAAAAAATAGTTAAGAGTCTTCAGTTAAAGACAGAGTAACATTTTTATATAAAGGACTAGGACTGAGCATCAGCAGACCTTTGTCTAAAACATATCCAAACAGGGATACATGGTATAGCCAAGAAGCTTTATCATGTCATTTCAGAATATTTTGAAACAAATTTAAAAACATGGAAATCCACTTTCATTCCAGCTCTCTTCATATGCTCCTTCAAAGAAGGTAGAGAAAAAAGTGTGTTGAGCTGTGGTGTGTTGAATTGTGTGGGCCTCTGCTCCTTATACTGTATGAAGGTGAGACCAACTCAAGCTTATTTGAATTTGAATAAAGATCTCTGCACAGCTGGTAAAATAGAACCACCGATTATGCAGAGAGTATCACTTCCATTCAAGGAAATATGAGCATAGCGTTCCTTCAATGCAAAAAAAAAAAAAAAAGCTCCTTGCCAGGAAGATATAAGAAGCAAAGCCAGAAAATATATCCCCAATCACTGAGATGTTTTTAGCAGAACTGAAGAACAAGCAGAAGCAAAACCAAAAATCTAAGCCACCAAAGGTCAGACAGACCTTATTCACCCAATCCTATACTGAGATGGGCTGTTTTCTTACATTTCTGCTGTGCCAGTGTAAGTGGCATCAGTTCTGAAGATTCTATACTAAGAAGCTGAAGTGATACCATTTTCCATATGGAGCATACATCAATAGATCCTGACACATTTCTGGGTTTAGGACAAGGGCAGGAGATGTGGACAGAATTACAGTTCACTACATACCTTACCTGACCATGCTGAAGCTGCTGGGAAATGTAATTTAGCACATTTGAGAGATTACAACTTTTTCAACCCCGTTGTAAGAGGCATAGAATATGAGCATCCACACATATGGGCACAAGAGATATGAATTTTTCTGTAGATATAAGACATTAATGTCTCAAAACATATCTTATTAATCTTATCAAAACTCTTTTTCATCAACTACTGTCTGTGCAGAAGCCTCCAAATTTGTTTTGGGATTTGTTTTAGGAAGCTTCATATTTACTTTCAGCAACTCCAGAAAGATTTATGAATTGACATGTAGCTTTGAATAAAATAACTTAAAAGCATAAGACACCACAATTTGTTATAAATGCATATATACAGTACATACATAGCTATACCCATCACATTTTCCCCTTTCGGGGTAATCAGTGTTATGCAGAGCAAGAAAAAGGAATATAAATAGTATGTCAAAACAATTAGGGCATGAGATAAGAAAAGCAACACTATTTACTATGCCACTCCATGACTTTCAATCTTGCAAACCAGTTTGTGATATTGTACCTGTGAAGCTTTCTACTTTCTACTGTTGTTTTCAGCTATGGAGTAAATCAATAGTATTTTCATGTTTATTTAGATTGGTAAGCAAATGACTTTTTGAAAGTTATACCTTGTGTCTGGCAGAGAAATTATGGTAGATCAGCTCATCTAATTTCTATGATGGGAAGATAAATTCTTTAAAAGTTTTTTTTTTTTTTTTTTTTTTTTGCAACTGAGGCTCAGTGGCAATTCCTTATTTCTTAAATGTGTTGCCTGATTTTATTGCCACCAAACATGGTGATCACAACTATGCTAACAGTAAAATTGTTTTGTAGCTGTTATATTTTCCACAATATACTAGACCTAACATTATTCTAGATTAGTTGGGATGGTAGCTGCCATAAAAAATAAACCAAATTACCTTTTGATACAATGATGGAGAATATTTTGAGGAAATTATACAATGTGTCATTTTTAAGATTGAGCACAACAAGAAATCTCAGGAGCTTCCATAAGGTAAAATGTTAACCGCCCCAACCCTCCCAAATTAAGTGAAAAAGCCAGGTTTTTTCACTAACACAATACCATTCCACTAACACAATACCAGGTTTAGAGAGTAGTGTAGAATTTGAATCAGTGAAAAAAGATCTTGATCTGGAGGTCTTCCCAGCAAGCTTCATGTACTCAAATAGATTAGATGGGAACTTAGAATTTCCAGTTATATCCTTGCACTTCACTTGGAGGGATTGTCAAAGGATTTCCTAATGCAACATAAAGGATTTTTATCTAGCTTAATTAATCAATTAGAACTCCAGTATGATTTTGTTTCATACTGTGCAATTGACTAGTAAGTAATCTAGGAAACTACAATTCCCAAAGCATGCAATACATTAAGTGGATAAACAAATCTCAGCAGCATAAAGCATCTTTTATTATTGACTCCTGATAGTATTGACCATCTGTCCTCTTAAAGATACCCATTGTATGGTCCTTGAATAGATTGCTTGTACATGAAAGGTGCATCATTTAAAAAAAATGATTATAAATATGTTTTACAATCTTGTTTATGCCAATTGTAACACATTTTGGATTTGAAGGGGATCTTCACTGCATGGTTTGCTGTTCAAACACAGAAGCAAAAAACAACATATAAAAGCATTTTTAAAAAGGAAAGACAGACTATACGATTGACTCTTAGTGCTGGAAAATTATAGTTGTGGGTCAAAGCAACTGGAAGAGGAGAAACAGATACTTCTGATGGCAGAGTGGGGGGATGCTGTGAAATGCCTGTGGTATGTTGTTCAAATTAAAATAAATCACATATTTACCTTGGCTATTGCTTTGCTGTTTTGATTCATGGGGGGTTCTTAACAGTTGTATATTAGCTGACAATCTAATTTCCAAGCAAGCATGATCTCTTTTCTTGTTCCCTCTTAATGTAAAAACACTGCACAGAACTTGGTTATAACATTTCGGCAGAGATATATTAAACAACTGTTTTGCATATATATATATTTTCCCCTGCAATTTTTGGCTCCAGTTCTCATTTAGTTTGATGAATTGGTATTTGTTTTCAGGATACTTTATGAAGGAGGAATTTGGGGGGATTTCAGATTGAACCCCAATTTTATATCTTTAATAAGGATATTGATAATTTAGTGAAATGATTTAACAAGCCATACTGTAACTCAACAAAAAGCAATCAGGAATCCACAACTGTGTCTGAACTAACAAAGCAATAACAAGATAAGTGAAAATGTTTTCCACAAAAAAACAACAAAAAAAAAAACAAGCTAGGACTTGTTTTTGTTACAGTCCCTACCAGGACTGTATTATGTGGCTAAGGATTGTTAGTGCCTACCACTGGGCTGGGAACCAAGGTTTTTGAGATCGCAGTTATGGAAAAATTGCAGATTCAAAGGTTGGTTGTTTAAGGAAAGGCTGTGTTGTACAGGAAAGAATGACCTCATCTAATCCACCCTTCATAGAATATTTTAATATGCATAAATTTAACCTAATCAATAAGGGTAACCTTATAAGTTGTATTAATGGTTATGAGCTATTATATCAATGCTGATTAACTCTAATTATAATATATCAATCAAATGGAAGGGTTGATTTGCATATATCAATAAAAAGAGCTTTAATCCACCCCTTTCCAAGCATTGCCTGTTGACCTTCAGTACTATATCTGTCAATAAATCAATGGATACTTCAGTGTAAGCGTGGCCTAGTATCCAATTTATATGCATCCTTAGAGGGGATTTTCTTTCTCCTTCACTTGCAAAGGAGAAGAGAAGTTCAGGCGAACCTACACTTACTGGCAGGGAGGCCAAGGGTACATACGAACACACTGCCTTTCACTTTATAACAATCCTGCTGGACATGTGCAGCATGAAATGCAATTTTCATTTCAAGGAAATCCCAAGGAAAGTCATAAGGAAGGAACTCTTCCAAGGGGCTTTTTCAAAGTGGGAAATGTGAATAACGAAGGAAATGTCAACATAATAGAAAGATGAGTTACAGAAAACAGCAGAAGCTGTACCCTGAACCTCCAAGAAGAAAACTAGCCCAAAAACTACCAGATAAAATTAAAAGAAATTCTCAAGCACCTTCAGAATAAGATATTAAAACAATAACCTCTTTTACAAGGGAAGAACTTGTAAAGTAGATTTCTTAACAGTGTTATATTAATCCCCACGCTGTTGTATTAAGTGATCCCCATGGTCAGTTAAAGACCTTGTGGCTTCATTCACATGGCATTTTATGTTTGGTTAATGTTTGGTGTAGCGGTTAAGGCATCAGGCTAAAAACTGGGAGATTGAGTTCTAGTCCTGCCTTAGGCACAAAGCCAGCTGGGGGACCTTGGGCCAGTCCCTTTCTCTCAGCCCTGGGAAGGAGGCAATGGTAAACCACTTCCAAAAACCTTACCAAAAAAACTGCTGGGACTTGTTCAGGCAGTCTCCAAGAATCGGACACAATTGAACGGATTAAAAAAAAAGTGTTTTCTGCAAATCCATCATTGTATGAATCCATGCAATTAAAGTGCTTCAAAATTTAAAGCAAATATGTGTTCTTCTATTTAGATGAAGCAATAAACTTTAATCAAGGAGCTTTAATAATACAGGAAGATTTTCAAAGAGATTAATAATATTTTACAGGTGAGTTTCTTACATTGTTGTTATGACAGTTTGCCAAAGATTACATTTTATTTTATTGTTTCGTTTTTTTCCATACGTCATCCATACTCTGAAACTGGTCCAAAACATTACCAGCTACCTTTATTGCTGATCTCTGCTGGACTGGAATACTGCGGTCTTGGAACTCCTGCTGATTTTTCTTGATATCCCCACCAGTGTCACATAATCTACTCTTGGCTCTGGCTCTTATTTTATGCTAATTAATTAATTAACCAGGTTTTGTATGCTGCCTATTTTTCCAATTCTAGATGGCTTCCAACATATAGTTGCATGAGGCAAAACAATTAATAGGATCATAAAATCCATCCATATATATCCTGCAAGATGGAGAAGTTCTATTCAGTCAAGACAGTGTGCTGACTGCTACTCATATCATGTACACATGCTTGAAAAATTACACCTAAAAACAAAATGGAAAACCATCAGATAAACAACATATAACCTCAGCAGTTTTCCATGGGGTTATGTACTGAAATAAAGAATAGATTTAATGGGTTAGATTTGATAAATAGAATGACTAACTCTGGACTGAAAATAGAGACATTGTAGATGTAGCATATATATATCCATATACATATCCAAAGGTGTGGTTTTTTTTTAAAGGAGGAGGAGGAGAAATGTGAATGGCTGCCTATGGATACATTGAAAATCAATGAAGAATGATGGAAAGCAGAAGGCAACAGAAAAAGAGGAAAAATTGCCCAAGTTTACCCTAGAGAAGAGCAAGAGACAAAATATTACTGTATAAATTAGTTATGCAAATAAACTGAGGATGACAATCAAATGGGAAGGGCAAGAGATTTATTAAGAAAATTATAGAAATGAATGGAAACCTTTATGCAAAGATGGGCACAATGAAAGAATGCAAAGAACTTCTAGATAAAGAAGATATAAAGCAGAGACAAATCAGATATGCAGAATAACCTCACACTGACAATAAATTATGTACAATATTGACAAGGCTACAGTTTCATAGTTGTAATATATGGCTGTAAAAGTTGGATTATCCAAAAGGCTGAAGAAAAAAAAAATGCCTTTAAATCATGGTGATGGAGAAAAGTGTGGTGAGCATCCCTTGGACCATAAGAAGGATAGAGGGAGGGAAGGAGGGAAATAGATATAGATTTCTATAAATATTAATTAGAAATTAATTATTTAGTATTAGATGACATAAAATCAGACTGCTTACCGGAAGCACTTATAATGAAGCTAAAGTTGAAGTATTTTGGATGTGTAATGTTAAGGCTGAACTAATTAGAATAGATCCTGGTGTTTGGAAAAATGGAAGGCAATTGAAAAAGAGACTAACATAAGACAAGATGGCTAGATACTTTAACTGAAGACACAAACGTAACCTTAAAAGAACTCAGAAAAGTTGTGATTGACAAACAGTCCTGGTAAAATGATGCCCATCATGTCACATAGAGTTACAAGTGGCTGAATGACTGAACAACAAGAAGAAAAGGGAAGAGCTGGTTTTCATTCATTCTATTCCTCTTTCATTCGAAGGGTTTCTCTATGCTCCTTTACACTGTTTCCTAATTCCAGTTTTACGAGGACCTATCATCAGATTTGTTTTGGATGTAAAGCTGTTGGGGTCTTTGGTATACTTCAGTTCCTCTTTCCATGTTATTGAAGCAGAATGAAGACAACACAGCCTTCCCTTCTGGCCACCAAACAAATCACTACAATGCTGGTGTGACCTCATATGTGATCATTTGGTGGGGACATTTGCTGATGCACAAATGCTCCTTAAAACACCTCATAAGGAGCAGCCCTAATAAAAGAAAATGATGGATTCAGACTTGCCTCCCAACAGTGGAAGGAAAGCAAGTTTATTAATTCCCCTCCATTGCAGCCTCCACCTCAATCTTCCACACTGTTTTGGAGGACTCCAAGACCTTCAGGAACAGTGCTGAAGAAGGCAGCTGGCTCATGGAGAGAAGAAGCTGTTTTTTTTCTCTCTCTCTCTCATTTTGCAGTGTTTCCACACTGACATAAACCTGAATTATACAGAGGAAAAATGCACAACAAAGTGTGGCAAACTAGCTCTTTGTTCAAATACAAAACACTGGGGGAAGGGGCTGAGAGCATTTTAGTACACTCGTTCTTTAGAAAAAAGAGCCAATAACTCACTAAATGCTGAAGAGGAATTCACATGACGAGAATGTTAAAAGCATCTCTTGTTGGATTCATTTAATGATGACTTGATCTAGTCCAATGTGCTTTACTAAATTCTATTATATATGGGATTTTGTATTAAGTGCTAGCTCTGCTCTAACTTGGGCAAAGAAATTTGTTGCTAAACATCAGCTATAGAGGCTAATGTTCCAGAGAAAGAATGTAGCCTTGTGGTAAAGAACATGCTTTGCATGCAAAACTCCCATGTTCAACACACAGCATCTCCAAATAGGTCTATGAAGAAGTCTTGCCTTAAACCCCAGAGAACAATAACCAGTATGTTCTGTGCTGGGTAGACTAATGATCTGAGCTATGACTCATTTTTTTTTAAAAAAAATATTCAAATATTCAGGGGGAAAAATAGTGTGTGCATTCCAGGCACAAACTTGTACCTGGGAACATACTTTATTTAAATTAGGGGAGAAAAGGCATGTTGTTTGCAAAGTGAGGTCCGTTCTAGAAAGGATAAAATAGAGCTCTTACAACATGCCAAACATTCCTCCAAGCAGAAAGGATGAATAATATTGTAATATAGACACCTTGCTAATCCCTGTAAAAAGTATGACAACAGGTCTTCTCCTCTGCTGTCAAAGATATGAATCTGTGGTTCAGAATCAATTAAAAGACCTATATTACAGGATTAACTAGCAAACCCCAGAAGCATTGCCGTTACTGATGACTGAGTTGGGTTTTCTCTCTCCATAGTCCTGGATTTCCCTCCATAGATCCAGGGTTGTTATCTAAAATAAGGCACCCACCAATATCAGTTCCAATGATAATGTGTCATCTTAGCCCTTCAAAGTGAGAAATATTGAAGTAGTGAATTACTAATGGATGTACTAATTCCTCTTTTAAAAATTAGTATTATTTCAATAAATTAATTTTTAAAAAATGACAAGTCACCACCAGCTAGTCACACAGGGGTTCTTAACCTTTATGGTTTCATGACTCCCTAGAATTTCAGTTAGGACTGATCTTTCTCATCACCTAGACAACTCAGTCCAGGAGTTTGCTGTTTATAATAAAGAAACACAGTGGTGACAGAAAACAAAAATGAACAAAAGGATTAACACCATGAGGAGAAATAGCTTGATATCCTTCTGTGTAGCAGTATTAAAGCAAGCTACTAGGGAAGGAAGGTTTGAGTGTATAAATAAGTCCTTTGTCTTTTCTTAAAACAAACCAAGAAGGGAAAAGTTTGAACTTCGGTGGATGGGAACTTCCATACAATATTACCACCACAGAAATTAACCATTTTCCTGGTCAATTCCAATCAGGTCTCCCTCCATTTTTATCACTGATATTCTAACAAGCAATGATAATTTCAACTTTTCCCAGTTTAACAAGTCTTTCTTAATTTCATTCCACAATTTAACATAGGTATTCTAGTACAACATATAATTGATATTGGTAATAGTAATACCTAAGTATTTCTTTTCAGTTTGAAGACCAGTTTAATCAATCATTTTTTTTTTTTTTGGGTCCTCCATCCACATATTTTTACTCAACATTTTCATTTTTCCTTTATTCATTTTAAATCCAGAAAGTTCACCCAATTCTTTTCCTTTTTCCATTAATGTTGGAATCCTTCCAGGGATTTTCCAATATCAAGACAAGATTTCATTCTTTCTGCTAAAATTGCTGTAAATATTTTATAATCATTATTTAATAATGATATTGGATGGTAATTCTTTGGTAAAATTGGATTTTGACCTTCTTTATGTATTAAAGCAATATTTGCTACAAAAGTCCACCCATCCATCTGTCCATCTGTCTGTCTCTCTGTCCTTCCAATCATCAGTCCAATTGTCTGTCCATCCATCCATCTGCCTGTCCATCTCTCCTTCCATCTCTCCATCTGCTTGTCTCTCTGTCCATCTGTCCCATCATCCATCTCTCTGTCCACCTGTCTGTCCTTATGTCTGTCCATTTGTCTGCCCATAACTATTATTTGATAATGATATTGGATAGTGATTCTTTGGTTAAATGAATCTTGACCTTATTTATGTATTAAACCTTTCAAGAATGACCAGAGCTCTCAGTTTACAACATACAAGGTAAGCTTCTCCTTCAGATAGGCAGAGACAAGCACACCAAACTTACTCTGGAAATCCATATGGTAATGTGCAACTTTGCTAAAACATGTGTGGCATCCTCCTGCCAGTAATGGCCCAAGAGAAAATTGGTCACTGCATTCTAAATATGCTGTAATTTTCAAGTTTAATTCAAGGGTATCTCCACAGCTTCTGTATTACAGTAGCCTAATACAGAAGTAACCTCAAAGCATGAGTAAGACTTTTCCATGTCAGACTTTTCCAAATGGAAAAAAAAAGGTGTTTCTCACCACCACACTGTCTGAGTGCCTAAGGACAGCACAAGGTCAAAGAGTGCATCCTGGCTAAACATCTGCTTCTTCAAAGGAATGGTAATCCCATCTAATGCACTTAATGCCCTTAACCATATGAGTTAAGTCTCCTTTACTACCCAAACCTCTGCCTTGTTTGGATTTAATTTTAGCCTATTACACCTCATCCAGTTTGCAGTCTAGCCCAAGTAAAACCCCACTAAAGATCCCACACAGCTGATGAGGATGGAAATAAGAAGTTGAGCTGCATTGGCCAAATTAGCACTCATACTCCCAATGATCTCTCAAAGTGGCTTCATATCAATTTTAATAATAATAATAATAATAATAATAATAATAGGTTCACCTTTCTCCCTTTGGTTAAATATAAGCAGCTGCTGTTTTCTCTAGTTTTATGTAACTTCAAAATTGAACTACAGGCCTCCCTCACAATTCCTGGTAGATAGATACACTTGATCCCCAATCTTGAAATCGTGTTGCAAAGAACGATGCTTATTGGCTTGAAACTTGTAAGCAGCCTGAGCATCAGCCAAAGCCTGTTGAATCAGCAAGCTTAACAGCCCAGTCAGAGGCAGAACATGTTTGGGGAGTGGGTTGTGGCAGTTCAGGGATGGGAACAAAGTCGTGACCAGAAACCACATGAAAAGGGGTTTGCCCGGTACTCTGATGGACATCATTGTTGTAAGCTACTTCAGCAAAAGGCAGCAACTCCACCCAATTGTCCTGATGGTAGTTAATGTATGCTCTAAGAAATTGTTCAAGGGCGGAGTTCAAAATCTCAGTAGATCTGTCAGTCTCAGGATGGGACAAGGTGGACAGTGCCGGTTTGGTGCCAATCAATTTTAAAAATGATTTCCAAAACTGGGAAGTAAACTGTGTCCCTCAGTCGCTGACCAAACAGGAGGGGCTACCGTGGAGACAGTAGATGTGGATGAGAAATAGGTGCGCCAATTGTGGGGCCAACGGGATGGACGCACATGGAATGAAATGATCTTGTTTGGAAAAAAAAAAATTACAACCCAAATGACAGTTTTCTTCTGACTGGGAGGAAGATCCACAATAAAATCCATAGAAATCTTGTCCCAGGGATGGGATGGGCTGGCCACAGGCTGCAGAAGCCCCTGCAGTTTCCCCCCTTTTTGCTTTTACATTGCACAAACAGGACAGGAAGCCACATAGTCTTTTACATCGTGTCTCAAGGTGGGCCACCAGAATTGACGACGAACCAAATGCAATGTTTTAACAAAACCAAAATGCCCAGCAAGTTTATCATCATGGGAACACTGTAAAATGTCAGGTCGTAAAGCTTTGTGTACATAAAGGTGGTGTTGCACCCATGCCAGACCGTTTTCAAAAGAAACAGTGTTTTTATTAGCTAGCAACCAAGTATCAGATTTCAGTGCCTGGAGAAAGTCTTTCTGTAATTGGCAAGGAACTTGCACTTTCCGCTTCCCAGACTGGTTGGGGGCGGGGATGCCTGTGCATGGGTTTAGCTCCGGGTGACAGCAACTAAGCCCAGTTGTGGTTCAGTGAGAACAGTCCCAACCACATCTGCCACCTGGTCAAGGTCCTGAGGTAAACGTGACAAAGCATTGCCCAGAAAGTTTTTCTTTCCTGGAATACATTTTAACTGGAAGTTAAAGCGACTGAAAAATTGAGCCCAGCAAATTTGTTTAGGACTGAGATGTCGGGGGGTGCAGAGGGCTTCCAAATTCCTGTGATTGGTCCAAACTTTGAAAGGGCATTTAGCACCTCCCAGGAGGTGACGCCAGGCTTTCGAAGTGGTTTTACAGCAAAAGCCTCCTTTTCCCAAACATGCCACCAGTGTTTGGTTTCAGAAAATTTTCTGGACAAATAAGCGCAGGGTTTTAAATGATTTTCAGAATCTCTCTGTAACAATATAGCCACAACTGAGGAGTCAGAAACATCAACTTGGACCACAAAGGGGTGTTCAGGATTGGGGTGCTGTAGAATAGGCTCAGCAGTGAAGAGGGTTTTTAACTTCTCAAATGCTGCCTGGCATTCAGGCATCCAATTCAGCACTGCCCCAGGGTTTTTTACTTTGCGTGTCTCCCCCAAGCCCTTGGTACAGAGTAAATCAGTGAGGGGCAAAGCAATCTCAGCGAACCCCTGGATAAATTGGCAATAGTAATTACTGAACCCAAGGAAACTTTGAAATTGCCTCCGGGTGCAGGGAAGTTCCCAACTTAAAATCGCCTGAATTTTTGCAGGGTCCATTTCAATGCCCTTGTCAGACACCCTATAGCCCAGATAGTCAAGTTGGGTCTTGTGAAACTCACATTTGGAAAGCTTGGCATCTCTAAGCTTACTTAACACCTGTTTGAGGAGGCGTTCGTGTTCCTCCTCAGTTTCAGTGTAAATGAGAACATCGTCTAAATAAACCAGGACCCCTTTAAACAAATGATCATGTAATACTTCATTAATCAATTGCATGAACACTCCGGGCACCCCTGCCAACCCAAAACGGAGGAGTTTGTACTGAAATGAACCCAGTGGACAATTAAAAGTGGTTTTCCACTCATCTCCAGCTCGTATGCAGATGCGGAAATAGGCTTCATGAAGATCGAGCTTGGAGAAAATCTTCCCCTTAGACAAGTGAGCTAACATGTCCTTCATGAGAGGAAGAGGGTACTTGTTGCAAATTGAGATGGAATTTAACCCCCAATAGTCCATACAGAGTTGAAGCATGCCATCTTTCTTTTCCCGGAATATCACAGGGGCCCCAACTGGGGAATTTGCAGGTTCAATAAACCCCCTTGACAGATTTTTGTCAATAAAGTCCTGTAATGCCTCAAGCTCCTTCTGAGTCATTGGATAAATTTTTGGCTTGGGCAATTGAGCATTGGGAACCAACTCTATTGCACAGTCAGTTTTCCAATGCAGGGGTTGCTGATCTGCTTCCATTTCCCCAAAGACATCTGCAAAGTCTTGGTATCAATCAGGCAAGCCTTCTAAATGTGCCAAACTAGGGTGCGGCGTGGCAATTGCAGCCCTTCCAACCCCCGCATGTGAAGCTCTCTCCACTGTAGGAGCTTGGTAAAACCCATCCTTAAAAGTCACAGTTCTGTGTTCCCAGTTTATATATGGGCTTCACTAGGTCAACCAGGGGATCCCCAGAATTACCAAAGGATTGCCAACACGTGCCACTACACATTTTAAAGTCTCATGGTGGCTGCCCATTTGCATTGCAACAGTTCCAGTGAAATGTGTTGCCGCCCCCCCCCCCATTGAACCATCCAACTGTGTGAAGATCAAAGGCTGCTGGAGGGGGAAGCTAGGCAGGTCCAAAGCAGCAACCAGATCAGGGTGAATTAGACACCTGGAACACCCAGAGTCAACTAAAGCCCAGACCTCTGTAGTTTTTGTGTGGGAGCCCAATTTCACTTTTACTGCTAAAGTGGGACAGTCAGCACTCACCATAGCATCCTCGCACCCATCCTCCTCCACCTGCCCACAGGCGCTCTTCATGGCAGGTGGCTGGCGTTTCCCACCAGCTCCTTAGAGTCATCTTCAGCCTCTCCCGAGAAGTAGAATACTTCCTCAGTGTCGGCTGCCCCCTTGGCTGCTGTCATCCGCCACGAGGGGGGTGCGATTTGGCTGGCAGATTGCCTGCTCGATCTCCAGCCTTGGCTTTTGGGCAATCAGCTGCTCGATGCCCTTCCTTTCTGCATCGGAGACACTGACCCCTCGCATAGCGCTGATCTCTCCCCTCTTCCCAGGCTCTATAGCCTGGCTGGGCAGCAGTTGTGGCATTTCGGGGTCCCCTCATGGTGGCTGGTGGTTTTTCAGGTCGTCTGGTTTGCATGAAGGTATGCTGGGTGTGCTCAGCCTTGCCGGCCAGACAGATCCATTTATACAATGACTCTGGGTCGTCTCTACACAACGGCCATCGTAGGATGTCCCAGTTGAGTCCCTCTTTAAACCATTCTATTACGGTTGACTGAGACCAGTTGGGAATTTTCCCAGCTAAAGCCTTAAACTCCAGGGCATAATCAGCTACAGACAGCTAGCCCTGGGTAAGATCCTTCAGCGCCTTCTTAGCTCTTGCCTTGGCCAGAGGATCCTCAAAATGCAGCTTTAACACCCCCATAAAGTCCTCGAAATACTCAAGTTCAGGGGAGTCAGCCTCACTTAATTGAACATACCAGTCAGCCGCTCGACCCTTCAACTTGGTGGCAATGGCAGTGATCTTAGCCTCTCTGGAAGGGAAGTATGCTCCAAACTGCCTCATGTAACTTTTAGCATTGGTTAGAAAGAAAGATAACTTGGTTGGATCCCCATCAAACTTGACAGAAAAGTCTTTCACCCCCACTCCTGTTGGAGTGGAACCAGCAGCTGCTTGAGTGTTTGGGCCCCAGGTTACAGTAGTTGTCACTCTGCGGGGTGGAGATTCATCCCGGAGCCGTCTCCGGCCCTGCTCTGCCGGTGGTACGGGTGGGAGGATGGGGGATGGTTGCGTGAAGCTGGGACCTCCGTCGTGCCTCCCCTGCCCCCCCCCCCCCCAATGATAGAGACAGGTTTCTTAACATGTACTCCATTGATTCTATTTTGGCCTCCACCACTCTTAGCCTTTCAGGGGTTTGAGATTCCTCCCTCCCTCGTGTGTTAGGCTGTCTCTCCATTGATACCATGGTAGATTCTACATCTGGGGTCAGTGGGAACCGATGCTTCCAGGACACCTGGGACGTCCCTGGCTGGGGTTCTCCCATTGCATCCCAGGTGATCAACTCTGTGGGCGATTTGCCGGGTGCCGGTTGCTCTGGTTCTCCCCCATCATTCTATTCCTCCATCTCAGGGTTGGAACTTAAATCCTGCCGGAAATCTGAAGGTTCTGGGGTGAGGCTCAGTTCTCCACTCTTGACCGCCGACTTGGGCATCAAGCTAGCCAGCTCCTCAAGTCCCCTGGTTGTGAGCTTGGACTCGGCCATCATTAAGTATTTTCCCTCACAAGAAACTGATCTTGGTAGGAACTAATGGTACAACTTTGGGCATTCTCAGCTTTATGTAATGAATGCCTATTCTAAAACACTCTCAGACTCATGAGCAGAAATGCAAAGATATCTGATTTATTATAGTATGCAGGATCACAAAGAAAGCTGAGAATGATAAAAGCGTGCCAAATGCAAACTAAAACCCCTTGGTACAAATGAGATCCCTCCCCCCGTAGAATCTTCCCAAGCTCACAATCCCAGGTGCTCCTAACGGCTTCTGATGGTCTGCAGGAAAAGTCCTTGAACAGAGCACATAACCCAAACATATTCCATTGAAATAAACATAGATACAGAGCTTGGTACAAGGTTTCACAGCAGCTCCCTCCCAAACAGAAACGTGCGTCAGCGCCATGGCATGTGAAACGTTGCGATGTACAGTACACATTGAAACAGTGAACATGACAGTTTCAAGTTCCAGGAACATTTTTAAAAGGGAATAAATTTTGTTGTTCCTTCACTCACAAACTGCCCCTAAAGAATTGTAGGGAGGAAAAAAGAAGAGGAGGAGGATCTGTAATCACACACAATCTCCCACTTTTCATCTGCATCTCACATCCTGGATTTCAGTTCATAGTCTGCAGCCACACATTTCCATAAACATTATGATTTCCATAATTCCAGGGGACAATACCAAAAGGGTACCAAAGTTCCTTTCTTAGAATAGGCTTCAGCAAATTGTTCCATTGTGCTAATGAACTGTTGCATTGTGTTATCCTTTTGGTGTCCTAGGGCTACATTTAACATTTTTAGAGGGGCAGACTTGCAAAGTGGTAGAGTTACATCATACATATGGATAGGGCTCAGTTTCAGGGTAGATTCTGAAGGACTCTTGGTGTTGTTTTTAACTAATATGTAAGGGTAATACAGCATAGCTTTCAGATGCTTCCCATCAAAAAATGCCTCGGAACATTACCTAATATTTGTTCCAGATTCTCAGTATGGCATTCCTGATAAAATGATTTTTTTTTTAAATCCTTCTTAACTTTAACTTTGTCACACCATAAATAAGCATGTCACCAGAATCTTAATTCATGTCCTTCAAGCTGTAGTAGTTTCTTGTTCTCCAAGGTAATCCATTCCTTCATCCAAAGCAAACAACAGGCATCAAAGTACAATGTCAAATTAGGCAGACCCAAACCTCCTCATTCTTTGGCATCTTGTAACATTTTATATTTAATTCTTAGTTTCTTGCCTTGCCAAATAAATTAAATATAAGGTAAGATTATCTCCAAATTTGCCTTTATGGTTGTCAACTCAGGAAGCATTTGTTAGAAGAAAAAATGTGGGAGCTATAAGTTGGTTAAAATATAAAGATTTGTTAAAGTTTGAGGAGGGCGAACCAAAAATTAAAACAAGGGAAATGTTAGAGTTGGATGGATTTGCATGTTATTGGTTCACCTACAGTATATGCAACTGGTAGAATGTTTTAAATTGGGGGAAAAAAAAAAACCCTATGAATTTGTTAATGAAATAACTCAGTTTGAAATGGACCCTTGTATAAATGATGATCATGTTATTACTAAGATGTATAAGATTTTGTTACAGATGAATTTGGAAGATGAACAAGTTAAGGATTGCGTGATTAAATGGGCTAAGAATTTTGGATATAATATGTTGGATCAATGGGAGAATATGTGGACGAAAGTTTTGAAATTTATGCTGAATTATACTTTGAAAGAAAACTTCTATAAGATGATGTATCATTGGTATTTAATTCTTGATAAGTTGTCAAAAATGTATAATGGTGTAACTAACATCTGTTGGAAATGTTTACAGGGTGAAGGAACCTTTTACCATCTCTGGTGGACTTGTGAGAAGACTAACAAGTTCTGGGATCAAATATGTATTACTATTCAAAAGATTCTTAAAGTAAATATACAAAGAAAACCAGAACTTTTTCTTTTGGGATTGATGGAAAAGGAATTAGAGAAACAACATGGAGTGTTGCTGTTATAAATGATCATGACTGCAAGATTGTTATATGCACAATGATGGAAAGATCCAGAAATACCTACGGTTGAAGATTGGATTGTTAAACTAATGGACTTGGCTCAGATGGCTAAATTAACAGCTTTAATAAGAGATCATTCTGTTTCTGCATTTATATCAACCTGGCAACCACTTTTGGACTACTTGCTTGTAATAGAAAAAAAAATGATGTTTTAATTTTGGGTTTTAGAGATTAAATAGTTTGCTCTAATAGAAATAACGTTAAAATAGGTTAATTCATTGTAAGAGATTAGATTTGTAAACTTACCTGTATCCGTATCAGAGAAAGTCAGAAGTCACTTTCCTTTTCTGTTTTCTTTCTACGGACACTTTTATGGTTTGTTCTTTTTTCTTTAGTTCTGTTTTCTATCTGTTCTATATTCTCTTTTGTCTGTATCTTAACTGTACCTTGAAAAAAATAAAGTTTTATAAAAAAGAAAAGAAAAGAAAAATGACTGGGAACAGTTTTAGCAATCAGTATCAGGAGATCTAAATGTCACAAAATAGGGGACTCAGGCTGAATGCAGCATTGGTGCTGCAGATCACCCACTCCTGCATGAATGGAATCTGCAGTTAGACATATCATGCCTAGAGAACACAGATAACGGGATGGGTGAGTTAAGAATTTTTGCTTTATTTCTACTTTTTCATACCTAGCACTCAACTTTAGTCTGCTCGCTTCTGGTCCATAACTCAATAATGATATCAGGATGAAGACTGGTTTGCTTTCCCCCCCGATCCTGTAAACACAGTGAAATACCCTCACTGTAGTCTGTCGTCTTTCTATTTTTCTCACCATGAAAAAGTTGTCCCTTTGGGGAGGTTGTCTCATTCAAAGAGTACAAGAGCAGGCCAAAATATGAGTGTTACCTTTTTTTGAAGCCCAATTTCTCCAAGCACGCTTCCATAATTTATGCAATGCAAAAGACATTATAATTCCAATGCTTCATCCTTTTGACAATGATTGTGCCAAGGACAGAAAAGACTCAGAAATTAATCCATCATTCTGACATAGTTTTTAATGAGTGGAAATGCCAAAAAGAAAAGAAAAGAAATCCATTGTCATTGAGCTTTAAAGACTGTAACATGTTCCCACTTTGATTCCAAGCTAAAATATTTTTAATGGAATTGTCCTGTTTGTGAAATAATTCCTAATTCAACATATATGGAAAGCACTCCCCTTCCCCCACTTTTTGTATATATGTTAGATATATACTATTGAAATGTGTGTGTGTGTGGGGGGGGGGGTTAAAAAGGAAAGAATCAAACTAGGATTTGTGTCTCTTATATGGCAAATTGATTCTTTCATACAAAAAGTGATCTACCATTGCCCTCCAGTGGTCACATTTATAAACCAGAACGACGGCTTATTTAAAGGGCTCTGTTTTACACACTAAGTATTGTAATAATCTATCAAGCAAGATGGGCAAACTACTTAAAATAATTTTCTGGAATTTAGATAAACAAGGTGACTCATAAGTATCTTCTTTCACTCTCTGCTACTCCCTCCATTGTTATTTGTGATAAATATTGTGATTAACCACCATGTTTTTAATGAGTAAAGTGATAATTGAAAGGTATAAAACAGTAAATGAGGATGTTCCCTCTGCCTTCTTTTAAAAATGTTATGCATCTTTCTGTAACTCTTCTTGATCTTCTTTTTCTTTCAAACTATCTGAAAATTAATCACCCTATTTCACAGAATTTTTTATGTCATTACTGAAGCTTTAATCCCTATTTAGAAAGTTTCTTTTGTTCACATTTTTACCTAAACTTATCTAGTTGCTTTTTCCAGCATCTATCTTTCAATATTCACACTTGTTCCATATTTTTTGGATGCAGTTCTCCTAAAACTGGATAAGACTTGATGCACAGAAGTCTGGAATAATTTAAGACCATGAATCCTCAGTGCTCTGATCAAGGACCCCTTCAAAGCTATTTTGTAAAGCAAAATAGGAGTCTACTCGCCTTCTAAGAGAAAAGTAAAGAGGCAAGCCTTATTTCACTTTGCCTTGTTCCTGAAACATATCTACAGAAAGCTTATGAGGATGTACAAAGTGTGCCCAAAGGCTATTGTAACTGCTGATCAAGTTTTCAGGCTGACCTGAAGTGCCTTGTTGAGGCAAATTGTGTCTCCTCTGTGTCTTTTAGTCCATTTAGACCAAAAGCCAACATAAAAACATACCTGAAAGTGGTTTAGCCAGGATGGAAATAATTAAAAACCGATCAAACTTCAACATCCAGCATGTTTATCAAATCTATTCTTGTCTATGCATAGCTCAGTAGCTTGCCCTGCCAGTGTTGGTGGGGGTGTAGATTCAAAAGAGACAATAAGAAAGCTAAGAAGGAGACAAAAAGACCAGAACACATCCTGTCCAGAAGCCTACACACAGATAAGCAGGGATTAACACCAGAGAAACAATGAAGAGGAAAATAATACCCTCAGCAAGGAACTACCAAGGAGAAAACACCCTCACCAACACTGGCAGGGCAAGCTATTGTATATAACAGGGAGCAAACCTGACACTCACTCACACTGATGATGTTACTTAGTTGGGTAGTGAAATGTCTGCAAGCAAACAACCAAGCTCAGAGAGCACCAAGGACTCCACAATTCAACCCTGAGCTACATATTTTCTCTTCTATTGGTATAATTCTAACTTCACTTCTGTATACAGTTAGCAATTATACATCTCAGAATTCATAAAGCAGGGCAAGAAGTATAAGGTTACCTGAGGGACCACCTCTTCCCCATCACATCAGCCCGTCCCACTGGATCAGGCAGAGAGGGCATATTATGGACCCCATCTGTAAGAGAATTTCATTTGGCAGGGTCCAGGAAGCAGGCTTTCTCTGCATTAGCCCCCACCCTGTGGAACATGCTGCCCCTGGAGGTGAGGTTGGTCCCATCGCTCCTGACCTTCCAGAGGACCCTGAAGACCTGGCTCTGCTGACTCACTTAGGGCGGAGAGGGAAGTAGCTCCACATGGGGATGGTTGGTATCTTAGACCACGTATGGACTATATCGGATTCTCCTGCCACTTGGATTTTATTCTTATTCTCATTCTTATTCTTAATTTTACATTTATTTATTAAGAGTAATGATATATTTATATATTGTATTTATCCTCTATGCTCACTGCTTTAATTGATTATTTTATTGTAAACCACCCAGAGTCCCTCACTGGGAGGAGATGGGCAGGGACAAATTAAATAAATAAAATAAATAAATAAATAATTGGACCCTCCAGGGTCAAAACTCAGCATAGAATACGAGCAGCAGAAAATAGCTTAGTCAAGGTGTGGTCCTGAGTTCAAATCCTTTATCGGCAGCACATCTGCCTCAATCAAATGCCAAGATTTCCAGGAAGTCACCTAAGGCTTGTGTGCGTTTCAGCATTTGGCTGCATTCATCCAGATGCCAAGATATCAGAAATCCCAGTCTTTATTCAAATACATCTCTTGATTCAAAATAATCTGGCATATTGTCTCCTTTCTGCTCTTCCCCAGTGCAATGTCAAAGTTCTCTTGCACTTTAAGGCTGTACATCTGTGTGGGGCACAACATCCAAGGGCAGACACATGAAGACAATCACCTCAAGTGTCTGATCTTGGATGATAATTCTACTAAGTTTTTTTCTGAGATTATTCATTATGCTAATTTTCTGGATGCAAGCTCTTTTTTTTATAAACTTCCAACTTTTCTACATGGGTTTCAAAAACATACTATCCTTTTTCAGATGCAATTTTCCCAGTTACTTGTGTCTGTTTGACCAGATAAAAATAGAATCTAGTGGTTTCTGTTCCATGTTATTGTCCATGTTGCAATGGATATAGTAAATCCATTGTCATAAAAAAAAATAATAATCATCCTTCAAGTTTAAATAAAGTACACATTCTTGCATTAATATCAAGGCTTAACTTATTTTTTTTTTTTAAAGTTAAAATCTCTTAAATCAACAAGGCTTAAATCAACATATATTTTTAACATATTTTCCAATACCCCTTCTATTCATTGAAAGGGTATGGAGAAATAGCACTTTCCTGAAATATCATGGAAAAAACTTGCATATAACATTTTGATTAATAGAGGAGAAGGTTGATGCTTACCTTTATGTAAGCATAAAAAGGCAAAGAACATTTCCTTCCTTCCTCCCTTCCTCCCCAAAATGCTTACACTACTTAAGCCACATGAAAACTTTGTCTCCAATTTCTTCTTGCCTTAATAGATAGTCATTGGAACATCATTCAGTTTGAGTCTAATGTTGCTTTTAATTTGTTCTTGAAATACCTTCCTCAAAAATATGAATTGCTTTCGTCTCTCTATCAGCCTTGTGTAGCACTTTTGTAATTCTTTGCTCACTAAACCAATTTTCACTGAATATTCACAATTTTGACTCTTTTGTTAAACATGCTCAGTCTTTCAGAGAGGCTGCAAGGCAGGAACACAGCCAGCCCATGCATGATGGAGGTACCTTCCTAGATCAGCATAATTCCTCATTCTGAACTCACTCAACAGATTTATATGATTGTACAAAAGCCAATGGATTCCATAACTGTACAAAAAGCTGTTGAAGTCACAATTAAAATATACTGTTCTTTTCATTGGATGGAGGCAGTAGGGTATCTCAAGGAAAAAGGCAGGTGGCTTCTTAAAATATCCCACCAGGGAGAATTGCCTCACAGTATCTAATGATAGGGCAAACCCTATTGCTGCAAGATCTAGACAATTACAACCACAGTATCAACATGAATCAAGGAATTTACATACAGTAGTTCATTTAGTATATAGACCAGATATGAGAAGATCATTTCCTTATACTTAATGTTAGCATATAAATGCTGAGAGCATCCATATCATGGTATTATCACCTTGTCTCTAATTATTATGTTCAGTCATTGCAAAATATAACCATTGAGTAGCCTAAAAAGTAAGATTAGTCTGCATACATAACAAATTGATACCCACTGAAACCTCAAGAAGTGGACATTAAATTGCACCAAAAACTCTCCCAAGGCTTGCTGGGAAGAAGAGAGCAAATAATTGTTCCCTGTTTTGGGAACCAGGAAAAGCCAGCAGTTAAAATTTATATATATTCATCCTTTGTCAGATGCACAGATCCTTCATCAGGTGGAAAACTGAAGAGATAGGGAAGCAGTCTTTATAACAAGAAAGCAGGGGGCAATTTAATTGAAACCGTTGTGATGCTTACTTTGCCCACTGCAAATTGCTGAGGATTATATTGGGTTCATTCTCAGTAATACATATTTCTGAACATGGGAAAATGTCAAACAGACAAGTTTGTACAAATGCACACCTTGGACACCTCATAATTAAGCAAGTGCAATAATAGCTAACACCATCTAAGTAAGAACTGATGGAAAATACATGCATGCATGCATAGCTACTGCAAAAGGGAATAGAAGGAGAAAGAGAACTGTTTGATCCTACACTGTCAGGCCATCCTCATGACAGCTCAGACATTGCCCAGATTAACAAGGTCCATGTCAGATGTTGGGGAACCAGACAATCCAATGATAAGTGGGCTACTGGAACAAACCATACATGGATGAGACAAGAGAACCTGGAATTGATGGAATGCTACCACAACAGTAGACCTAATGAAAGGGGATATATGAAACCTATGAGGGAACTATAGATGGATAGAAGACCTGCATCCACACTAACTGAGAAACAGCTAGTTACCCAATACTTCAGCATAGTGAAGAAGAAGCTGTTCTCACAACTTGAAATAGACCAACTACACATTATATCCCAGGCTTGAGAAGACCCAGAAGAACAACTGGAGGTGCAGCCAACACCTGACTCTGGAACATCACAAGCTGGAACATCACTGCCACACACACACACACCCAATTACAGAGCACAGCAGCTGATATGAGGCAAAAGATCATGGATAAACTAGCTACAGTCAACTCTCGAGACTGATTACCAAGACTCAGTGGAGAAGTACCATCAAATAGTATGCTAGAAGATGCCAACAGAGTCCTTGCAACAATCCCTACTACCAGTATAACTCAAACCAATGAACTGGTATACACTACAGCCACTGTAATCCTGGAGATGCTTGGCTACATGATCAAGAAGAACAGCAGTACATACCCCCCAGGAAAATGAGGTTGGAGGCTAAGATCAAGGCAACTCGGAGAGAAGTTAGTCAGCTGGTGGAACTACAGAAGGGTGTGGAGATTAAGGATAAGACTTGGCTACTGAAAAAAATACAAGGGCCTGACTCCATCTGAAGCCCTAGAGACTGCTAAACAAAGGCTCACAGCACTGGCTACCAGGCTAAGGAGTTACACTAGAGAAGCAGAGGCCAAGAAGATAAATGCCCTGTTTGCCAAAGAACCATCCAAGGTGTCCTCCCAACTACAGTGCAACAACACAGTAACAGCAGAGCCACCAACAGCAGAAACTGAACAGTACTGAAAGAACATATGGGAGAAAGAGAAGACACATAACACCAGTGCAAAGTGGCTGCAGGACCTGAGACGAGACCACAGAAATGTTCCAGAGCAGGGACCAGTCACCATCACAGTAGCAGACATCCAACAGTGGGTCAAGAACATGAAGAGCTGGACAGCACCTGGCCCAGACATGATCCACACCTACTGGCTAAAGAAACTAACAGCAGTGCATGAATGCCTAGCAACACAGATGAACTAGCTGTTAGCAGCAGACTCCCACCCAGACTGGCTAACACAAGGAAGGACAGCGCTGATCATGAAAGACCCCAACAAGGGAACAACACCATCCAACTATCAGCCAAAACCTGCCTCCCCACAACATGGAAAGTCCTATCAGGCATCATAGCCACCAAGCTGCAGGACCATTTGGCAATACATGAGCACAGCTCAGAAGGGCATTGGGAACAACACCAGAGGCTCCAAACACCAGTTGCTCATAGATAGAGCAATCACCCAAAACTCAAGGTCTAGACAGACCACTCTGAGTACAGCCTGGATTGACTACAGGAAAGCCTATGACTCAATGCCACACACATGGATCTGTGAATGCCTAGCACTATACAAAGTCAAGAGGACACTCAGGACCTTCCTCAAGAACTCAATGGGACTGTGGAAGACAACACTGGAAGTCAACTCAAGGCAGCTTGCACAAGTGGCCATCAACTGCGGCATATGCCAAGGTGATGCACTGTCCCCACTGCTGTTCTACGTGGGCTTGAACGCCCTCAGCCAGATTATCACAAGAACTGGATATGGATACACGTTCAAGAGTGGAACTACCATCAGCCACCTCCTCTATATGGATGACATCAAGCTGTATGCAAAGTGTGAACAAGACATTGACTCACTGATCCACCTGACACGGATCTACAGTGAGGACATTGGGATGTCATTTGGACTGGAGAAGTGGACTGATGGGGTGGAACTACCAGCAGGCCACATAGCAGACATACAGACTAGCTACAAGTACCTTGGTATCCCACAGACACATAGGAACCACAATGAGGAGGCAAGGAAAAAAGCAACAACCAAGTACCACCAAAGGCTAAGACAGGTCCTGAAGAGCCAGCTCAATGGGAAGAACAAGATCCACACCATCAACATGTATGCCCTGCCAGTTATCAGATACCCTGCCGGTATAGTGAGCTGGCCAAAGGAGGACATGGAGGCTGCCGATGTGAACACCTGGAAGGTCCTCACAATGTACAGAGGCTTCCACCCCAAGTCCAACACCCAGAGACTATATACCAGGCAGAAAGAGGGAGGGCGGGGTCTAGTGAGCATCCAAGCCACTGTCCTGGATGAGACCCAGAGCATCCAGGAGTACATCAGTAAAATGGCACCTAAAGATGAGCTGTTGAGAGAATGCCTGAGGCAGCAGCAGACACGGAAGGAAGATCAAGCTGAGGAAGTGCCATGGCAAGACAAGACCCTGCATGGGATGTACCACTGACAGATAGTTGAGGTGGCTGACATTGGGAAATCCTACCAGTGGCTGGAAAGGGCTGGACTAAAAGACAATACTGAGGCACTGATCATAGCAGCACAAGAAGAGGCACTAAGCACCAGGTCCATAGAAGCAGGGGTCTACCACACTAGACAGGACCCAAAGTGCAGACTGTGCAGAGAGTCCTCAGAGACAGTCCAACACATA
The DNA here is from genome assembly GCF_035149785.1 of Candoia aspera. Taxonomy (NCBI): domain Eukaryota; kingdom Metazoa; phylum Chordata; class Lepidosauria; order Squamata; family Candoiidae; genus Candoia; species Candoia aspera. The sequence goes on along the minus strand of NC_086163.1, from coordinate 11,291,382 downwards.
GTGGCAGGGTGTAAGATGCAGGCAGGAATAGCATACACTGAACGGCACAACCAAGTAGCTGGCATTGTGTACAGGAACATCTGCACAGTGTATGGGCTAGACCATCCCAAGTCCTGATGGGAGATTCCACAGAAGGTTGTGGAGAATGACAGGGCTAAGATCCTGTGAGACTTACAGATCCAGACAGACAGACAGGTAATAGCCAATCAACCAGACATCATGGTAGTAGACCAGGACCAGAAGACAGTGGTGGTGATAAATGTAGCAGTGCCAAGTGACAGCAGCATCAGGAAGAAGGAGTATGAGAAGTTGGAGAAGTACCAGGGCCTGAAGGAGGCACTAGAGAGGATGTGGAAAGTAAAGGCCAAAGGAGTCCCAGTGGTGGTAGGGGCACTCAGGGCTGTGACCCCCAAACTGGGAGAGTAGCTCCAACAGATCAGAGGAACAACATCAGAGCTCTCTGTCCAGAAGAGTGCAGTGCTAGGAACAGCTAAGATACTGCGCAGAACCCTCAAACTCCCAGGCCTCTGGTAGAGGACCTGGGGTTGAGGAAGACACATACCACCCATAGGGGTGAGAAGGGATTTTTTTTTTTTTTTTGCTGCTGCAAAAGGGAATAGAAGGAGAAAGAGAACTGTTTGATCCTACACTTTCAGGCCATCCTCAAGGACATGGGGATGGATTAGCTCTACATCTAACTACCTTCAAAAAGGCAAGACCTGCTTTGTTTTTTATGCAACAGACTTAAGAAAACTATTTGGTTAAGGTCTTTCAATTGCTTATATCTCAATTACATCTGATAACCTGCATTAAAACATCTCAGGGATATAAGCCACAATAAATGTGTAAGGATTTTGCAAGTGCGCTTGAAGGGCTTGCTCATCAGGGCTTGAATTATCAGTCAGTTACAAAATTGATTGTCATTTCTGGAAGGGAGAGAGATTCCAACAAGCCTTTATTTGAATTGCTTTCCGCTCACTGCATTTTGAACATTCAAAGCAGAGGAACATTCATATTTTGATCTGAATTTTGTGGGACTGTCTCATGCAAAGCTATTTCTTTCCCTTTTTTTTTTTTTTCCTTAGCTAGAACAACTGCAAATACGCTTCTAGAAAGATACACCTTAGCCAGCCTAAAGATTAGAAATAATCTATACTAGCTCTTCACTAACTAGAATAGATGATAGAAAGAAGGATGCCATTATCAAATTATTTTTTTCAAATTATTGTGAAAATGTTTATATTGCATGAACTACACCTACACAAATCAGATTTTGATTTTGTAGTATATTGAGTAACATAGTCTAATTGGTCTAAAAGAGTAAGCATTTTGCTATGCATTTTCTAATAGAATATAGGGGACTTATTAATGCTATTTTAATTTTGATAGCAATTTTAAGCAAACTATGAGTGACTGTTTCCAGACAAAGATCTGTTTCACACATCATCTGATAGCTGCAATATTAAGCAACAGTTTGCATATATGAATGAATCACAAACAAAACATCTTGCAGCATCTCACCTTAATCACATTCCTATTTTTTTCTCCCCAGTTTTGATACATACACTGAAACTGCTTATTCTGAAGACCTGGTTCAATAATACTGTACATGTGCACTATTTATCTTCATGTTATTATAATATATTTTAGGGACTGTATGCACATGAATATTTGTTATTTGATATTTACACAATTAATGCAGTTTCTCCCCACCCCCTGGTATCATTCATTACACTCTATTTTTGATCCCCCTTAGCAGCCCTGTGGATTAGAATGAGCTGAGAGATATCTACTGGACCAACATCACCCAGTGGCTCTGATCCAACCACATGCTTAATTAGAGTTAATGTATTGTGGAACCACCAAAAAGCGGTCAATTGATCTAACTAACTAACTCCAGGCCTTAACTACAAATAGACTCAATCATGCACAGGGTTAAACTAATTGTACCAAGTAAGTAATTTTATGGGAACATCTAAACCCAATCAATTTGCCAACCTAGTCCTCAAAGTTGAAAACAGGAGAAATAATTAAAAAAAACCTGAAAAAGCAAGCCCCTATACTTCAAAACTCACAACAAAGATCTGAGAGTCTTTGCAGATGTATGAGAATTTGAACCATAAGGTAACCAGTTATATTTTAGTTAAAATTAAGAGATTGGGTTAATTGAATAGAATGAGATAACTATTGGTTATTTAAACAGTAAGATCTGTGCCATTTGAACCACTGTGCCTCATGATGTACAATTGCCTTTGCTTAAATATCCTTGACCAGTGGTCATCTTCTGGTTATCCTAAAATAACAGATCAGTTTTACATGAAGAGATATAAAGAACTGTGAAAGCTGGTACTTTTATACTATGTCATTTCTTCTCCGTCTTAAGGCTGAACTTATCAAGTGATGATTATGATTGTAGGAATAATAATAATAATAAAAAACAAGCATTAAAACCTAAAACCCTGCAATTCCTTACTGGCCTTCTATTTTTTTTTTTTTTCATCCTTTTAATAAACTGGGAGTTCAATCATCTTACAACCTAAACTAGATCATTTGCCAGTACAGTAGTAGAGTTCCCTCAGTTAACAAGCGTTACTTTAAAAGCAGATGTTAGAAGAGTATATTTATTCTTACAAAAGGCTACAGTTAGCAATTTTATAAGGATAGTAAGAGTTCTCCTAGAATATTTTCTTAGGGCATAAAATCAGATTCCTGGTTTCTATAGTTGTTGTCCCTTTAATTGCAACTGTATCTTTCCCATCATCTCTGCTCTATCATTAATGTGCTCAGTTACATAGATGGAATGCTCAACTTCTGAAAGGCTGTGGGGCAGAATTTGGCCTTTTGGAGTAAGTATACTCCAAAAGGGAAGACCAGAAAGAAAGAAACAAAAAAATAAGAACAATTGTTTTAATTCAGTTGCATGTTCATTAAAATTAAATGCATTGATTAAGCAAACTTAATATACTTTTCATGTGATAAATTCTTTCCCCTTCCATAAAAATGGCTGACTCATTAAAAATTACATCTGGTAGCAGCTTTTGGAAGGCATCTGATCATTGAACTCAAGGATTCTAGAGGCAAAGAAAGGAAAACAAAGTCATACTTGCCAGAGGAGGCATCTGGAAAGAGCTTCCAAAATCGCTATGCGAGCCTTGCAAATGATGTAGCTGTTTCAGTGCTTTGAACACAGATACTTCATTTGTCCTGCCATGTGTCATCACAACCTCTTTAACATGCTTTGCAGAGTCCTGCCATATATTATTGATTTTTTAATTTTTTTTTTGTGCCTGCAAGTCAGTGTTGACTCCTGGTGACTGACTGCCTGGATTAGTCCCTGCAGTTTTCTTGGCAAGATTTTGGAAGTGGTTTACATTGCCTGCTTCCTAGGGCTAAGAGAGAGTGACTGGCCCAAGGTCTACACCAAACTGGCTCTGAGACATTGGGCCAATAAGTAATTTCTCTTGATATAATTTGCAATATAGTAAGGATATCTGTTGTGAATCTTGATTAAAATAAACGCTTATCCACAGGGGTGTGCTTCATTTCAACAAGACATTCCCAGGGGATTATTGACCCAAGGGTTGCTAGCCATCTCCATGAATTCTTTTGGCTATTCAGAAAAAAATACTGGCATTTGAATTTAAAAATCATTTGAGTACTGATTAGGTCAGAGGGAATCAGACTTGGCAACAAAGTTCTCAAACCAAGGAAACTGAACATATTGCATTTTATTCTACTTCCAAAATACATTTCTATGTTTCCAGTCCTAACACAGACTCTCTCTCCTCCCAGATCACAACCCTTCCTCCAGCAATTTTCCAACTTGCTTTCTAAGCACGTACTACAGTTAGGAAAGATTTTCACATAATCGAAGTTGGATATTTCTAGGGAGATCAAAAGAGTCCGTGAAGTGGAGAGCAGGTGCTATACACATCTTAAAAGATCTGAGAATGCAATTAACCAGCAAATGAGCCCAGGCTAAGCTAGCCTTTCTGAACAGATGAGCACAATAAAAGTTATAGGGAAATAAGATGGCTAGAATACACAAATAATAAAAGCTGTGAGCTAATGGACATCCACTCTGTCTCTTAACCTTTAGGAGAAACAGAAGACAACAGTACAGTGAAAGCAAGGGGATGCAGTTACATAAATTGGAAGAGATTAAAGACTATTGATTGTTTTGGAGAAAGCTTGGGAAAACAGTATACTTGTCTCTCTTCTCTGTTTCAAGGGATTTAGTAGTTAGGACAGGTGGCTTGTGGCTTTTGAAAACACTTAAGTAGCTCGTAGGAGATTAAAGGGGAAGGGAAAGAAATGGTCTAAATGATATTTTATAGACCCCAAAGTCCAACACTGGGGGAGAAGTGTGGTGATAACATTTTAGCTGCAATTGCCACAATGATTTTGGTGACATTGATTATGCATTGGAAAGGCAGGGTTTGGTTTAGTTGTAGTAATTGCAAAAATTCAGGGGGAGGCCAACACTAGCAACATTTTTCATAGGCAGGACATTCCTAGAATCTTCTGGGGTGAGATAACTAACTAACTTGCTGTACTTTAAATGAACATGTGGGGAAGATTGTGGAATCCTATGGATTAGTCTCACACATTCCATCATACACAGACCACCCTTTTGATATTCACTGAAGAACACATATTTGAAGAGTTCACAGATTTATCCCATGCATAGAGGGAATTATATTCATCCCTCACAATGGTGAAACCATGAATTTATAAAACTGAAAAGTTATGAAGTTATAAAGTTGCTGTCCTCCTCTGCCTTCCTCTCTGAATGGAATGGGTTATGCATTGACATGATAGCCATCATTGATCTGTTCTCTGTCTTTAAGCAAAGCAATGATACCAGGAGAAGTATAAGGCTTAAAAAGGGATTAATTCATAAGAAAGCAGTTGTATTATCATATAAGGTTAGATTGCTGAGACCAGTGGCATGGGAGATAATTACTTAGGTCAGATGGGAAACACTAGATATAATTGGAGCAAAAGTGAATGGTGTTATAAAAAAACAACTTGAAAGTGGATTTTTAACCCTCATCCATGGAATGGAAGAAGCCAGAATTTGGGTGCTAAAGCTGAAAAACAGGCAACAATGTTTTGCATTTAATGCAACATGTAATAGTACAGCGAGTCCTTGCTTATCAACCACAACTGGGACCGGAATTTTGGTCACTAAATGATTAAGTTGTTAAGCAAGGCATCATGTGACTGGGCCAAATTTTACAACCATTTTTATCACGGTCATTAAGCGAATCAATGGTTCCCTATTGATTTGGCTTGTTGGAAGCTGGCTGGGAAGGTTGCAAATCACAATCATGTGACTGCAGGACACTGCAACCAGTTGTAAATGTGAGCAGGTTGCTAAGCAATCAAATTGCAATCACGAGACTGCGGGGGGGGGGGTGATGCGACAGTTGTGACTTTGAGGATGGGTTGTAAGTAACTTTTTTAGGCCCATCATACCTCCAAACCATTGTTAAACAAATGGTCATTAAGTGAGGACTACCTGTATACTCCCATTATGTCTATAAATATCATGCACCCATTTTTAAGAACTCAAATTCATTTCATCAGGAATTTTACTATGGGGTTGGATATAAGATTGCAACCTCTTTTTTATGGGAGAAAAAGGTTGTTTTCACTTTATATATTGCTTAAATCCTTGAAACTGTGTTTGAAAATTCATGTCAGTTTGTCTCAGGGATGGTGTCCTTAGTCTCACTTGACTACCTACTGCCTCCAATGTCCTATACAAAATAAGCTATAGTAGTTATCAACAAGCAGTACACTCGATGTTCACCACTTTTAATACATATTTAAACCAGTATTTCGGACTTGGTTGTGCATAGTGAATCCAGTCTGTTCATTCTGTCATTTTGTTTAGAGCTTTAAGCAATGCCAATGGGAGTCACACAAGTTAAATAAATGCAGAGTATGCAATCAGGATCTGCCATGTGCAGTGGAAAAGATAATTTTGCCCCCAGGATATAGCAGAAATCTAAAGCCAGACTTTTTGAGCAATGCAAGCAGAGATCAATAAGGAGAGTGAACCACTGTTTAAATCTATTTAATTCAGCTGCTACATTTGATACTACATGTCCTTTCTGTTACCATCCCAGATTTTTTTTTAAAAAAAACACATATACAAATGCATGCTATACATACCAGTTACAGCCAGTAGTTCATAATTGTAAATGGAATGTAAGTGTGGTATTTTAGTTTAAGGCTAAAAATTAAAGAAAACACATGAATATAAGACTGCTCCCAAATTTCATCCTTGATGCTTCAAATAATAATAAACATAGATTAAAAAACAACACTGCAAAATATAATGATCCAAGTTGGGTGATTTTTTAAAAAAAAATTGTCATAAAGTAGACAAAAATGTGTTTTTTAAATAATAATTGTTTTCTAAGCATGAACATTTCCTGACAGATCACACCAAAGAAGCACCTAATTCAGCATTCAGTTTTCCCAAATGATGAGAAGCAGGACTTGAAGATATTTTCTGTGATTTCCCCAAAGCAAATGGTTCTCAGAGGCACACAAGAATTTCACATAACCATCATTGACTTTCTCCTCAGCAGCTTTTCCTGCCTCTTGAAAACACTGTCTATTAGTGGTGGCTACCACCAAGCCTTATGACTGCAAATTCCACCAATGACTGTTGAGATGACCACATTCAGAGTTCTTTCATATAGTCTGTCAAGTTCTGCACTTACTTGGCCTGATGACATCTTAAGAATAGTGACTTGATTCCCACAAGGAAGCCCCTTTTATGAACAACAGAAATCCAAGTTTCAGCATTTATAAATGTGCATTCCCTTTGTTCTACAACTGCTTTGAACCTCCAGGGAACTGATATTCTACTAATCACATATCCTAATTATTTATTTATTAGGACAAGGGATATGAACACCTGGCAACATTTACTCTGGCAATTAAGAGTGCTTATTTAGTATACCAGAAGTCTCAGCATACTGCTTGGATAAGCTTTGTAATAAGTCAGCTGCTTCAGCTATGAAAAATGTAATTAATAGGAAAATAAGTACTATAGAAAGGTCTGTGTGGGGGGAATCACTTATTTTCTCCATCAGAGAAATTACTAAATTACAACAGGAGTGGACAGTAGGCAATATGCAGCACAGAGCAAAATTAGGTGATAATAGGCAGGACACACAATGTCATCCTAATGTGTCTCATAGGGATTCTGAGGTGGGTTAAAAAGATGGAACAAGCACAGTGTGTCTTCTTCCATAAATAAATGATACAAACAAATATTAAGAAATGGTAATGAAAACAGTAAAAATATCACTTTAATATGTATGGTAAAAATATGTCCTATCTGGTTCAGTTCAACCCAGAGTTCTCATTCAAGGCGCAAATGACCAGGCACAAATTATCCTTCTTCAGACACATTATGTAAAGACCCAGCTCTCTGGAGAAGGCTCTAATGCTGAAAAAGGTGAAAGAAAAGAGAAGGACCAGCAGCAAGGTGGATGGACTCAGTTATAGTGGTGATGAGTGCAGCATTGGGAGACTTGAAAGAACAGATTAGGGTTAGATCAAAATGGAGGAAATCTGTCTGGTCACTTGATGGCACATAATTAATAAATCAATCAACCTGGTCAAATGGGGCTTGCTCCCCAGTTATTTGTGAGGAGCCATTACTCAGTTGAAAGCACTGCTTTTCATATACAGCATATTTTAAACATTTCCCTCTCCAAATCTGGCTGGGAAATATTCCCACCTAAATCAGAATTGTTGGCAGACTTGGCCTTCACTTCTCAACTTTGGCAAGTTACATATGTGGACTTCAACTCCCAGTATTCTCTGGAGTATCTATGATAGATTAGGAAACAGTGGTCTAGGTAGACAAGCAGAATGATTTGATAGAAGCCATTGTTGAAGAGTGCTTGCTTAGGCTAATTTTCATTTCCATTATTCTGCATGGACATAAGGTTTCTTTTACTCATTTTCTATTTCAAATTTAAATGATAGAACTTGTTAAGATGCCATTGAGCCAACCTTATCATCATGAATTCAGTTGTGTTAGTCTTAATAAGTCCAGAATAAGGATTGACAGTTTGTAACCTATAAATAACTGTAGATAGCATGTCAGCCCAGGAAGAACACAGTGAGAGTGTCTGTGCTTTGGTCCCATCTGTCTTTATACATTCGCCAGTTTTGAACAATTTATCCCAATTCTTGGCAAAAGTTAAATAAATAGAAGTTTACTCCTAACCCTTTTGCTTCAGCAGAAGCTTTCATATTTCTGTCTCTGATGAGAAATGCTTCTAAGTGTGAGAACATCTGGCAGCTCACTAAGGCAAAACAACTGGGAAAAGCTGAAAATCCCTTGGAGAATGTGCAACATCTGTTTGATCAGCAGTGAAAAATAAACCTGTAATAAGTTCATCTTTACAGGAAATATATACAGTATGAGAAAAAAGAAATAGTTTGTCAAAATACAGTCTGTTTTGTACAACAGGATTGATATTATCCTGCTAGATAATTGTACAGTAAGGTTTGTAGGAAAGAGTTTCATATCAGGGTAGACAATTTACCCCAAAATCCATGTGGGTGACTATGACTATCAGGATAGTCTTTCCCATTTCCTGCTACTCAGTCCTGAAATTGGAGGAGCCAATAATTCAACCTGGGATTTTCTGCATTCAGAGTTACTAGCCTACATCTTATGAATATCCTCAATTATGATTTAGGCACCTATATACATTACTCACTTGATTACTCACTTCTTGTAAGTTAGGATAGGGGAATATGATATTTTTTAAGGCCAAAAGATCTTTGATTTGTTATGATCTGTGATCCCCCCCCCCAAAAAAAAAAAGAGTATGTGAGACCAGGAGGGGACAAAAAAATGAGATATGACTTAATTTAATTTCATTTGAATTAGTTACATGCTATTAATATGGTCACCTCTTGTGTATTTAATCATTTCCCACTTCCATCATATCAAACTTGTTATTCAATTTCACTTTTGAAAAGGTTCTATGGATTGCAAAGTTTACAAGGGCTGCATTTTATATCCTACTTCCCTAAACTGGGGAGTGATTCTACTACTTGTATATACACCACAATTAGCTACATTAGATCTATTTCTAGTTGGTTTTCATCATCAGAGTAGAGGTGTCTGTTCAGAATTCCCAATTTCATTAAAATAAAAGTGGCTCCTGCCAACATCTCTTCTCAATGGTCTTCCATGTAGGAGAAGTGAAGGGGGCTATGTCTCACAAGCAATACTTCCCTGTAGCAGCCCCATGTTATTCCCCCCTGAGATGACACTGGCACTGTTGGCCTCCCAGAAACTGTTAAAGACAGAATTGTTCTGGAGGGCTGTTGGGGAATGAATGCTTGTTGTTATACTTACTGCTTTTATGGTTGCTTGCATTTTTATTGGTGTTTATGTTTTTATTCTGTTTTTATGTTTCTATGTTGTAAACTCCTGGGAGTCATTTTGCCACAAAATGTGGCAAACATTTTGCATTTCCTACAGTAGCCGTCCATATGCCAGAATAGTCAACGGTGGCAGAACGTTTATCATTCCAAGACTGCCATTAATCAATGTCATAATTAATGGAATTCCTTTGTATTGACTTGGATGGCTGTAGACTGTTTCCAGTAGAAATTGCCAGAAATCCATTTTGTTCTAGACTTCTTACTTGAGGCACAAATGACCAGGCTCAAATTATCCTTCTTCAGACACATTATGTGAAGACCTAGCTCTCTGGAAAAGGCTGTAACGAAGAAAGGTGGAAGGAAAGAGAAGAAGAGGACAACCGTAGCAAGGCAGATAGACATAGTTATGGTGGCGATGGGTGCACCATTGAGAAACTTGAAAGAACAGGTTAGGGATAGATTGTAATGGAGGAAATCTATCTATCTGGTTGCTAAGAGTCAACACCAACTTGATGGCATATAATCAATCAAATCAATCAATCATTTTGTGGATAAAACATTTTTCTGTTCTATATTTACAAATCATTTTTTTCACTATACCTGGAAGGAATACACTGGCTTGGATAGTGCAAAAAAGGCCTCCAACACATATTAGGTAAAAGTAAAGGTTTCCCTTGACATTAAGTCCAGTCATGTCCGACTCTAGGGGGAGGTGCTCATCTCCGTTTTAAAGCCAAAGAGCCGGCATTTGTCCGTAGACAGTTCCGTGGTCATGTGGCCGGCATGACTAAATGGAATGCCATTACCTGCCCACCGAAGTGGTACCTATTAGTCTACTCATATTTGCATGTTTTTGAACTGCTAGGTTGGCAGGAGCTGGGACTAGCAATGGGAGCTCACCCCGTCACGTGGATTCGAACCGCTGACCTTCCGATCGGCAAGCTCAGCAGCTCAGCAGTTTAACCCGCAGCGCCTCTCCCACAAACAAGTAATTTCCAACTCCTCAGCATCTATCACCTAACACAAACATCCCATTCTGCCTAGTAACAGGGTTGTCCCTTAATCCTTTATGGAATATCATTCCTTGTTCAGAAGAACTCTGAATATTTTTGCTTAAAGACTTATCTATTTTTTCTCACATATTAAAGTTTATTTCAGATAATTTACTTTTAAAAAAAGAAAGAAAGAAAAACATTTTACGCCCTTCTCATTGTCTGGATCCAGGAACTTAAAGAAATTCAGTCAGCACGAATGACTGAAATTGCATTCAGGTAAGCTCTAGAGTGCTTTAAAATTTTATTGTGGAGATAAACGTACCACAAAGATAAAGACGGTAACCACAAATGACACTGTCCTTAAAGTGGCAATTACTGCCACAAGTGTCATCCATTCATCTATAGTTTAGAGACAGAAGGAGACAAAATAGGTGTCTTCTGTAATGTGGTAGCAATGTGATGCACTTTATCCCCAAAGAGACTGCATCATTTCTAGTCATTGTGTTAGTTCATGACTCCTAATGGTACTTCATTAAAAGGAAATGTATTTGAAGCGTTTTTCAATTTTTACAGTTTTTTAAGATGTGGAAACATGGTAATTTTAAATCTCCCGTTGTCTCTTGGGACCGTGGTTTACAACAGATAGCCTGACAATGTTGCACAATGAATAATGTTGTTATTTACACCCCATCTGCCTCATACAATGATGCAAGAGTCATATAATTACCAAAATGTGTTATTTTTAATTTAGTGTGTTGGCTGCTGATGACACATGGGTTTGTTGCAGTACATAAATTAGCCAAGTTTTATTTGTAAATCACCCTAACCTGCAGAGGAGTAAGTAGATCCATATTTAATATGTCCAAACATATTTGCACCCTGTTCCCACCCTGCTTAATTGGTTCTAGGGAGATTAAGTGTTTTGTGCAAACACCAGAAAGTAATCAATTGATTCAGGATTGTGCTGGTCTGTGACCATAATAAACTATCCTCTCTCTCTCTCTCTCTCTCTCTCTCTCTGATTCAGGAGATTAATTTTAACCTAAAACTTATTCAGTCATAGACATAGTTAAACTAAGCCCAGCCAGCCAGTTGTCCCTTTGGAACACCTAAACCTGTTCAGTTGTCTCATTTTGCATGACTAAGAAAAAGAGCTGAAGGAAAAAGCAGCTAAAAAAGTAGGCTTCTCTATTACAACATCACCTAACAAGTTCCTGGCAACACAGAACACAGCTATATGCATATTTTGAGAGTGGAACTAATGGCCACAGGAGGTGCTGAACCTTCTTTCACTGCATTTGTTCAAGCAGAAGCTGAACACCCATGTACTTGGAGATTCATTAATCAGCATTTCTAACTGAACAAGGGATTGGACTCAACTGCCTAAATGCCCCTTTCTAATGCTATGATGCTCAACTAGTACTTTGAAGGGAATAGTTTAGGTTTACCTTAACTCTCTCCTTGACTTTCTTATGTATTTCATACCTGAAGCTCCTTCATGGGGACATTTAAAAAACATATTTCCACCTGCAGTCTGAATTAGTTGATCCCAAACATTTCTTCATAATGTCTTAATTGGCTGTCCAAAAATGTTTAACTTCACCTGAATAATAATCTCAAACTCTGAATACCTGCTTTTTTCATGAAAAAAGTGTGAGTGCTGGTGGCAGAAGGGAAGGCAGCAGTTCCCAATAAATGCACATCCTTTCTATTGTACTTTTCAGTCATATAAGAAGTGCAGGGAGATTTGTGCTATTAGCATAGCAATTTATCTTAGCACAACACTTTGCACAATGGTTATCTTGTCTGAATATAATTGGCTCATTAACCAAAACTCTAGCAACTTATTCTCAAATCAAAGACAAGAAATAGTGAAAATCTGAACTTCTAATAGAAGCAAGTGTTTTGTGCAAAAGCAGAAATAAACAAGGCAGCAGATCTGTGACCTTTCAATTCCAGCCATCCTTTATCATACATCCTTAGATCAGTGGCATCTGCAGCAAATCACAGTGACATCACCACACAAATGCCACCAATATGTACTTAGGTTCAGACATCTGATGTGAATATGTAAGTTGAGGCATTTTGTGACAAATGTCATCATGTACATGTTATCATTCCCCCCACCCCTGCTTTCCCTGCTGCAGATGCTCATACCTCAGAAACTTTTTCATTCCTGCCAGCTACAAAGCAGTAGGAAGCTACCACATAGCGAGTGACAAATAATTTGAAAATATAATGAATCTAAGAGAAAAACAGACTGATCGTTTTGTTCTTTACATGCCCCTTTCCCAGTGTGGGATAAAACCTTCCCCCCTCAGTGAGTATGATTGTCCTTTTGCAGTAGCAGACATTCTGATAGTAAACCTTATGGCTGTCTTTGAACACCTTAACCCAGTTAGCTACTAAACAAGAGATAGTTGCATAAAGTAATCCTGGCAGTACTGTATACAAAGCCACTAAAGGGGTCAAAGATGCTGTTTGGGAGATACAGAAGACTCAGAACTCTGGGCAGCTTCACACTGTAAAATAAATTATTTATGCATGTATATAACCTTGTTCTACAGATAACGTATCAATCCACTCAGATCCAGCCGGATCAATCCACTTAGCACACTACCTGTAGGGGAAGGTTTCACAGATCACTTAATGGCAGATAAGGCTGGGGTCATATGAATCTCTGGGAGGATGTTGTTCCAAATGGCAAGTGCTTCAACGCAGAAGGACCACTTCTTGGATTCTGTTACATGGCATTGCTTAATCAACAAGACCTAATTCAAGCTAAAACTATTGGGACATAGAGGATGGAGTGACAATACAGAAGACAGGCAGTCCTGCAAACAGGTGGGCCCTATGCCATGTAGGACTTTACAGAAAATAACCAGTACCTTGAATTGCACTGAGAAGCCAACTGGCAACCAGTGAAGATCATATAACAGGGGTGTTACATAAGCATAGTGAGGCTTGCCCATCAATGCTCATGCTGCTGCATTCTGGACCAGCTGCAGATTCCAAGTGGTCTTCAAGGGCAGCCCCATGTAAAGGGTATTGCAATAGTTTACACACAACATAACAAGGCATGAGTGACTGTAAGGAGGCCTCTCGATCCAGGAATGGTACACACTGGTACACAAGTTGAACAGGTGCAAAAGCCTTCCTGGCCACAGCTGACACCTACTGAGTGTCTAGAGAGACCACATTTGTTGAGCCTCATTAAAAGTCAGACTTGATCACAGACATTGAAAGGAACAGTTATCTCTCAGGTAAGGCATGCACACGCCAGAGGGAAAGTATAAAACAGAGAGTGTTGGTTTATACCCCCTCCCAACCACCCAATGTCTTCAAAGTTAATTAGCTAGGTTAGTTATATGAGCTTTGGAGTTAACACAACATGCTCCCCCATCACCTGATTAAGTGTGTTGTGCAAACATGCCTAAACATAGCAAAGCAAAGCCTCTATTGACATTAATTAGATTTGGAATCAGATTAAAAATGCTTATTAGTCTTTCTTTTTTGACATATTCAAAGAAAGAGAATCATCCAGAGGGTATCAAGAATGATTTGACAAAATTTATCCAGAGAAAGAGACTTACTTGATTGTAAGAAGCAAAGAAGTCCCGTGGAATTAAACCAAAGGTCTATATAGTACAGTCTCCTGTGTCCCATGAAGACAAAGCACTTCCCTTCAGAAAGCTTAAGGACAAACCTACAGTAGATCCACAGCAAATGTAATTTAAAGGGACACATTTTCTTCGTCTACTGTAGAGAAACTGTATAACCCTCATGATGAGTAGGTTTAACTTGTGCTATGCACAATATTATATTGTATTTTTTTTTTCCTGATCAGTTCTTGTTCAGTTAGGTGAAATTATGTTTGTTTTAGAAATTTCAAAGGGAAAAAAGTGAATTTCAGTGAATTTTCATGGCTGGAGTGTTCTTGTACTTACCTATTAATTAGCTGGCTAAGAATTCTGCTGAAATTTCTGTAATTCACTGTGCCACTGTGTCTTTAATGGTCTGTGTTTTCCCAGGCTTCCCAGGTTTCAGTTAAAAAAAAAAAGACTGCACAATATTATTTTTCCCTCAAAGCTTTTCTTGTTTAGGGCAGTACACACAGCCAGTCTTTAGAGCCCTGGAAAGACACCCAACAGAAAACAACAGCAATGATATCACATGCCACTCCAACTACAATAATCAACTAATCTCAAAAACACCACTAAAATACATTTTAAATGAAGTCTCAAGCACCTGGTAAAGTAGGAAAAAAAGGTCTTTTTGCAGTGGAAGAAAACTTTTAAGAAATTGCAAAGAAAAATTTGGCTCAGCAATGCTTAGAAACATTAAACTAACCCATAAAATAGCATAAAACTAACCTCAGTTATAAGAGCTCCGGGGGCATGGATAAAACCTTGGGGGGGGGGGGTAAAGACCATGCCTTATCAAACACTTTGAAAGAAAGATAAAAAGTACACTGAAGGTGAAAGGTCCCCTGTGCAAGCACCGAGTCATGCCTGACCCTTTGATGGGACACTGCTTTTGCGACATTTTCTTGGCAGACTATAGCGGGGTGGTTTGTCATTGCCTTCCCCAGTCGTCACCTTGCCCAGCAAGCTGGGTGCTCATTTCACCGACTTCGGAAGGATGGAAGGTTGAGTCGACCTGAGACGGCTACCTGAGAATCCAGCTTCCGCTAGGATCGAACTCGGGTTGTGGGGGGAGTTTCAGTTGCAATACTGCTGCCTACCACTCTGTGCCACACAAGGCTCTAAAAAGTACTCTACAACCTCATTAATCACAACATCCATAAATGTAAGCTTTAAATCAAGTTCCCCCAAATGCATTTTTCCCAATTAAGTTACCACAAAGATAGTATCTTCTTATATAAAGGGTTATTTTGTCTTTTATTTACCTTCAAGGGTTTTTCCCCCCCTTTCTTTTTATTAGGAAGCAATAGAACATATGGAAGAGTTTTATGTTCTGCTATTTCAATAATTTCAAATACAGCATTCAACGCCATATTTAAAGAATACAATCTGGGACATAATTGAAGTATTGGACCTTGAATTTATATTAGGCATGTTAACAGCTGCTAAAATGGGCATTGATTTTCAATGGAAAAAGCAATGCACACCTAAAACCTTTGATTGGTTTATAAGAAATGGAACTTTGGCCAAGCTTAAAAAATAAATCTAAAATTAAATTAAAAAGTTTAATACTGACTTCCCACATCTGCCATTTGCACTTAATTTTCAGTATTTTTACTTTATATGCGAAAGTATAGAACTATCACGAGCTAAAAAAGTTGCCATGTGTCTGAGAGTTGCCCCCTCCCTTTTCTTCTGTTTTGCATAAACTGCTATTTCTCCTGATTTTCAAATTGTTAAGCTGTTCTAAAGCCAATTATCACCTCATCATTTTTGGCATACACAATCTTCTCATAAAAGACTTTTTGGATAATCTTTATGGCATAATGGAAATGTAAAATTAACTTTCAATATTCCGGATCAGTTGGCTGTAAACTGTACTGTAGAGTAAATCCCAAACTCTTGCATAAAGTGCTTAAGGGAACAGCAAGCCCATTTGAAAAGGCCTAAAAGACAGAAAATAATACACAAACTCTCCTGTACAGTCACTTTGTATAAGGCATGGCTGTAATGCTGGCCAGGGAATTCTGGGAGTTGAAGCCCATACATCTTAAAGTTGCCAACTTTGAAGAACACTTGTGTTAGGCTTTGTTCACCCAAGGTTTTATTTGCAAGCCTCAAACCACTTCTCAGCTGCCATCAATTTTCAGTTAGTCAGTTAAAATTACATTCCATAATCTTAATACTGGGTATGATGAAAAAGGACATTCACCTTTAAAAAGTGGTCAAGAGTTGTTATTCAGCCTATTTTCTGTTTTAACAGCACCAACTTTCTCTTATCCTGCACACAACCCCCAGCCAAAAGAAGAGGAGGCACCTCTGCCATCCATTATAATGTTTAAGATTTATTAGGACAAGCTTTCAAGTCAGCATTAGGAAATATCAGAAATGCAGCTCCAGAAGCATGGGACTTTTCCACTTCCTCTCCTATTGATCACTAAAGGTATTAAGAATATTGATAGCAAGCAAGGAATTCCTTGCACCAAATACCAAGATGCCATCCATAACATCAAAGGAATCAGAAACATCAGAAAATACTTCATGAGTTACTTCCTAGAATATTTCAGCAGCAGACAAAATACAATAGCTGACACATCTGTAGTGCCAAAGACAAACATATGGAAAATGTGGTTACATACAAGGATGGAATTCCAACTGATCATAACCAACATTAAGATGAAGAATTTGGCACCATTTAGATCAACCAAAGATGTTATCTATTATAGAAGTAATATGTCTCTCAGATTTGATGGTTCTGTTGGAAAGCCTTGTATCCATATAGATTTGAATTATACCTCATTGTATATTTTTGGGAGGTGACAACTACTGGCAAAACTCATGGGGTATGGAAACCATCTTCTCAATGATGTCAAGTTCTTCCAAAGATTTTCATTCCTTTTCCACCAGTTTTCAAGGATCAAATGGAATGTACCTGTGTGAAAAAGCAATTGGCTGTTTTGTCAATGTGAAGTTTTATCCTTTTTTCCATTTAATTCACCAGTTTCATGAAATAAATTTTGATGATGCTGAAGATTTGAAGGAAAACTGTCAAGAGGAAGAGTGTGTAGAAGCATAATCAGCTCTGCATTGTTGTATTTGGTTTCTTGGTGAGTATTAGCTGAGGTTCTCATAAAATGTGCCTTCTAAGCTCGACAGAGGAATATCCCTGCTTAATGTGCACTTTTATTTCATGATCCATCTTTGTAAAAGCACAGGCCTAAGCTAGTTGACACAAATGGGCATGATAGGTATCTGCAGTTTCCCCTTCCTATTGTCATGCCCATTAAAAATTGTATCATTCAAAGGGTGTATTGCAGACAGGCTTGAAAGAGTTGGTAAGCACAAGCTGAGCTTTCTCATAATCTTCAGCTCTTTTTGTGGCAGACAGCATTTGAAAAGTCTGATGAACTTCACTGTCAGAATAGCGTAAGAGCACTGGGCTCCTAGTAGTGAATAATTTTCCCTAAGGACACGAAAGAGAGTTTTTAATCTTTCAATCTAGTGTTCTCATCTGTGTCCCGAAGTAGAGTTTATGAAAGGAGAACTCAGGAAAAAAAACAAAAAAACAAAAACAAAACAGAGACCATTCTGGAAATACTTGGCTGCAAGATAATAACTTAACTATGTGTAGTAGAGAAAAACACATATATACACACATGTGTGATGGCTTCTTCTATGCTCTAAGATTTGCATTAAAAAATGTGAACCTTTAAATTTTGTGCAAACAGACCTCAGCAAAATCTTACCCCACATTCTATATTATGTCTCCTGAAGATTACTCCTGAAAGTATCAAAGACAATTATCATTGGAAGAGACCTTAAACCCTTTCTGCTGGGTTGGCTCCCAGCTTCTTTTTCTTGTTTGTTCCTCCTCAGCTATGCTCCTCTGGTCACTAACAGGGATCTCTTAAGACAAAGTTGTTTTGTTGTTTATTCATTCAGTCGCTTCCGACTCTTCGTGACTTCATGGACCAGCCCACGCCACAGCTTCCTGTCGGTCGTCAACACCCCGAGCTCCCCCAGGGATGAGTCCGTCACCTCTAGAATATCATCCATCCACCTTGCCCTTGGTCGGCCCCTCTTCTTTTTGCCCTCCACTCTTCCTAGCATCAGCATCTTCTCCAGGGTGTCCTGTCTTCTCATTGTGTGGCCAAAGAATTTCAGTTTTGCCTTGAATATCATTCCCTCAAGTGAGCAGTCTGGCTTGATTTCCTGGAGGATGGACTGGTTTGATCTTCTGGCAGTCCAAGGCACTCTCAGAATTTTCCTCCAACACCACAGTTCAAAAGCATCGATCTTCCTTCTCTCAGCCTTCCTTATGGTCCAGCTCTCGCAGCCATATGTTACTACGGGGAACACCATTGCTTTAACTATGCGGACCTTTGTTGTCAGTGTGATGTCTCTGCTCTTAACTATTTTATCGAGATTTGTCATTGCTCTTCTCCCAAGGATTAAGCGTCTTCTGATTTCCTGACTGCAGTCAGCATCTGCAGTAATCTTCGCACCTAGAAATACAAAGTCTTTCACTGCTTCTACATTTTCTCCCTCTATTTGCCAGTTATCGATCAAGCTGGTTGCCATAATCTTGGTTTTTTTGAGGTTTAGTTGCAAGCCAGCTTTTGCACTTTCTTCTTTCACCTTCATCATAAGGCTCCTCAGTTCCTCTTCACTTTCAGCCATCAAAGTGGTATCATGTGCATATCTGAGATTGTTAATGTTTCTTCCAGAGATTTTAATTCCAGCCTTGGATTCCTCAAGCCCAGCATGTCGCATGATGTGTTCTGCGTACAAGTTGAATAGGTAGGGTGAGAGTATACAGCCCTGCCGTACTCCTTTCCCAGTCTTAAACCAGTCCGTTGTTCCGTGGTCTGTTCTTACTGTTGCTACTTGGTCATTATAGAGATTCTTCAGGAGACAGACAAGATGACTTGGTATCCCCATACTGCTAAGAACTTGCCACAATTTGTTATGGTCCACACAGTCAAAGGCTTTAGAATAGTCAATAAAACAGAAATAGATGTTTTTCTGAAACTCCCTGGCTTTTTCCATTATTCAGCGGATATTGGCAATTTGGTCCCTAGTTCCTCTGCCTTTTCTAAACCCAGCTTGTACATCTGGCAATTCTCGCTCCATGAATTGCTGAAGTCTACCTTGCAGGACCTTGAGCGTTACCTTACTGGCATGTGAAATGAGTGCCACTGTTCGATAGTTTGAACATTCTTTAGTGTTTCCCTTTATTGGTATGGGGATGTAAGTTGATTTTTTCCAATCTGATGGCCATTTCTGTGTTTTCCAAATTTGCTGGCATATAGCATGCATTACCTTGACAGCATCATCTTGCAAGATTTTGAACAGTTCAGCTGGGGTGCCGTCGTCTCCTGCTGCCTTGTTATTAGCAATGCTTCTTAAGGCCCATTCAACCTCACTCTTCAGGATGTCTGGCTCTAGCTCACTGACCACACCGTCAAAGCTATCCCCGATATTGTTATCCTTCCTATACAGATCTTCTGTATATTCTTGCCACCTTTTCTTGATCTCTTCTTCTTCTGTTAGGTCCTTGCCATCTTTGTTTTTGATCATACCCATTTTTGCCTGGAATTTACCTCCAATGTTTCTAATTTTCTGGAAGAGGTCTCTTGTCCTTCCTATTCTATTGTCTTCTTCTACTTCCATGCATTGCTTGTTTAAAAATAATTCCTTATCTCTTCTGGCTAACCTCTGGAATTTTGCATTTAATTGGGCATATCTCCCCCTATCACTGTTGCCTTTTGCTTTCCTTCTTTCTTGGGCTACTTCTAGTGTCTCAGCAGACAGCCACTTTGCCTTCTTGGTGTTCTCTTTCTTTGGGATGTATTTTGTTGCCGCTTCCTGAACAATGTTGCGAACTTCTGTCCAGAGTTCTTCCGGGACCCTATCTACTAAGTCCAGTCCCTTAAATCGATTCTTTACTTCCACTGCATATTCCTGAGGGATATTAGTGAGCTCATATCTAGCTGATCTGTGGGTCTTCCCTAATCTCTTTAGTCTGATCCTAAATTGTGCAAGAAGAAGTTCGTGATCAGAACTACAGTCAGCTCCAGGTCTTGTTTTTACCAACTGTATAGATGACCGCCACCTTTGGCTGCAAAGGATGTAGTCAATCTGATTTCGGTGTTGTCCATCTGGTGAAGTCCATGTATAAAGCCATCTCTTAGGTTGTTGGAAGAGAGTGTTCGTTATGCAGAGTGAGTTGTCTTGGCAAAATTCTATCAGCCTATGTCCTGCTTCGTTTTGTTCTCCCAGGCCATGCTTACCTGTAATTCCAGGTGTCATTTGACTGCCCACCTTAGCATTCCAGTCTCCCGTGATGAAAATAACATCTCTTTTAGGTGTGTTGTCCAGTAGGTGCTGCAGATCTTCATAGAACTGCTCTACTTCAGCTTCTTCAGCATCTGTGGTTGGGGCGTATATTTGGATCACTGTGATGTTAGATGGCTTGCCCTGAATTCGAATCGAGATCATTCTATTGTTTTTTGGATTGTATCCAAGCACTGCTTTAGCCACTTTACTATTAATTATGAAGGCTACTCCATTTCTTCTGTGGTTCTCTTTTCCACAGTAGTAGATCTGGTGGTCATTTGATGTGAAGTGGCCCATTCCAGTCCATTTCAGTTCGCTGATGCCCCAAATGTCTATCTTTAATCTTGACATCTCACCAATAACCACATCCAATTTGCCCTGGCTCATAGATCTTACATTCCAGGTTCCAATGGCGTGTTGATCCTTAGAACATCGGATTCGCCGTTCACCACCAGCACCGTCGGCCGCTAACCATCCTTTTGGCTTTGAGCTAGCTGCGTCATCATGTCTGGGGCTAGTTGAACTCATCCTCTGTTCCTCCCCAGTAGCATTTTGACCATCTTCTGACCTGGGGGTCTCATCTTCCGATGGTATACCGACATATCTCTGGTTGTACTGATCCATTTAGTTTTCATGGCAAGAATACTGGGGTGGGTTGCCATTACCTTCCCCAGGGATCGCATTTAGTCTGACCTCTCTGTCATGACCTTCCCGTCTTGGGTGGCCCTTCATGGTTTAGCTCATGGCATCATTGAGGTGCTCAAGCTCCAGCACCACGACAAGGTAACGATCCTTTGCTGAAGAAGACAAAGTTAGGATCAGGGAATTAAATACTACTGGGCCTAGTTGCAAAGTTCTTCAGCCCAAGCCCCAATACTATAGGGGGAAGGGTCCACCATATTGATTCATTGGTTGCCAATAGGTGTTAATGCTATCCTTACTCTAGTCTATATTAGAAAAAATGAGTATGTCTTTACTAACTGAGCAAAGTAGCATGGCTTTGAAATCACTAAGGTATGCTATGCACAATTTAATTTGCTAATACAAGAAGTAAACCACCTCACATATTCTACTGACCTCTAGTGATTAGCTGTGAGAATTATTTTCAAGGGACTACTTTGTATGACCTTCTCTGTAGTCATGGAAACAATGTCCCACCTCAACAGCTCAGGGAACTACTAGTTCTCTAAAGTATCCTTTTCAAACAACACATCTCATGTCATTCCATTATTTTCTTCTTTAAGAGCCTATTTAAAAATATTAGTAGTCTAATTTACTCTAATACATTATCTTGATCATTAAATACAAGGAATGTGAACTAGCTTTCACATCCTCCCTTCTACAGTGAGGAAAGGTATGGTGTAAGGTTAATCCACTAAAACAATCATTCATAGCAAACTGACATTAAAGAATCTAAGAAACCCAGATCACAGATGGCATTAAATGTGCTGAACAAAAGATGAACAACTGAAAAGGAGAGCATGCACTGTGGTCTGAGGTGGGGAAAGAAATTGGAGTATCTCAGATCATAATTAATGATGCACAGACAAATGTTTCAGAGTGAGTCTTACCTGGAAAAAGGTTGGTTGGCCTGTTTTTGTAAATTCTGGGCAAAAAAGAACCAAACAGCTCTCAGAGAGCTCACCTTAAGACTCCTAGCTTATTCCATTTTCAAGATTCTTGCCTTCTTGATAATATACCTAACTAATGAGTCTCATTGTGAATCTTTCTTTCTGCTTGTACTTTACTGTAAGGGGTTTGATGCACTGAAATGGACCAGAGAGGGAAGAACCTCCCAAGTGCCAGAAGAAAATGGAGGAACCCTGCTGAAGCAAGCCAAGGACCAATCTAATCCAGTATTCCACATTACATAGTGCCCCACCATGTGAACTCAACAAGCTCACAGGAACAGACAGGAAGCTATTTCCCAGCAGTTGGTATTTAAGTACAAGCCTGAGCTCCAGGACAACCATCAGAGCAATAGCTAGAGATGTTCTAATACCAATCGAAGCGAAGGAGAGAACAACACCCCTACCAACACAAGCAGGGCAAGCCACAGTATATAATCTGAGAGCAAGGCCCACTCCCTCTTTGCACTGAAGATGTTGCCTAGTCTGGCAATGAAACGTCTGCAAGAAAACAACAAGGCTCAGAGAGCACCAAGGACTCCACATGTTCTAATACTCCATGAATTTGTCCAGAAATCTGACCATGGATAGTTGTTGTTATAAAAGCATGACTTCCAGTCAATACCCAAAAGCTGATGTTGCCCTGTTGTTTTTAAGGTATCACGAGTCTGATTGTTTTCTTTATTGGGACTTCTCTAATTGTGTGCAGATGCTAATGTGATCATCCTGTACATTAAGACATTGATTCCTGCTTCCTGTTCAGTTCAGCTTTTGACTGAGGCAGGGGATGTTAGGGGAATTTTGTTGGCCTTTTAAAGCCAAAATAAGAATCCTCTTCAGAGTCAGGTGGCTGTAAATGTCAATCCGATGACACTATTTGGTATGTCACCCCTTTGCTGTTTTCTAGGTCCAGACACTTGCCTCTTTTAGAAACCTTTAGGTTTCTATGTTCTCTTCAAGTGTTTAGAGTCTCTTCTCCAATGAGGAACATTAAACAAACAAGTCCCTCTTGTGGGGGGAGATGGGTGGTGGCAAAAAAAATCGAATAAAGAAATAAAATAAAGAAATAAACTTGGAATAATCTGTAACAGAAATAACTAGTCATATAAGCAAAGACCTTTATCTTGATTTTGTCATACCGCATGTGCATGCATGTGCTTGTGTTTCTTGTTTTATTATTTTTGTTTTGTTAATGGGCTTACCATAGCTGTCTGTGTTTGTGTAAGAGACAGAAAGCATGCAATATGCAATTTCTGGGAGAAACCACCATAGATAAAGAGAAAGGGATGATCTGGTTAGTGCCAAAACAGCCAATTCATCTCCAGTCTAATGAAGTAATATTTGGAGAAATAAGCCAGGTGGAAATCATGTCATTCTGAGTCCCTCTTACCACAGAATATTTATTTCACATTGAAAAGGAACTATATGGTTGTAGATTCTGCAGAAATTGCATCCAATGGTGCCCTGAAAATATGCCATCTGTAATCTGTAATCTGCCATATACACAGATTTCAGGTTATTAGCAGCAGGAAAAAAAAATGCTTAAAGCCAAGTTAAATATTTATTAATGAATTAAAGCAATGTAATTAGCATGAGATTAGGAGATACTTGAAATATGATTAATAGTTAATTAGTTTAACTCATATGGGAAATCATTGTTTCTGTAAACTCTGTGAAGCTGATGATGGAAGTATCTTTGCTGTGAATCAGCAGCAAGAGTGTAAACAATGCCTTTAGCTTATAAATGCTTGGCAGAAAACTGAAATCTCAAGATGGAATGATCCCAGGCAAAGATGAAACAGACACTTTCATGGTCTGAAATTAAAAGATACTCTTCAAGTAGACACATGCTCTTGGTTCAGGATGCTGTGACTGCTCTCATCAGCAAACAGACCTTGTGTAAAAAACTGTCCCTCATTTTAAGTCTTATATAGAGTCTTTCGGAAACTCTTTGTGTAAATCTGATGTAGTTTTCTGTTCCTACTTAAACTATTTTCTTAAACAACCACAAAGTAACAACAACAACAACAACAACAAAACTGTCATTGCATAATTGCAACTTTTAGAAACATTTTTATGCATTTTTCACCAACAAATTAGATGTTTGTATGGATTGTTGAATCAGTGAAAAATAGACAGTAGTGAGTACTGTTATGTTAATGCTGTTATGTTCATTAGCAAGCTTTTCAGCTGGATTTGAAATACTTGGCAAATTCACTCCAAGAAATCCACAGGATTCTTTAATTCTCTACTTGGCATATGGTCATCCTTCCCACCCTTGTATAGAAGCAAGGCTTCGTAACTGGAATATAAATGAATGGTTGCAGCTACTGTAGCCCCTCTGCAGAATGTAATTCATTAGACCAGCAAGAATAAGTTTCTTGTTTCATTTATTTACATTTATTGTTCATTAATAAAGCTTTTCTCTAGAACTGTGTCTCTATTATGAATTATTAGGCCACCATGTCTGCCCTGCTGTCTGGAAGAATACTTGAGCAGAGTTCACAACAGAGGACTTCTAACAAATGTTAGCACCTTTAAACAACAAGCATTCTGTTCATATAGACAACCTGGATGAATTGTAATAAAGAAAGGAATGCCACTAAGCTTGCAGCTTATGCCATCTAATATTGCATGAATAAATTTCATTTTCTAACATCATGGAGCAGCCAGGAGTATAATAAATTACCTGCCTAAGCCCTTTGAGAATTTTTGCATAATTTACCAAAACAAATTGATTTTAGCAAGAAAGCTGCTAAGTTGCATGAGTAGGATGGGCTTTTCTTAACATGATGAATTTAATTTCAATTTCCCTGTTTGCATGAATTCACTCTGGCAATTCATCATGGCAAAAATTAAATAACAGCCATCTTTTAGGTGAAGAATGCATAACTTATAAAATACGTTTGAATGACAGTAGAGAATTAGAAGGGTAAAGGCGTTATGACATTTGCCAAAGAAACAAGGACAAACAGCTATAGCAACAAAGTGGTAATAGTGATTCAGGCCATTGTGGCTTGATCTTTTTAAACGCAATACAAGGTTTTTCAAATTTAAACTAGTAATTCCCACATTTGGGGGAACACTTGAAACATATATATAAGCTTGAAATCCCACAGATTTCAGTGGTACCAAATGGTGAAGTCCCAAAATGTTTTCCAAGCCTTTTAGCATCCAGAATACTTTATGCAACACTTGAGACAAAAACAAACAAACATTTGAGAGGAAATCCTTAAATAATGAGTACATATTTGGAAAAGTAGCATTCAATATCCTGTGTAGTAGGAAAAGGCTTGTACCAGTCACTATAGATGATGTAGCACACAGTATCATGAATGTGGATTTTTCCAATCACATATTAAAAAGAAAATAAATAATAAAGCCTATGATATTGCCATAGATTAGTATGGTTGAAATTTAAGGAGTTTGAAGTCCATCACATGCGTAAGCACCCACTTGGGAAATGTTTCGATATAACATTACATGGGATAGTATTAGTGGGTTTCCATTTCATCTTATTTTATGCTCCTACAAAACACCTGACTAGCTGAAATTTAACTTTGAAGTTCTCATTGCCATCCCATAAGGTGGAAAAAAAAAATGTTTAAATTGATTTCAGAAGGCATGGCAAGGAAAAACAACTTTTCATTGGAGCCTGTCTCTCATTTAGCAAAGTGGGAATTGGTACATATACCATCTGGAATATCTTGGGGAAAGAGTGTGTAAAACATAAAGTATAAATAAATGCATTCCTTCAGCACAAATACCAGATGAAAGTTACCTTTTATCTTCATTATAATTCAAGGAGGACTGATACACTCCAGTAATGTAAGCAAATTGCTCTCCCATGCTGAAAAGCAAAATGGATAGCTATCTATACCTTTCTTCCTCTTTTCGAAACTCAAGGCAGTTTCGAACAATCAAAAATACAATTTCTGAAACATACAAATAATCCTTTCTAGCATTCCATGTGTGTGTTTGTGTATATATGTATACACTGGAAGAGAAAAGGTTTAAATATCAAGAATCTCAGCAAAGATAAGACATCCAAGCTATGTACATAGTCAAAAGAAATAATAATAATAAAAAAAGCCATGCATTTTAAGAGCAATTGTTGCATCTACTTTTTATATCCCATAATTCTTCCCATAGCAAAGAGATATATGGCTTTCTAACATATGAGTCGTACCTGAACAACTGTATTTCATGACAGTGGTTGTGTTCACACATGATTAGATGCTTACAGAATTAACCAGTTTTCTGAGTTTGAAGCACAAATTAAGCAAAGGGTCTTGGTTCACACAGAATGCTTGGCTAAAGAACTAATCAAAGTTAAAACTACCACCTCTATTCAATGTATTGTGTGAATACAGCTGATGGATAGGCATGTAGGTGCCTCTAAGAAGTAATTATATGTGTTCTGAATTACAGCAAATTTCCATAGCTTTCCACCAACCGTCCTTAGATTTCTTGAAAAGAATGGGATGACATCCATACTTTTTGCTTAAAGTCCCATTTACATCTCATCCGGACATTGCCTTCCCCCCCCAAATATAATTCTTATAGATCTGTTTAACCAATCAGGCTTTTCATCCAAAGAGGATTCATGAAAGCTAGTTTGAAAGAGAAAGATATTAAACTTTCCAAATTTCTTTTGGCCTCTTACATTTACACATTAAGAATTATTCACATAACATAAGCCTTCTTAAAATGAAGCTATAACCAAGATTCAGTAAGACTGCAGTACAATGCAGTGAGGAACAGCACTCAGTGTTAGCAGCTCTCCGCTCTGTGGTTAATACATAAATGATTAAATTTGAAGCTGGTTCTTTTAAACCACAAACTGTTTAATAGCTGCATCTTGGCTACATCTCAAAGTGCGAACTAAACAGATGCATTGTCTCCATAGTTTTTATCATTGGTTCCTGAAATAATCCTTCTGGTTAATGATCCTGATTTTTTTTTTTTAAAAAAAAAATCATTACAGTTAACCACTACTGATATTTTACTTTCAGCATTTTGGCAGTCAGAATTGCTTAAATGAAACAGTTCAATCTTTGTAAATGACAATAATTGTTCTTATTATGGCAACCTGCAGGACTTCCACTTTGGTGCATTTTGATCCATTATAGCCCCCAATGCTACAGTAATTAGCATAAAGTCACATTTCCATAGGTCTTTGTCAGAATCAGAAAGTTCACTGGAATTCTGTTTTGTTTGAGGCTGACAAATGTAATTTTGCAGTAAGGCGTATCAGCAATAAACTCTGTCAACTGAATTTGGCTTCCAGCAGTTGGAAAGCTAAGACACAGAAAAAGTCTTACTATTTAAGAATGATACTATTGTTTACTTTTAAAAAACTTTTTTGCCTTTCTCTAAAGTTCACAACTCTTTGCAGTGGGTGCACAATGCTCTATAACTGTCTTGCTCTCCACCCTTTCTTACCTGTTGTGTGTGTGTGTGTGTGTGTGTGTTTTGATCCTAATGTCACTTAATAGGCAGTCTTATCAGTGTTTGTATAATTCAAAAATAGAGCAAGCTTTAAGTAACAGAAATAGTGAGCAGAACAGGTTAAAAAGTGATTTAGCATATACAGTATAATAGCATTTAGTTTAGAATTTAGTAATTTTTGTTGATATGTGTTTATAGTGAAGCATGATTCATGGCTCTTCCCCCACCACCCCCAGCACCACCACCACAACAATGGCTCTGTGAATTAGGCTGGGCTGAAATAATGGCATTAGCCCAAATCACCCAGGGAGTTTCTCTGGCTCAGGATAGATTTGAATCTATGTCTCCTCAGTCTAAGTTTAATACCTAAACCTCTACCCCACATGGGCTCTCTTTCCACAATAGAAAATTCTTGGTCAAGAATGAACCTTCTTAAGCTTCATATGGTTACTAGGTAACATGCATATAGATCAGTAAATGAGGTCTCTTCCCTGGATGACCCACTAGTACGCAGTATTTCATGGCTGTAAGAAAAACAGACAAACTGATGGATCATTGAACAAGTCAACTCAGAGTTCTCACTAGAGGCACAAATGACCAGGCTCCAATTATCCTACTTCAGTCACATTATGCGAAGACCCAGCTCTTTTAGGATTTCTGCTCACAGCGTACCCTAACGCTTGCCAGGCAAAGCAAAGAAGAAGATTTTTTTTGGGGGGGGGAGGGGAGGAGGGATATAGCATGTCCTTCTGAAATTTATTTCACAAGGATGCTTGGACTGTCCATAGGTTTTTATCTTAGACCTATCATATCTGGGCTGCAAAATTCTTGATAAACACTGCAGAGATCCAGAAAACCCTGTTGACCTTTAGTGATTGTTCAGAACCTTACAGACCAGATCTGGTAGTCTCTTCTTAGCTGCTGAGTAAACTCTCTTTGATTGTTGATCAGGGGTTCTTAAGTCTTCCGCTGGTTAAGCTATAATTATTTTTATTTCTTTATGCAGGGATTTGACTTATTGATAAGCCATCCTAAACAGGCTTATTTGAGAATGGAATCTAAATCTTTAAAATAAGCTACTCTGAATTAATGAGAATGATCCTAACATATATCTCCACCCAGATTATCCCAGAGTTATCCATCTGTGTGTCTGAGTGTCTTGCTAGATTCTCAGCACCGAACCGGCCCTTTTAGGAGCTAAACTTGAATCCTCTTCTGTAGGTAGCAGATCAGGATCTGATGCTGAAGGACTCCCCCAAATAAGACTCTGACTCAGTTCACGGAATTGGCTAGATTTGCTCAACATCCTAAGCCATTAGCTACAGCTTATATTTCACAGTTGTGTGGTTCACACCATACACAAGCTTCATGTAATATGTGTGTGCATGTGAACAGCCTATAATGCTCCTAATGCTTCTTTCTTAAGAGCAAGAAAGAGGCAATTGATGGCTGTGGCAGTACATCTTCCTGCTCCAAGCACACCCAATGGTCCACTAAGTTCTATCATCAGTCACGTAAATATTTAGTGCCCATCCTGAATATGGTTATATCTAAAAGTTGGTTAGGGCAGAGATTGTCCCTGCATTGCAACAGTATGTTAGCACTTCCTCTGAAGGTGCCCTCTTTTCTTCTTTGGGGAGAGAGGAGAGACAGCCCTAATAGCTTCAGCAAATGAAATCAGAATATATTGCTATAATAAATATATGTTTCCTCTTTTACTGTTATTATTTAACCTTTATGAAAGAGAGAGGAAAATCATATTGCTTGGCTATCGTTTAGAAATAGCTGTCTCGTCTTTATTAAAAGCGACATAGAATAATTAATAGATGCTAATATCTTTTCTGCACTATACTGGGATTCTTGCATTTTATTTCATTATTCACTTTGCTATCAACAGTATACATCAGGATTAGCTATTTTTAAATGGTTATTAACTTACACAGAACAGTGTGTTTGTGAAGCCATTTTGGTTATGTTAATATTAATAACTTGCTGAATTTCTGCCACCCAAAATGGCAATAGGTTTTGAATTTGATTGTATTAAGTGATATTCATCTCTTGGTATTATAATTTTAAGGATTTGAAGATTACTCATTTGTTAATGAGCACTTTTTTGCATTTTAATTGTCTTAAAAATAGCTTTGAAATCAAGGTGAACACAAGGTCATAAATAGAACTGATTGGCTATATATGAATGCAGTAACTTGAGAAAACAGGTACAGAGAGATATTGAGCCCAGCTGAGCAAATCTGTGCATGCTTATTAAAAATACATTTCCCATATAGCACAATCCTGTTATACATAGACCCACTGAATTCAACTATGTTTACACTCAGATAATAGCTAAGGCCTATGAAATGCTGAAACATACAGTAAATTTTGCCTCATTAGAACACTTAAAAAAGAAAGAGGGATATACTGTAAATGTAATAATTAGCAAATAACTGTAAACTAGCCTAACTACTTTCCCCTTGAGTAGTACAGTCTCTATTTTCTTGTAAAAAGCCACACAACTTGTAAAGGTGTAAATTCCATAAACATGATGGAATGCAAATGTTTCAAAAACTAAACACAGAAAGCATCTTTATGCTTAGCAGTGAGATGAGGCATTCACTCACTGGCAAGGATTAAATATAGGATTTTTTTTTCATGCACAATGGTACTTCTTGCTACTCTTACGTCATACCATATTTTTGTGATATTGTCAAATATGCTTGGTTAAAGAAGTGACTTAATTATGCCTCTGGAATGTGAATAATAACTTTAAAAATGCTATCTCAAAGGCAATGTTCAGGTTTCAGAGTAATTTACCCATGTGTAACACCATTGTGCAAGTGTCACAGAGCAGAACTTGATCTATTCCCATAATCTCATTTGTTTCATTTTCTTTTGTTCCATCTCATGGCTGTAAACAGAATTCTGGATCTGTGTTAATATCTTCAGCAGGAATTGTGGAAAGCAAGCACCAGGGTGACTGTGCTAGTCTGGGTAAAAGCTATTTCAAGTCTCCAGCATGTTGTACTAAAATATATACATATTAATTGATTCATGTTTACCTTTCCTCAAGAGCTTAAGGAGCTTTGCTCTTCTGAATTTATTTATTTTTTTTCATTTCTCCTCGGTGTCCCTTCTAACAGGTGTGAACACTATTCAACAATTATTCAGTTATTCAAGGCCCCTATTTTAATGAAATTAATAAATGCTTGTAGTGGTTTGTTTTTGCAGGGCCGCAACTAGGGTCTGTGTCACCCGGGGCAAACATGGATTCCATACCCATTTTGGTGCCCCCCCAGCACTCATTTTGGCACCCTCCCCAAGTGCGGTGCCCGGGGCACATGCCCTGCTTGTCCCCCCCTAGTTGCGGCCCTGGGTTTTTGTGCTTCTTTGTATGTGATGTGCACAATGATAACCTTATTCTCTAAGCCACATTATTACTTCATGTAGGATCCAATATTCACCAACCATTGATCTTCCATAGATGAAGGAAGACCACCTGATTACACTCCTTTCCAGTGGCCAGTCTCAGTGAAGGATCTTTGATTTTGGTTGAGTTTTGTCCTTCAGCAGCTTCAGCTTTAAAAAAATAAAAGGGAAAGAAGCCTCGTCCTCTTGTTTTGTATTATTCACATTATTTACATATTAAAGAATGCATTGCTCCAGGCAAAAGTAAAGAGGCTTTACGCAGAGATCTTTTGAACGTGAAACTAATATTATGCTAGAAATAACAGATTGAGGAAAATAGGGTGAGTGAATTTTTAAGGAAAAGAGATACAGAAAGGCAGGCTTCAGGGTACAAGAGAAGATGAGATCTCGTGAGGCCATTTTTATTTAATACAATAGGCAGAGAAAAGATTGCTACATCAGATGGTGGTTATTCACAGTGTCTTGATAAAAGCCTGATTAAACAACAGAGAAGTGAGCTGTTGGGTAAAATACAAAAGCAGGCAAGGATGGCATATCAGTAAATGATAAACAGGACTCTTATCAGCCCAAATAAAGTTTTCTTGTGACTTCCAAGGAATTGATCCAATCATTAAGAGGCATTTTTGGAAGACCTGCTCACATACAGCCCAGGAGAAAGTGCCTGGCATCACTTCAGTTCAAACTTCGTAACATTTTCCATCTTGCTTCTCCCCCTCCCAGACTGCAGTGGTCTTCAAGCTTCTGTGAATGTCTTAGGTCCTCTGGGATTTGGCAAAGGAACTGTGTGCAAGAGGATCACCAAGAGCTTTGGCCTCAAGCACCTTTCCAGCAGGCAATTTTTTATGGGAGAACATCAGGGCAAACAGTGATAGTGGTGTATTGCATTACCAAACCAGTATCTTGAGAAAGGTCTTTGGTACCAGATCATGTAATTTCACATGTAATGATAAATAGAGAACAATTATTAGTTTTCCCATGTAGTTTTCCTTCTTCTTTCTTTAACTGACATTAGGGTTGATGTAACAACAATCACCATCTTATTTAATCTGCAGGAGTTAAATTACCTTGAAACAAGATGATACCAAAAGGCTTTCTGTCCTGCAGTTGGGCTACTTCTTGTATGATTCCTGGAAGGAGATTGTTTGACCCATTTCTAGTATTTATTCCTCTAGCCAGGCGGTACAATTGATTAATGATACAGTTAACATCTCTCTCTCTCCTTGTATGTATGTATATGTGTGTATGTATATGTGTGGGTTTATATATATATATTCCATTCAATCATGTCCAATTCTTGGAGACTGCCTGGACAAGTCCCTGCAGTTTTCTTGGCAAGGTTTTCAGAAGTCCTTCCGAGGATTGAGAGAATATTCAAGGTCACCCAGCTGACTCTGTGCCTAAGGTGGGACTAGAATTCATGGTCTTCTGGTTTCTAGCCTTGTGCCTTAACCACTATATAAAACCAGTGCATGTGCTTTCTCTCTCTCTCCCTCTCTCTCTCAA
Organism: Candoia aspera; assembly: GCF_035149785.1. Classification (NCBI taxonomy): domain Eukaryota; kingdom Metazoa; phylum Chordata; class Lepidosauria; order Squamata; family Candoiidae; genus Candoia; species Candoia aspera. The sequence continues at coordinate 11,258,961 of NC_086163.1, read as the reverse complement.
ATTTCATAGAAACCAGAAAAGGATTAATTACTACCAAGGAAGGGAGAGGAGAAGCTTAATCCTTCCCTTCTCAACTCCAATTTTGCTAGCAATTTTAGCTCTTCTGTATGCCTAGGCCTCTTAAAGAAGTCTCCATCATATCTCAGTCCCAACTAGTGTGTAGAACTATGTAGTTGGATAGAACACGATCCCAGTATAAATTAGACATACTCCATTTAAGAAAGAGCAAACAATGTGTTGCTAGATGTTTTATTTATGCATGTATTCGCTGAATCTATATTTCACCTTTCTTCCAGGAACCTGTCTTAAGTTTCTCTCCGTAACAACAAGCCTCTGAGTTACGTGCACTCCAAAAAGAGTGACTGACCCAAGATTTCCTTCTCTGCTTCCCAGGCTGAGAGTGAACTTCAACCTGGGGTGTCTTAGTTACACTTCTTAACCAGTACACTCCACTTGATTTCCTACACGAACTCTGAATTTTTAATATAACAATGCAGCCAAGCACTTAGTTTTGCTAGGTGATGTTGGTTTTATATTGCTATTACATTTTGAACTGAGCTATATAAACCCCTTCTTCCTAAATTCTTTAACCAATAATGTGGGTAAAGTAATTAAGATCTCAGGGTGATAGGAATGAAAGAACTTGTCCCAATAAGTTTCATCCAGTATCTCTTTCCCCACCCCACCAAGCATCATCATATTTCTGCATTCATTTGCAAATTTTAAAATTCTGTATGAAAATCATTATGCATTTTCTCTCTCTTTGTCTGTGTCTTTGTTTTTGTGTGCAGTCTAGTATACATGAATATCTACAATATTTTTTTGATTTTTTGTGTATAGTTTTTTGCCATTATATGTGCATCTGTGAATATGTACACTTTTCTCAACTTCTGTTTTGAGTGGAAGGACTTATTGTAAGACTAGGAAAATAAGCCCTATTTTTCCCAGTTGTAAAGGCTTATGCTATTAAGAAAGATGATAATACTTGAAAGTTTATCTCATTTACAGCAACTCCAACTACAGGTTCCAGTATTCTGTATTTACCCCAGGCTAGAATTAAGGATAATTGACTTAAATTTGTGTAGTTCTTGCTTTCTTGATCCTGCCCAGCCCCATGGAGCTTGACAATCTACATGCACATGCAGAGTTGTTCCACATAGGATCCTTAATGACATGAAATCTTCTGCATGCAAAAATGAATGTTTGTACACAATCGCATAAGCAGACAGATTTTGCTTTTTAAGTGGCCTGTTCAGGATTTGAACAATGGGACCAAACAGTGAGATTGAAACCATGACATTGAGTGAGAGACTAGATCATCATTAGCCTATTCCTTCCACTTGTTTAGAGTCTGCACAAACAGAACTATTGTTTAGATTATATGCTTTTTGTCAATCAGTCATATAAAATGACTTGCTCATTGCATAGTTGAACAGTTGCTCTTTCTAATTGTCCAAAAATATTAAACTAAAATGTTATAGTAAATTAAAAGGGGAGGAAATATGAAATCCCTATTTATTGAGCATGCCAGAGGAAAATTGATGGAAAATGTATCATATTTGACCTCTTTAACCTCTGATCAAAATTTAAATTGTCTTCTCGAGAAACCATTATATTGTAATTATTTTCTCAAAGGTTTTGTGATTATTAGAATAGCATAGGAATTATCACTAAATGATATTCAAGGAATGAAAGTGATTACTTCAGCCTGCACATACCTTGTGTGAAAGACAAATGGAATTGAGATGAGGTGGTGATACAAGAACTGAGAGAATTTAAATATGTACAACCATTGTTGAAAACTCTTTAACCTGACCACCTAGGAAAATTAAGTTGACTAGTTTACTACCTCTAAGGAACTTAATTTTTGTATCAGTCTCTCTAATTAGTCCTTTTCATTTTGTTTTGATTAAGCACACCTTGATGGCTCACATTTGCACTCTCACCTGATTTTAATTAGGTCCCAGGGAACCCAAATTTGGCCAATCTTAACATTCCACTCATTAGAAAGGTAGATTAATGAGTCCAAGACAGTGTACATCATGAAAATGAACCCTGTTTCCCAGCAAAAGTCTGAGAGCAATAATGTTATTCTTAGTCTATTGCTATATATTTACAAGAACCAATTAAGAGTGTACAAAGTACTATTGATGTCTGGGGTCTGTGCAGATTTACAGGTGTCAATGGCATTGCATCAAAATCTTAAAAAAAGAGAAACAGCCTTTTCAGCATGCATATCAACACTTGTGCTATTTGAGTAGTTTTAAATTCTAGTCTAATGTTAAGGCTTTTTTGCAGTTCTGCATAAATCACTAGGTTCAAAACTGAACTGAATGCACATTTGTCTATTAGAAATATAGTCTAGCCAGTTACGGGTTTGTTGGTTATAGGATATATTTTCCTAAGAGCTTAACTCACACATTGACATTGGACAAGCAGGAACCGACAAAGATTTGTGGCTCATGGGAGGTCCACTTCATCTAAAAATCAGTAGAACAATTTGTCCAGGGAATAAAACATGTTGCCTACTCCCATGGCCATTCCAAGAAGTATCAGGAAAAAACCTTTATTTTAAACAATTGTACATGAAGTGCAACCTTTGTCTATCATAATCACATATTTTTCCTCCAAGGATTGACAAATGCAAGTTAAGCTTCATTCTGGCTAGAGTTCATCAAACAGTAGGTTCACCAACATCAAAATACCCAAATCTCTCCTAACAGAATGTCACAATTCCACCAGGAAAGGATTTTAATTTTTACCAATCATTTTTACAAGAACTTACCAACATTCACAAAATTATTCACATACAAGATGGAAAGCTAAGCTGACAGCAACTTTTCTATGCTTGGCTCTTTAGAAATTAGAGTTTGTGATTCTATGTTTTCATCTGTAATTTTCATATAGGATTAGTACTGGTGTTTCTTTATTTTGGAGGTTGGGGAGATTATTAATCCTTAGCAGCTACAAATGGAAACCATGCATTCCTCCTCAACCTAGGAAAACAGTTTTATATATTCAATGCGGCTATTGCAAATGCCAATGAACTTAGTTTAATTTATGTTTTAATGAGAACTAAAAGACATATGCAAATGTCTGCATATATGGAAACAAAGGCAGGGGATTACTTTAGGAGGTTCAAAACTGATTTTGTGCCATACAGTTGTCTCCTTCAACAATTTTCTGTCATTTCCCAGCATATGCTGTCTGAAGCAGTTTCCTTTCTTTGCTAGGACCAGTACTGGGGGAAAAAAACCAAGGATGGAAAAACACAGGGAAGTTGGATGGTATAGCAGCCATTCTAGCATTGACAAGAATCGCTTCTTTTCTCATCCATTAGGGCTATATCTGCTTTGGAAATTGTTTGGAAGGGCTTCAGAACTCCACCAGCAGAATAACTCCCTGGTATTCATTACAGCAGGCCTCCTCTCTGGGGGCTTCTGTGTCAGTTGGTACAAGATGTGACTCCCTTAAGAATCACAAGAATATTAATGAGTAGGTTCATCAAAGTAGCAGCATCTTTAGTTCAGGCTCATGCAGAAGCTTGAAAAAAATCTCCCCCCTTAATGAATAGCAGAGAAATGCTGTGGTGGGGTGAGGTCTGAAGTACCTCTACTGAAACATTTTCCAGGCATCCACAGCCCTCCTACTCCTATCTACAGAGATATCACCGAACTGTCTTTTCCAACTGCATTGCATTACCATCCATTTTCTCAGTCAGCAAATCCAGATTTAGACCTGAATAGAAAACCAAGAACTAAAATCTCACCTCAGTTTGGTACAGATATCCATTTGACCTCTGTTTTACATTGCAGCTTACATGGAAATGAACACTCTTTTCTTCTCGGCATAAAACATTAGTGTTATTCTCTTATTATACTTTCATAAATCCATAGAATTGCTTTTCAGAAGATGAATGGCTGTGCAGCTTTGCCTGAGAAATTAATAGGTTTGCAAACTATGGCCAATGGAAACACCGTCAACCCACATATCAGCCTGGCAATGTTTTTACTAAAAGCCTCTGCAGCTGGGTGATTGGAGTGCAATTTATTTTCAAAGGCCATCATTTCAGGCAGTTTCAGTTGGCTTTTAGAAGATATTAGTGGTGTTGCCCTGCATTAATCATAGTTCTTTTATGTCTTACTCTTTTATATTTGTGCTGCTATTTAAGGGTGGGAATGTAACTTTTGAAATGACATCAAGTATCTTGGCTCAGTCACGCAAGGGAGGGGAGACAATTAACCCACCATTTAATACTCACCCTTTCTTCAGGCTTAACTTCCAATTGTTACATTTCTCACTCTTGCTTCTCCTGTGGTAAAACCCCCAGGCCCCAAAAATGTATAGTTCTTTTTCCCCAAGGAATCTAACTTTTGTCACTGCTCTCTAGCATGGGAGATGTCATTTACCCATGGCACAATTTAATTTACTTATGATAATCAGTTTCTAAAACGAGTCCCACCCTGATTCCCATAAAAAGATGATGATTTTTTAAAAAGAATGATGCTTTTTATTAGCAGAACTATTACATAGTGCCCTAGCACCCTAACCAAAATTGATAGATCTTTAAAAGACCAGACAGGGTCAGACTTGTTTAGTATATGGATGAGAAACTACCAGACAATCCTAGGGCTGTAAGGTTAGATGGGGGGGGGGGAGGAGGAGGAGAAGGAGGAGGAGGAGGAGGAGATAGAAAAAAGACATGGCAAGGTAAAGTATTACAAGGCCAGTACATAAAAAAACTAGCAGAAAAAGCAGATAGCAACAAGACCTGGCAATGGATAAGAGCAGGAAAGTTGAAGAAAGAGACAGAGGGGCTAATTATGCCTACGGAAGACCAAGCCTTAAGAACAAATGCACATAAAGCCAGAATTGAGAAGACAGCCACTGACGGCAAATGCCATCTCTGCAAAGAAGCTGAAGAAACAGTGGACCACCTAGTTATCTGCTGCAAGAAGATCACACAAACTGATTACCAACAACAACATGACCAAGGAGCAACAATGGTGCATTGGAATATCTGCAAGAAATACCACTTGCCTGCAAGCAAGAACTGGTGGGACCACAAAATAGACAAAGTAATAGAAAATGAAGAAGCTAAAGTGCTCTGGGGAACAGACAAGCATCCACCACACAACACCCCAGACTTAACAATTGTTGATAAGAAAGACACAAAAGTCTGGATAGTGGACATTGTGATACCTGGAGACAGCAGAAGAGAAGAGAACGAACTAGAGAAAATCACAAAACACAAAGACCTGCAAATAGAAGTAGAACAACTGTGGCACAAGAAAGCAAAGGTACTACCAATAGTAATAGGTGCCTTGGGTGCAATTCCAGAACATCTGGAGCACCACTCAAACACCATCAGCATTGACAAATTCGCCATTGATCAATTGCAAAAGGCAGCTTTACTTGGAACAGCTCACATCCTGAGACAATACCTTTAATATTATTAAACAACATCTGCCTATCCCAGGTCCTTGGGAAGGACTCAGTAGGTGGACAAAAATGCCAAATCCAGTCTAAAGATCTGGCTGACTGTGCAATCAACCATAACAATAATATCATCTTAGAAGAAGATTATGACAAACCACTCCTGCACTGCTGACAAGAAAACTATATGTAGTAAGCTTGTCTCAAGGGAGTTTTTATATTTTATCAAATTATAGCACTGGAAAGGATTAACTCAATCAACATCTCTGCTTAAACTTTCTTTAAAAAGTCTGGGAGAAAAGAAAATGGTTTCCATTCAATACTGTTATTCTAACCACCATATCTCTCAACAGGTTGGCAAAATCAAACTTTGGAGAGAAGCTGAGAAACATCTGCTGAAATTCTGCACTTCCCATTCTTGGCCTCTGTGTGGAGGAGAATGATCTGAGATAACAGTGTAGCCATGTTCAACTGAATGAAGCTTCAGGACTTTACATGACTAGGGAGTTTTCCCCCCAGCGCATAACACTTTGTTGGTCATGGGTACACTTCAGATCTTCCCTGCCATTTGTCTCACCTGACTCTCTAATTAAATCTTCTGAAGTTTTCAAATGAGCTAGCCCACCATTAATAAACGTTGATGGGCTTTCCTCTTCTTTCTCCCAGTCCTTTGTCCCCAGTGCCCTCCCTCCCTCCCTCTTTTGTGTTGGGTTTTAGATAAGCCTGTAGGCAGTGATTCTCATATTTATTACTTATCCTGCGTAAGCTGCTCAGGGACCCTTTTTGGTTGAGGAATAGGGCAGAACTGTTTCCAATGTAATTATAGTTTGATTCTGTCCTTGAATATATAGGGACACTTGCAGAGTATGCTAAAGAAGGGAAAATACTAAAGTTGGCATTATTCAGTTGTATGATTTCAAACCAAAGGGGACAAAAATAACCTTACAATTCTTCAATTATCCTACTGAGAATTACATTTTTTAATTCCTTTGTTACCACTGTGAATCAGCCTCATTTGTACTTCTTTTAGTAATTGTGATTATTGCATGGGAAGGAATTGCCAACAGAAGCTATTATTATTTGGCCCAATAATTATTCATCAGAAAGTTTCATGCCCCATTGTGAATGCTGAAAAGGACCTGATTCAGTTAATATGGGCTAATTTTCAGCAAGAACATATACAAAATAAGTAGAGTTGACAGGATTTGGCTCTTTATATTTGCTGAATAAATTATTATTAAACAAGTGCTTATTTTAAAATTACATGGGAGAAGTTCTATCCCTGACAATCTTTATAGGCAAAGGCACTCTGGGGAATATAAAAAAAAAAAAAAAAAAAACCTCCTAATCAGTCATAGTGTGAGTAGGAGTGTAATTATAGCCTTATGCTTTTTTTTTTTTTTAAATGTTTCTTTGAAGGTTGTGCCCTTGAGATTAAAAAAAAGCAATGCTTATTAGCATAATTCTGGAATTCTATACAGGTCGACACACTTAGTTCCTTCAACTTGCTTGATAATTTGGTACACCCCTATTCATAATTCTGATTTTTCATCTTTTATCATCTCTTGGTTACCATAGGAACAAATGGTGCTGATATGGCAAGACATCCTTTTTACTTGAACAAGGTGTCTTATTGAAAGATATCTAGGGGCAAGGCCAGGAAGGTAAGATTTTAAATTCAGTTCTAAGACCTGCAGAGCTGAAGTTAAATGTTTTGGCTGGAGATGAAACAAGAAAAGCCTGCAGTTCAAAATACATAATTCAGGAAGTCTTGGACTAGAACTCAGCCTTCAGCATCATGGAATGGCAGGAGTTGTTACCCTACAACGTACAGTGGGTCTAGGTTGTCTGTTTAATTGTATGGTATTATTGTTTTTACTGTATGCTACTCAGAGCCATTGTAGTGTTAGACAGTCTTACACATTTCTGAATGTATAGTTTAATAGTCTTGGATTATGGTTTCTAGGGAACACATTTCAATACACAATTTTCACACCATATCTTCTGAGCTAAGAGTTTGAGATAGACCCTTATCTATTTATTTGTGCTCACAACAGATGAGCACAAATAAATACCCATCACAGCAGTCTGCTTGAAGAAAGATTGGTGATGGATTTATCTGAGATTCTTATCAATATCTACCAGATTCCTATATCTACTTTCATTAACAGACTTAATGACCCAACTCTCAATGTGCTGACTTCTGACCAAAAAAATATAATTTAGAGGATGGGAGGGGGGAAGGGAGGAGGAATCTTATTTGTTCCTAAAAATGATCTGCTGGTCACAAAATCATAGATTTAGAATTGAGCATTTAGACTGTTGTGCACATCTTGGTAATTATCCAGATTTTTGCAGCCAAGATCTGGTAAGAGCCAAATGAACTTGTAGAGAGTGTCAAAGCCAATCAGTACCAACATCTGCAAAGAGCACAGCCAGCAGGGAAGAAATGGGCTTTTTGTGGAAGTGGACTCTTACAACTCGAGTGTGACCACTGCCTTTAAACCAGGAGTGATGGTACTACGTACAAGGTTGATAGCCAACATTGTTCCTGAGCAGTGATATATTCTCAATGGATTGAATGCATCCTAGCTATGTAAAGGAGTTTGAGTGCAGTTTCTGAGACAAAACACATTTAAAGGTAACCCAGGGGTTGGTATAATGTAATCATAATGTGGTTGTAACAGTCTTTTTGGCTGCTATAGCTATAGCTATTAGAATTGGCCACTAGACAACTGAAAAGGGCTAGATTTTTATTTCTATATATCTTTGCTACTGTTTAGTTGTCTTCTGCACTTTTGCAGGCCTGATTTGGGTCCCCAGCTAGAACCATTGCCTTATTCATTAGGACTGTCTACTAGGACCCAGATCTCATTTGTAGCCTTCTCTTGGACTCTGTGCTATCTGGGACTCTGTTGCTACTTCAGCTGACTGCTAAACTGTTGTTAGTTTTCTTCTCTGTTTAATCTCCTGGTTGCTGGAAAGAATAATCAAAGTTAGAGCTTCCTATCTGCCTACCATGCACAGGGCCTTCTGCCTGGTAGGACACCTGCTTTTGATGGTGAAGACTTTTGCCAAAATAGCCACAAATATTGAACACTCTAACACTCCACAAATAATAACCAATTGTAAGTGTGGTTACTTTATAAAAATGCAAAGGAGAAAAATTCAACCAATTTTTCTTGTTTTTTTGAAAGCTGTTTCTTGAATTTTGTTTTAAATATTTAGGAAATCCTTATTTATTATTGTTGTTTCTATCCTGAGGGTGATGCCTTCATAAACGTCCTGTCTGAAGACCTAAAAATATAGTAATATAGGTTTTTTTTTTCAAGTTTCAAATGTGCCTCCATATATAGTTGACAGATTGTATTTCACCCAAATAATCACAAGTTATGCAGGTCTGGTTTCTGAGAATGTTAGAGAATTCCTGATGCAGGATCTAAAAACTGACAAAAGAGAACCAGGCAAGGTTTGAAAAAATGACTACCTGCAGAAAACCCTCTATCAATGCCAAGTCATTTAATGCTGAAGACTTTTCATACTGCTGTAGCAGAACCCCTGCTGCAGATCTGATAGCATCTCTGGCTCATTAGAATGCAGTTTTGGAATTTCAGCACCAATAGCAATATAATATGTATCTGCAGACTGCTTAGAAATCTGCCAGTGCACTATCCATTACCCCCATGTGATTCACAGAATATATACAAAGTATTCTATTGTCATAGTTCATACAACATATCTGGATGTGCAATTGGCAAAAAAAAAATGAGGGGTAGAAGCTAAATGAGTCCCAGACAGCCCTCCTACTGAGATTTTCAAAGATGAACAGTGAGTGAAGGTCAAATGGTGTCATACATTATCCAAGACAAGAAAGGAGATTGGCAAGGTCAGTCTATTTTGAGCTGCATCATTAAGACACGGGCTAGCCTGAAAACTTGAAAAGCCTTGAAAAGTCAAGGGACAATGGAGCATTTTAAAAAAAATCCTATTAGGTAGCATAGAAGCAAAACAGAAAAAAAAAAAAAAAACGTTTAACAAAGTAATGCACTTCACAATAACTAGTAAAGCCAAAATGAAAAAAAAAAAAAATTGCAGTGGCTAAAACACAGAGTTAATGATAAGATTACCATGGATGGCAGAGAGCAAGCTGGGTGATTAAGAATAAGAGTAAACCAAGCCTTTCAAGTTCTCAGTCAATTCCACTTGGGCTATTTTTAGAGCATGCCACGGTTCCTTTTGAATGTTGGCTTCAAATTGAACCAAAAATACCCAAAGAAAACAGAGCAGCTCCTTATCTCCAGTGCATTTTGTACTCATTTTTTTATTGATTAAAAAAATAAAAATAAAATGATAAATAGACTGGCTGTGCTAGGCCAAACCCTTACTGTGGTTACTGAATTAACTCATTCGGGGAGAGATTGGGTGGTGCAATACATTGTTTCATAAAATAATCAGAGAGGCTGGAATTACCCAGAGATAACAAAGGCTGAAACTAACCAAATTTAGCATACTGTGCAAATATGGTCAGAGCTGAAATTTTAAGACAAGGCCTTTTTTTTATTTTTATTTTGGGGGTTGGAGCTTGTCAGGTAAAATAGATGTCTTAAGCTATAGAGAAGATTAAAGATATCCATTGTATATTTTAAGCCCCACCCTAAATGCCACTTTTCACATTCCTTATCATTGGAGGGATATTTTAAGTGTTAAAAGGATGTCCACTTGTCCCTTAAGCAGCCCACGAACTTAAAAAGAACGAAAAACAAAAACCTGCCAGCTTTACCTACTCTGATGATTTCCTTTTTCCATTTCCTTTTCTATTTGTTAAACAAATAAACAGCATTTTATCTTTAAAAAAAAATAGAAAAAAGATAAGTTGTGTTGTTTTGCCATTATTAAACACCCAGAAAATAACAACATGTTTGGAATTTTAAAAGTTTGATTCTTAGTATCCTGTGCAAAGACTAATGTAGCACTTATATAGACAGAAGCTGTGCATTCTGCACTAAGAACATCCCTTTTAAAAGAACAACAACTTTGCAAAGCACATTAAAATACATGTTCACTGGACTAATTTGCATTCTATATTGAACAACATCCCTGCCCCCAATCATATCTTCTCCTATGGGAGATTACTCCATTAATATAGAAGTATAACTAAGAAGGTTGTCCCTCTGGTCACCATTTATCTTATAAATTAATATCAGAAAGCATCTGCAGTAGGGTTCTATAAGCCAAGTTCATAAACCTGAAGTCACACAGAAAGAAGCAACTAGAAATAATCAGAATAATCAGGTGAAGGAGAGTTCCTATCATACTAGGCTAGAGAAACAAAATAGAAGGATACCATGGTTAATGCCGCCAGAAGAAGAAAGAGATCTATGTGAGTCAAAGAAGTGAAGCACAAGAAATAAGATGTTGGAAACAACAGTAATTCTAACAGAAGGGTGGGCCTGAGCCAAGGACAAGTTTCAAACAAAATGATGAAAGAATGTATTGTGTTTAATAACTGTGGTAATAAGTTGATCTTGGTTACACTAAAGATTATTTCAGATATATTCAAAAGTTTTTTCTATTGTTTTTGCAGTATTCCACAGCAACACTTTAACAAAAGCTGAAAGAACAGTATGATTTATTTGTATATACAACACACGTTTTTATTTACTTATGGTTTTATTTTTATTTTTTTTTAGTTTCTATAATCTGTTAGTTTATTGTGCATTATTATTGCTGCACAGTTTAGTTCTATTGTTCTGATCATTGACTGAACAAAACGTAAGTAGGTATACGACACATACAGTATATTGATTAAGACTGATATACACTCACATATGTAATATATACACAGAGACATATATAATATATAACATTTCAGGTTTCCATATCAAAATTTGTGGAAAGTATGGCATGGACTAAATGAAATAGACTAGAATCCTTTAATTGATCCTACCTCAGTCTGAAGATCTGAGGAAATATACAGCATATAAACAGAAAAACTTTCTTACTGCAACTTACAAAATTGCTCCCTGAATAAGACATGTTCTTTTTTCTCATCTTACAGTATGCAAATCAAACATGCAAAGATTACTAGCTGTCCCTATACCACAGTGGTGACTGAAGACGTAACATAAAATAACAGATAGATTCCAGCATGTTGCAGTAAGATGCTTGTGACAAAAAAACATGTCAGATGTCCTTCCCAAAGCAATTCCTGCTAAGAATTGTCTGTAAAAGTCTCCTTTGATCAGTTGATTTCCTCACAGTGGAGTTTATCTGCAGGAATGCCTCTAGATGGTGCTGATACTACAGCAACAACTTTTTTTTAAAAAGCAGGAAAATTGTGCACAAACCTGCATTAATTTATCTAAGAGGCTGTGGCAAATTATTGAAGCTGCCTTACTGAGCTGTGCTTAAACAGATCCAGTTTGATTTTTTTCTTCTGTAAATACAATGAAACAAATACAGATAAAAATACAATTCTTTTGGCTTTTTTTTTGAGAAAAGTCGACTTGATTATTAATCACTTCTATAGTGATTAATCTGTTCACAGTTCTTTGCAGCCTCCATATAATTCATCATGCCCTTTTATTTCTCCTAGATAGATAGATGATAGATCTATATCCAGTCAATGTCAGATGAATTTTTGTTCTATCACTTTCTGCCTCATTTTCCAATACAATGTATTTAAACCTCCATATGTGCTATTGAACACAACTTCCCTTAACATTTTAATTCCTATAGATATAGACCTATACTGTAGATAGATGGTAGTCAGCAGTCTCAAAAGTATGCAATGTCTAAGTCCAGGTCTTATTTTAAGATGTAAGCTAGTGTATTCTGATTTGTGAGATCAAATTGTTTTACCTGAAAAGTGGACCATGGTTGATTTCTGTGGCAATTCAGCTTAGTAGCTCTATTTCATGAAGACAGCTTCCTGGTATATACAATGGCATTGTAATGATACCATATTGGGACTCACCCTTTGTCTCAATTGATACATAGTGAAATCAAGCCTGAGTTTCCCCATCTACGAGGGGGAAAGGGTGTGATCTCAATATAATGAGTGTGCTAGTATGCTTACAATCAAGTTATGACTCCTTCCAGGGCACATTGTTCAGGGACATGCCTGATTTTTGATTAGCAGGTCTAAACTTGATCAACATCCTCAATAAAACCTTTTATCTTGTCATATTAGGCTGAATCGTATTTTCTATGAAAGTGCCTCTATTTTTTTTCCATGCAACTGCAGGCAAAACCGCCATTATGATTGTTCACAGTCGCTGGTTAGATGGAAGCATGAGTACGTACCTGGACAATTGAGGAAATCCTACCTGAGTCAAAATGATCAGCTGAGTGGCTATTTGCAAGCACTTCCCATTAGATGAGCAGATTTAGTCTTTGCTGAATTTGATATAAAGACCCATCTTATCCATTCATTCATTATGGCATGCCAATGTACCTTGCTAATTTACAGGCAGAGATAGACTCTGCCAAGCTATTGGGTGCCTTACCAAAGGAATTACAGCTTTCAAATCTTCTTTCCAAAGGGACAAGAGGCAATAAAGGAGAATCATAAAATGCTGACATTTCTCAGAAGCTGGAATTCACTAAGCCAAAAGGTTACAAAGCTTTATCCTCTCCTTCTTTTGTCAAATTTGTTCATCTCAGATGTAACTTCCAATTACTTTCCATTTTCTTCTGGAGAATGAAAGGAACATTTGAGATGAGCAGCCTGACTTTTTTTTCTCCAAATCTCTTGGAGTCAGTATATTCCTTCCAAAATTGCAATTTTAACCATGATTTAAGAAATAAAAACAATTTCTTGACTCAACTGAGACCCTTAGGGAAGGTTTCACTTTGATTTTAACATTATTAAATGTTCAGATGATGGGCTTCCTCGCAGATTATTATTTTTTTTATTAATCCTATTCAGATATTTAGTCCTAGCATAACATTTTTAATGCCTATAGGATAAAGTCCAATCCACAACCTCATTAAATTGAGAATATTATATATTTGATTTCATTTAGGCATACTTAGGATTTCAGTTTCAGCCACAGTTCCTAACTATTGGGCAATGATTCATCCACACTGGGGGGCGGGGGGGGGCAGCTGTAGTATTTCTCCATATTGCCTATTTTCATATGGCTGCTTTTGTACTTTAGTGATAAAGATAGTCCAGCCACTGAGGATAGCCATCTCTTTCTCCCATTGTCCACTGGACCAGCAGTCAGGAATTTGGAAAATGCCATTGCTTCTGGCAAGTAACTGCAGTTCTATCACTGGTTCAGGCAATTAGCGTGAGGAGCAATTAGAGCTATTATACCAGCTGTGACCTTCCTGGGTTATTAATTTGGCAACAGTCTCTCCACACCTTGATTACATCCCATCTTGACTATTGCAATATGTTCCATGTGGGGCTTAGACCTCCTTGTAAATCTACCTCTGGGATTCCATGTTGATATAAATAAAGCAGCTAGGATGATAAGATAAATTACACAATATCTATGTTCTAAAAGCTGCCCAAGTTGTCGATTGCTTTTTAGGCACATATGAAGGAGTTAATGCTAAACTTTAAAACTCTAAACAATTGATTGTCTGGTTCTGTGGCAGCATCTGGCCTCCAAAAGCTAAGCTGGGCTGCACCTAGTGAGTACCTGAATAGGTACTAACCTACACTAGGAAGTTAAAAAAGAAAAAAAAAAAGAAAAAGAAATCCAGAAGGTAGTGTCAAATCATGTCCATCCTGTTCTCAAGAAAACAGTGTTGGACATATTCTTAAATTCACTGGGAATTCAGCATGAATCAGAAGTCTGTGCTTTACAGGACATTAAGATCTACAAAGAAGGTCCTTCTAAAGGTGCCCTCACTGTCAGAGGCTCACTCATCTGATATGCAGAAAGGAGTCTTCTGTATCGTTCACAGGCTATGGAATAGACTCTCTCAGGATTAGATTTGGTCCCCCTTCTCTCTCCTTTTAGAAGAGCAAATCACATCTCTTTCACCAGTCCTTTAAAGGGCAACCATTATATGACTTGTGTGTGTTTTTACTTTTATTTATTTTCTATCCCACCTTTATTATTTTTATAAGTAACTCATGTTGAATATTTTTTAATCATAGAAGAATTTCAGAGGCTGGGTTTTTTAAAAAGATACCTCACAGGAAAAAAAAAAGTTGATGTACATAGGACAGAATATATTAATGATGTACACCAGCTTCTTACTAGCAGCAGTCTCTGTAATTAGCTAGCTAGCTGGTTAATCTGTTTATACTATGTTGTTTAATCTGTTTATACTGTGTTGTTTTACTTCTAAGTATTTTTTTTTTTAATTTAATAAAATCTTTTATAAAGAAATGCCTGGTCTCTCATTCTTATTTACTTCTGCTGCATAAGCAATCTGCTACAGAACATACCTATTACTCCTTCCTCCTCCTATTTTCCCCAAAAGAACAACCCTGGTTTTAACTGTATTTCTTGTTATTTCTGAAACTGTGTATATTTAGTACCTATAAATTATAAACTACTTTGTGTTCAGCACAAATAATTAATGTAAATCAAATAATTAAACTGACCAGAAAACTTTTTATTATGGAAATGAAAGAGTATTTTTCTGTCTTCTTTTATTTTGGCAAACCCTTATGCCTTGAAAAACAGGGAGCTTCAGTTGTTTTATTCTGTTCACACTTCAGTTTTAACAGACATGATGCAAGCATCTAGTTTTGTGCTGATTGGAACTAGGAATAGGGAAATATGGTGCATTCATATCTTAATCTTCAACAAATTGTGGTGACATCAAAATGACAACAGCCACATAACACAATCACTCAAATCCCATTATTATGGATTTGTGATAAGGAATCCAATGCCTGTAAATCATAGCACTTGTGAGATTACTTAATTATACACATCTCACCTCCCCCACACCCATGCCTGCTTGCCTCTGAGTTTGGAGATACAATTCACTGATTAAAAATAGGTTTAAAATGTACACATTAGGAAAAACTGCATACCTTAAAAATGCATAAATTTGTGAAACTAATATACAAACTACATATTACAGAAAATGTCTTCACAATATGCACATTCTAGAAAAAACCCATAAAAATAGATGTCTCCAGAGAAACGTGCATGAAAATGCATATAAATGTTCCCTTTAAATAAAATTATAAATGGTTACAGAAACAGGACAACATAAACATGGGATTAAGGTGGAAAAATAAAGTGATCAGAATTGAACTTGACAAATTTAACCATCCATGGTTGGAATATTGTTATCCTTCAGATTTCATGCTTCTCTCAATTTTGCAGTGCTCAATAATGCCCCCAAATGCATACTTTAGGATTATATATGTTCAGGAATACTGATACTGTAAGAAATGATTATCACTGATATTATTTACCTGAAAAAATTCATGGCACATTTAATTTGCACATTCATGTGGAAATAGAATGAAGACTACTTCTGAAAAGGTATATGCCAAACTGATACAAATTCACTCACACCTGCCAGAAAAGGATTGATTTTGATCCCTCCCTAAGAAAATAATTAACCATCCCTCCTTACTTCTAACCCCAGCAAACTTCTCTGTGGAGGAGGCAGAGTTTCACCATGGCACTAGTTTAATCCTGAACTAGTGTCATGGTTGTGAGAGCCAGTTTTGTGTAGTGGTTAAGGCACTGGGCTAGAAACCAGGAGGCTGTGAATTCTAGTCCCACCTGAGGCACAAAGCCAGCTGGGTGACCTTGGACCAGTCCCTCTCTCTCATCCCTAGGAAGAAGGCAATGGTAAGCCACTTCTGAAATCCAATAAAACTGCAGAGACTTGTCCAGGCAGTCACCAGAGTCAACACTGACTCAAAGGCATCCCCCGCAAAAAAAAAAAAAAAAGTGTGGGGGGTCATGTTCCAGCCTTTCAGCTCTGTTCAGCCATGAGATATCTTGGAGTTTCTTATTTGGTTCACAAGACTACAAATGAAATAAAGATATAGTGTCCTTTTCCATCAAAACATTCACGTTAATAAGAATGATAAGAGGCAGCAAAAAAACACCCAGTAGAAGCTACTCTGGGATAGATAATTCAGGATCCTGGAGAGTTGCTCTAGCTTCAGGACCAAGGACAGCAATTCTGAAGCTAAAATACATGCTACAGCAGAGACATGGAACAACTGACTGAGTTTTATAAAGTAACCAAGAGAGTCTTCCGGTAGTGTCATCTATTCCTATCCTGTATTAGCATTTGCTTTAAGAACAATCATTCTTTGCTGGTTTCTGACTTCTTTGAAGGGAAGGAGGAATGCAGATTGGATGGTGGGATTCTAGTGGTAAATGCTTTGCAGGGCCTTCTGGATTGCTGAAGAAGCTGAAGTCCATTCCTTGGACTTCTAACAATTTATAGAACATGATTAAAGGGCAAGATAATCAAAGGACTGTTTCCACCTCTTTATTCTAATGCCAACAGTTTCTGAGAATTCATGGTCCTCGAGCTTGATAGAAGGGTATGAATCACTGGCAACTATTACCTATCTAGTATTTTTTTTATCATCCAACATTTTGTTTGCTGTCATGTCATAAGGAGAAGTAAAAGCTATGGTAAAATATTAGATCATCAGAGCAGAAAAGTGTAAGATTGGCTTGGTGGTGGAAGACATTAAATGCAAAGGTTCATAGGTTCAGTCCCAGGTAACTCCTATTAAAGATTGAGAAATTCAAGCTTGAATCTCTGGGGAGCCATTGGACAAATAGTTTGTCTTATTATAAGTCAGCTTCTTATAATTTATTACTTTTTAAAAAGTTCCTTAAAAAAAATAGAATCAGCCAAGCCCCCATAGAAAACAGCACCCCGTATATAAAGCTAAATGTTTAAAACATAATGCACAATAATAGTTTGGTCTTGCATATCATTGAGCAATCATATGATTTTCCATAACATTTGTGCAATTATTTTTAAATTGTTACCATTACATCAGCACACAGGATTATACCTAAATATGTAACTGAAGACTGTTTCCCCAGAAATATGTGGAGTAGTGGTGGAGAACATGTCTCCTTCCATATACAGTATACTACTGATTGCCATGACAGTCTTTATAGCCAATGGGTAGGGATGCTGCAGATCTCAGCTGAATCAATTATTTATTTCATCTGTTCCCAGGACAGGACAACTTCATTTCAGCCAAGGAATACACTTGGCTTTTAGTTTAAATTTAAATTTGATTTATTTAAACATATTTGAATTTAAATTACAAATAATTAATATGATTGCTTCCCATATATATAATCTTTACCCCCTTCTGTAACATTTTCTATTGACTACTTTGCAACTGGTTGTAAGGGACTTTTGTTGTCTACGTGACTCTGTGGAATACCAGTTTATACATCCTGGCCTACTCTAGCCCTGTTAATGCAAGCCCTGTTCTGCAGCTGCAATTCCCACATTTTTCTAGAGACTCTACTGGTAATAAAGATTATTTTATTGCTAATCCCAGCTCTTTGTGACTGCAAGAGACATCAGCCAGGAAGCTCTAATCTTCAAAACAATCCTGTACTTTCCACTCATTTGTGTGTGTGAGAGAGAGACAGTGTGTGTGGGTGCATGTGTTGTCTACTGATTGTGCTATTTGTGGCTTCTCTCCTACTTGTATGGAAATTAGACAACCTACTCCAGCATTTTCTGGTCTTTAACAAGTGGGACTGGGAATTGAGGAATAATCAGCAATGGTTATCTGCCTTTCCTATTTAAGGACAATAATGATGTTCATTCATCCTGAACGAGACCTTTAATTAATCACTGTAGTTATACAGGTTGAAGTCCCAACGTTACTACCGGTGAAGCATAACAGTAATATAAACTCTTGCTTAAGAGCTTTTGTTCTATGAAATAAATCTTGATATCATTCGTTAAATGTTAGATTGTTCCCAATATTATAATTTATTGCCTTTCAAACCAGTTTTAAGAGGAAGGTGGGGGAGTATAGAAAACCCCTTTGAATAACTAATTCAAAGAGTTGGTTTTCAAAATAGAAAGTTCAGATGTAAACATACACATTCAATTTTTATCTGTGAATTGAAAACTAAATTTTTGTCATGGGTAATCTAGAATACATAGCTGTTCACATTATTATTTGGCTACAAATAGTCAAAAACATGCACGTAAATTGAAGGAATACATCACAGTTGATTTCTATTTTGTTGTTCATTTCTAGAAGTCTTTCCTGCTGGATACAGTAAACAAAAATAATAATTTGAAGACAGTAACTGACCTTAACTGATAAACCGTTATCTTTGAAAAAAATAATTGCTATTTGGTTTAAAATGCATAATACTTTATGAGACTTCAGAGGGATTTGGAGAGTGATATGCATTTAACAAAATTTGCTTATTCACAGGAATTTTATATTCTACTCTATACCCTACAGGATTCCCAGAGTAGTTTGCACAGTAATAAAAACAAGACATCTCCTGCCCTCAGCTTTATTGTGTAAAAGGGTAACACAAAAGAAAGGGGATAAGGTTGATACTGTGGCAAATGAACCAGTAGAAGGAGCAGGAAGTGGTGGCAAAGCACAAACCGGTTTAAAGTCATGGTACTACAGTATCCCTTGACTCTTTGGAGATTCCAGGCTCTTCAGTACAAAAGAAGCCTTAAAGATTTGAATCTTTACTTCCATTCCCCACTCCCTCAGTGTGTTCTACCCTCACAGAAACTCAGCAGATCAGGGATAAGGTTGGAAAGGGGGAAAAAAAAAAGCATCAATCAGGAGTCTATGTACTTGATTCGTAGTTCTTAGAACCATGATCAGGAATGATGGAAACATTACTCTCCCCCACCCCAAGTAATGAATGGGCCTGAATGTGTTAATCTCTTTCTCTTTGTAAACCATCCTTGCTTCCATACAACACTTCATGCATTGTTTTTGTTCATTAAACTTCACCTCTCATTTTTTTCAGGATCTTATTAATCTTGTCTAACCATGACCTTCTCCTCTTCTTCCTTTCAATCCATTTACTCTTCCTTTTATATATTATCTCTAGATGACCAAATCACCTTGATGTACTTTGTTTGATACACTTCTTAAGTGTACCATTCCCTCTGCATTCAACTTACATTTATGCTTCTCCTGACATAACAAGCTCCCATTTACATATACTGTAAAAGTGGGCAGCTTTTATGGACAGCTGTTTTTTTTTTCCTTCTTTGCAACAGATCATGCATTACCTGATATTCTGTAGCAGCATTTCCACATATTAATATTTCCCTATCCATTTCCCCATCTTTAGTAAAGGTATACAAAATCATGCACTTTTTCTAGTTCTGTGCCATTTATTTTTAACATGATCTCAAACTCCACTACCTTGGGCTTTGATTAATTTACATGTCTGAACTCATTGTTGAATCATGCAGTCGAACATTTTCTGCAAATTATTGTAATTATATGTATATGTAATTATATTTACATTCCCAATATACCTCCAGCATCATCACAAGCATTCCTTACGCATTTATCCATAAATACATTACACAACAAACAGCACATCAGACAACCTTTTCCCTGCTTGATGATGAACTATTTGCTAAGTATTCTGTTTGTCCCTACACATGTCTTAGTTCCATCATAATACTGTTCTTACCACATTTAGTAACCAAACGTCCTATTAATACAAAACTTTCATTATTCAAGCCTATTTACTTAATTATATGCTTTCTCCATATTAACGCATGTACAATAAACTTTCTTTAATAATCTGCTGAAGTGTAAAAACACACATGTTGAACAAGTTGCTGGCCAGTCAAGAAAAAAACGTATCATTATCATCTCTCTATAACTCTCAAAACCATAAAAATTGTTCTGCATTTTCTTTGACTCGTTTAATCTTAACTGTTGTTTGCTCTTTTTGAATCTATTCTTTTTAGCTATCTTTTCCCCTAAATACACATTATACAATATAGTTTGCTAAGCTCCTTTTTATGCAGCTATCATTCTCTTACATGTTTCTTTTCTTAAATTAATCAGCAGCAGCAGCAGCAACATAATCATCCTGAGTGTATATGAGAATGTTGCAATTACTTCAGGCTGGTGGTTGTAGGAAAGTAGTCTCTGGATCAGAGACCTTAACTTCCATAGAATAACATGAACATGGGTTATGGACTATTGCAAGTGGAGGTGTAAGAGGAGTAGATGGTTCAAAGGATGAATTTGCAAATGAAATGAAAGAAACAATAATACTTATATTGTGTGTCTGTGAAACTAAGAGAAAAAGTGAGGATGTAATAGTTCTCAGGGTAGATGCTTTGATCTTCTGGAGTAGGGTTTATGAATATATGCAGCAAAGTGAAATGCAGGTCTCATTATGAAAGAAAGAGTTCAAATTTCAGTTCTTACTTGATTATTCTTCATTGTGGCTGTAACACACTCCAACTGGGGAGCACATTTTAAATAAAATATCTATTTATATGTAGTCTCTCTAGGTGTCCAGGATTCCCAATGTGAAATAAGCCCAGTGGAAGAAGTTCCTTCCTAAAGACTTTATGTGTAATGTAATGAAGCCAGGGAGGTTGCAAACCACCACAGAAATTGTTACAAAGTGAAAGACGGGATATTCATATAAACCACTTGACTACCTTATGTCTACCTCACATGCAAATGTGAGTAGATTAATTGGTACCGCTTCGGCGGGAAGGTAACGGCGTTCCGTGAGTCATGCCGGCCACATGACCACGGACGGGTCCTTAGGGACAACGCCGGCTCCAAGGCTTTGAAACGGAGATGAGCACCGCCCCCTAGAGTCGGACACGACTGGACTTTACGTCAAGGGAAACCTTTACCTTTTTACCTTATGTCTAAGACAAAGATCTGAACCTGACATTACTTCATGAGATGCTGGAGGAAAAAAAAATAGTGAAAGTTTTCCCTGCCCTAAATCTCAGTGGGAAAGATCAAACAATATAGATGTAATTGTGTGTGTGTATGGGGGGGGGGAGGAGCATAGCCTTTGACTTGTTTGAATAAGCCTTTATTTGTCCTGTCAAGCCACAGCATCTGAAAAAAGTCCAAGTTAGATGCAGGACATCTTCAATTCTTCAATCTTAGATCTTATATGAATAGAGATGCAATTGTAATAGTGGGGTCCAATAGTAGGAAAGACATATTTTAAAGACGTATTTTATGCAGAAGAAAATAACAAAAGCTTATAATAGAGCAATTCATATCTTATGAAAAACCATTAATTTTCAAAATCTGATTTGCTGCATCTCATTAAAGTCCTATACGATTTATTGCTCTATATTGCCTGTAGAAGAAAAGCACATTTGTATGACTTTTTTATACTGTTAATATGGTTACAGATGTAAAATATAAAAAAGACAATGCACAGACTATTATTGAAACAGATAAATGCAGTACTGCTCAATAGTAATTCTATTAAGTAATTCTATTTGCTGGAATTCTACAAGGCAATGCAATAATACAGCCTGTCTCATCTTTTTAGTACACTTATCAAACTGATCTATAATAATTTGAGTGCTGATGAACTGGGATGACTCTCAAGTAAAGTAGTTATTTCAGAGTCTCATCCTTTTTATTGTGACATGTTGCATCATGACATACCATATCTAATTTTCCTTTTAGATAAATGAAAAAAAAAAGTCCTATTCAGTATTCAGAAAAAATGGCCGTAACCTGGAGATCCTGACATATTTTAAAGGGCAAAAATCTTCAGGAGCAGAAGCTGGTCCAAGCTAATCTAAAGAGTGGACATTCCATCTTCCCTTTCAGTGTTATCTAAGAAGCAACACTTTTTTCCTTATCCTGAGGAATTTTGTTATACTTTGACATTTTTGTTTCATTTTATTTTGGGTCAGCTTCACAGGACCATAGAGTCATAAAGAGTCATTTAGAAGCTAAACACGGCCCAGTGCAAGAATCCAGATTAAAGCATCCCTGACAAATTACTTCCTAGCTAGCTTCCGCATGAATACAGAACTGAAACACCATTTGACTGTCAAACTTCCTATTGTGACATTTTCCCCAACGTTCAATACTAATCATATACAGTATTCAGTACACATATTCTATTGCTTTAACAATGTTTTAATCTTTTGTCTTTTATTGTTTGGAAACTGCCCAGAGTCATTGCATACAAGGTGGGCAGTAAAGAAATACGATAAATAAACAAATAAATACATAATCTACTTTCCTGTGACTTACAGCTATTATTCTATGAACTGCATAGAATCTGAGACAGTGAACAAAAGGTTGATGATGTCCTCCTCCTCCTCCTCTTTCTTCTTCTCCTTCCCCCTTCAGGTACGTAGAGACTGTTGAGGTTTTCCTACTAACAGATTAAGCTGCTGTTGAACCTAGTCATTTTTGGCCAGGTGAAAAGGTTGCAATTGATTGTCTCCTCTCACGTGCTTCATGCAAATCACCTGGGGGAGGAAACCTGCCCGGACTTGTTCTCACTTCCTTTTCTTTTTTCTCTGCCGGCAATGTAGCCAAGCAAGGCTTGCTCCAAAGGGAGCTAAGTCCTTTAAATGTTTTGCTTTTGTTTTTGCTTTCTATAAATAAATTATTTTTATAGAAATGCTTGGTGTGTGACTTTGTTGACCTCTCCTGGGCTAAAGGCTTTCCCAGCATCTGCCAACAGGTTATGTGCCCAGTGAGCAACGCAGTAAAACCCAGAGAGATCAGCTCCACACCTCATGCACAATTTAAAGGCAGGTAGCAAAGACCTGTGGAGATTTTCTTTGGAGCCGCCTGGAGATTTTCCAGCAACTGCCGGTCTACAGGACAAAGAAGCCAGCTGAGGTGATTTGCAAAAGAAGGAAGAAGCCATGGCTACCTCCCAGCCCTCAGCGATGCCTCTGGAGCACCTATCAGAGACCAACTATTTGAATTGGGCCCTGAAGATGGAAATGTATCTTCACAGAGAGAATCTTTGGCTGCCAATTGGTGAGCAAACCCCCCAAAATCCCAGTGCTGAATGGCTGAGACAGGATGAGCAGGCTAGAGCCACCATTATCTTGGGAGTTGAGGACAATCAGCTAGTCCATGTGTGAGGCATGCAGTCTGCAAAGCAACTTTGGGACACTTTGAGAGACTTATATGTAAAGGCAATAGCAGGGAGTAAAGTTACTCTGACGAAAAAGCTGTACAGAGCCTACCTTACAGAAGGAGATAGCCTTCCTGAGCACCTGCATTATATTCAGCAGCTGTTTGTTGAGTTGCAGGACAGGGGAATGGAATTTACACCTCTCACAAAATCATATATCCTCCTGTCCTCAGTAAATGCAACGTGGGACACGCTGATTTGTACCCTGGAGGCTATGCCTGAAGCAGACCTCACCCCATTGTATGTTACACAGCGCTTACTCGCTGAATGGGAGAAGAGAGAGGAAAGATCCCCCTCATCTCTTCTGGAAAGCTGCAAGACCAGAAAATGAGGGAAAAGAAGGGAAAGGAACCTGAGGCCACAGAGCTAGCCAGCCAGCGATGCTTCACTTGTGGTTCAGCTGGACATTTGCAAAGAGACTGTGCCATGAGACCCAAGACTAGAAAGACAGAGAAGAAGAACACAAGGGCAACACAGAAGAAGGCTCTTCAGACAACCCAAATTTCACAGGTTGCTGAGAAGGGTAATTCTGATGTATGGGTGTTAGATACTGGGGCCAGTTGTCATTTATGTAATTGTAAAAGCTCTTTTGTGTCACTGTCTAAAACTGAAAGACAAAGTGTATCTTTGGCTGATGGGTCTGTGACCAAAATTATGGGACAAGGTGACTTGTATTTATCCTGCTTAGGAGAAACTGTAAAAGGTGTGTTGTATGTGCCAAATTTACAATCAAACCTTTTATCTGTGGCACAATTGGCTGCAACAGGGTATATCATAACATTTAAGAAAAATGGTTGTGAGATACGTAAAAATGGGAGATTGTGTGCTACTGGTATGTTAAAAGACTCCTTGTACATTGTGCAAAATGCAAGGAAGCCAAGCTGCAAGGCTGCAGTTGGCAACACACCATATCATGACCAATGTGTACACCTGATGCACAGGAGATTTGGTCATGCTAATTTCAAGTATATAGCACAAAGTCACAGCTGTGTGCTGACCTAAAGATAAAACCCTGTGATAAATACTTAGACTGTGTAGTTTGCAAAGAATGCAAAACACTAAAAGCTCCTGTGAGTAAGCACAGTGACAGTTACAACTAGACCTTTGGAAATTGTACACTCTGACATTATTGGTCCTTTTGCTCCAAGTCTTGGACAAGCAAGCTATGCAATGACAATCATTGATGATTTCTCAAGATACACATTTATCTACATCTTAAAACATAAAGATGAGGCATTTGAGAAATTTAAAAGTTTTGT
This sequence comes from Candoia aspera, assembly GCF_035149785.1. Taxonomy (NCBI): domain Eukaryota; kingdom Metazoa; phylum Chordata; class Lepidosauria; order Squamata; family Candoiidae; genus Candoia; species Candoia aspera. The sequence goes on along the minus strand of NC_086163.1, from coordinate 11,234,159 downwards.
GACATGGGCAAATGGAAAATTTCCTAGGCCTGTATCTGCACTCCAATGTGATAGAGGAGGAGAATACCTTTCTCACAAATTCAGAAGGTTCCTAGTGGAAAAGGGATAGAACAAATTATTTCTAACCCATACACCCCTCAGCAAAATGGTGTTGCTGAAAGAAAGGGCAGAATTTTGCAAAATGCAATGGAATGCATGTTAAAAGATTCACAATTATGTTTTAAGTACTGGGGAGAGGCAATATCTACTGCCACTTATGTACAGAACAGGTTGTATAACTCTGTGATTCAGGACACTCCATTCCATTTGTTTTATGGTGTGAAACCAAAGGTAAACCATCTTAGAGTGTTTGGTAGCACTGCATGGGTTCACATTCCAAAACAGCAGAGAAGGAAAGGAGGCCCCACAACAAAGAAAGCTATCTTTGTTGGCTATGAACAAAGCCAGAGGAGCTACAGGTTCATAATGGGAGAGAAATTAATAATTAGCAAAAGCGCTGCTTTTGCTGAACAAAACTGGGGGAGATTAAATTCTAGCTCTCCAGTTGAACTGACCACCACAAGAGAACAGCAAGGACTTGCTGATGGTGATCTTTTGCCTGATGAGGACATTAAACCAGAAAAGCAAACTGAAGATCTGTCTGATGAGACAGATGCTTCTCAGGAAAGTGATAGGAGTCAAAATTTAAGCCCTATATTACCTCGCAGATCTCAGAGGAGTAATAAAGGCGTTCCTCCACCACGTTTTCAGGCTGAAACAGTAAAGGCTTTTCACATATTCACAGAACCTGAGTCTTTAGAACAAGTGAATGCTTTACCACCTGAGATTGCACAAAATTGGCATTCTGCCATGCAACAGGAATTAGCATCCTTGAAAGAAAATAAAACATGGAAACTGGTAAATCTACCTCCCAATGAACGCTGTCTAGGTTGTAGGTGGGTTTTCAAACTGAAAAGGGATGCTGATGGCAAAATCCAAAAATATAAAGCAAGGTTGGTTGCAAAAGGGTCCACTCAAAGGAAAGATTTAGACTTTGACAAGACTTTTGCACCAGTTACTAAAGGTGAATCAATTAGATTACTGTTAAAAGTTGCTGCACTCAAAGGAATGTTAGTTAACCACTATGCCATTCAAACTGCATTTCTCTATGGTGATTTAGATCACAAATTATACATGCAGCAACCCCCTGGCTATGAAAAAGGGGAGAATCTAGTCTGTGAACTGCAGAAGTCAATCTATGGGTTAAAACAAGCTGCTAGATCCTGGAACCAAAAAAGTAGATGAAAAACTGCAGAATTTTGGTTTTGAAAAAGGAAAAGCAGATCCTTGTGTATATATGAAGAAGGACAAACAAGGCTGTATGTATCTGTGCATTTATGTTGATGATTTGCTGCTGTTCACATCAACAGAAAAACAAAGGCTTGATTTTGAAGCCTGCATGAAAAGCCATTTCATATTAAAAAGCCTTGGAGTTGTGACCAATTACCTAGGTTTGGAAGTACACAGAGACAAGGATGGTAGCTTTCTGTTAAACCAATGTAGTAAAATTCAAAAGCTAGAGGATTTTAATATGCAAGACTGTAAACCAGTCTCTACTCCGATGATAATAGATTTTCAGATAGATATAGGAGAAACTCAATTAACTGAGGCAGAGAACTATAGATCTGCAATTGGAAGTTTACTGTACATTGCAAATCATTCTCGCCCAGATATCTCAAATTCTGTGGCCATTTTAAGTAGACAGGTAGAGAAGCCTACATCTACTAGAAAAGCAGCATTGAAGAGGTTAATGAGGTATTTGCAAGGAACAAAGAATTATTGCCTGAAGCTAAATGCCTCGAACTGAGAAATTGCAGGCTTTTGCCGATTCTGACTGGGGAGCAGATGTCAGTGACAGAAAATCCACTTCTGGGATTTTAATTCAATTTGCTGGATCTAGCTTAGGCTGGCATTCTAGAAAACAAACACTTGTTGCTCTTTCCACTGCAGAAGCAGAGTTTTATTCTCTAACACAAACCTGTAATGAGGTTACATGGTTTAAACATTTGTTAAAAGGCATAGGCATGGAAGTGAACCAGCCTATAACTGTTTATGAGGATAATCAAGCTTGCATTGCTATGGCAAAATCTGAAGCCTGCAGAAATAGAACAAAACATATCGATATTAGATATCAATATATCAAAGATATGATAAGCAAAGGAGAAATAATGTTAAAATATTGTGAATCAAAAGACATGATTGCTGATATTTTAACCAAACCTCTTCCTGTACCAAGACACAAAGAGTTGTCAGAGAAGATTGGTTTGCATCTTAATCTGTAGTGTAAAAAGGGGAGTGTTGAGGTTTTCCTACTAACAGATTAAGCTGCTGTTGTACCTAGTCATTTTGGCTGGGTGAAAAGGTTGCAATTGATTGTCTCCTCTCACGTGCTTCATGCAAATCACCTGGGGGAGGAAACCTGCCCGGACTTGTTCTCACTTCCTTTTCTTTTTTCTCTGCCGGCAATGTAGCCAAGCAGGGCTTGCTCCAAAGGGAGCTAAGTCCTTTAAATGTTTTGCTTTTGTTTTTGCTTTCTGTAAATAATTTTTTATAGAAATGCTTGGTGTGTGACTTTGTTGACCTCTCCTGGGCTAAAGGCTTTCCCAGCATCTGCCAACAGAGACTTTGTTGTGTCTTCTTCTCTTTTTGTGTTAAATGTGTCCTCAGCTTTTCCTCATTGGATTTAGTTCTGTCCCCTGAACATCATTGTTGCTCTTCTCTGAATTCATTCCAATGTCTTTCAATCCTGTTTTAAGTGTGGTGCCCGGCCTGTGTGCAACGATTGAGGCAGGGTTTGTTCACCGCAGAAAAAGTTATCAAACCTTCATTTTTTAACCCTTTCTGTCATGAGTAAGGATGGCGAGCAGGGGGCTCCCACCCAGACTGTCAAGCGCATGCGTAGCACTGAGGAACTGTTCAGCCATTCAAAGAGACACAGATCGGGACCGCCTTAACCTTTGGGGTTTATATGGCTGGGTTTTCCCATGCTTCCTCAGTTTGTTAGGATTCTTGTTAAGTACTACTAATAAATATTAGAGACCAAGTCATTGTCTCAGTGTGTTTCCTGGTAATCTGGACACTTTCCCCCAATGCTCCTATAAATCTGTTGGCTTTGCTTTCTCACAAATTCAAATGTTTATTAATACTAAGCTCTATTCAGATGTGTGAGATCTGTTTGGTAAATTCTTATCCATTAATAGTATTTATATATCATCTTCTTTTTGTACTTCAAATCTGTAAACATATGAGTTGTAACTATTAAAAAAATCTATTAAATGTTCTCTTTTTCCCCTTACTATATGTATAATAATAACAATAGCAATAATAACAGCAACAACAGTACTAATGAAATAACTTGATCTGAGGACATTCAGGGAGTTCTAGAATACTGTTTTATAAGGCATTGCTTTAATATAGATTTTAGCTTCTAGTCTCTGCCCAAGATCACATGGTTGCTTTTATTTTATTTTTATTTTATTTTATTTTATTTTATTTTATTTTATTTTATTTTATTTTATTTTATTTTATTTTATTTTATTTTATTTTATTTTATTTTATTTTATTTTATTTTATTTTATTTTCAAATGTGTGCATTAGTGCAGTGAAATGCACCTCAAGAATGAGAAATGTATTCTAAAACTAAGTAACATTTCTTCCTTTGGGTGCCATTTGGTCTAAGGGATGCCCTGAATCAGTTCTATCATTATAGCATTGTGATGGTGTTCAACTATGTAAAGCCATAACTTCAGTGGCTGAGTCCTATTCATCTGGCTGCTGCCTTGAAAACCCTCATAGCCCATATGTTAATGCTACCATTATTCCTCAATGCTGGATTCTAAATCAACCACCATTTCCCTCCTCCCCTGTGTTTCATCTGATCTTTTCTCTTTCTTATAAACTGTTTGCTCTTGGGGCCAGAACTAAGCCTCCCTAGTATCAGAACGGAGCGGGCTTTCAGTGCATAAGAGATGATGTATGAAAAAGAAGAAAGGCAATGGCAGCAAATATTCCCTTTTCAAATAGAATAATTATCATTGCAAAGTGATCCTGTAGCTCCTGGCAGCTGCCCTGATTCTACCAATCTTGTTATAATGAACACTAAGATGAGCCAAGGAATGCACTGGGAGAGCTTTCAGGCAGTAAAAGCAACAAGGGACATTCCCAGCTTTGATATCCTCCTTGTTCAGTCTACCAACCTTTTTGGGGGGAGGTGGGGCTTCTTTTGGAGAAAAAAAAAATTAAAGAGGATGAGAAATGAAATAGGTAGAGGGCAAGATGGGAAAACAGACTTTCCTCCCTCCTTCCTTCCTTCCTTCCTTCCTTCCTTCCTTTCTACAAAAAAATGAACTGAACCAACAGATTGCACCTGGAATCCTTGGTATTCAGAGCCTACCCTCTATAACTGAATGGTGCCCTTCATTCTTCTGTGAGATGGCCAGATTGAATAAAGAACAGAGTTTTTGCACCTGTAATAATCATGTAGAGAAAATGGTTCATCCACCAAGTTCCATGCATGGAAAAAGTGATGGATACACAGAGGGAGGGAGGGAGGGAAGGAGAGGGGGGGGGAGGGAGAGAGAGAGCAACAGACCCAGAGAATAAAGTTCAGTTTTAGAATTATAGTGGTTTAGTTTTGTTTTGCTTTTTTCAATATATGGTACCACATTTTTATTCTCTTAATGCTTCCATGGGCAACTAAGCAAGGGGGGAGGGAGAAATTGACATATTAGTATCAAATGTAAAGTGATTACAAGTCAAATCCATTATGTCACTGTCATATAATCTGCAAATGACCTTATTTCCAACTAAGATATTATTGCCTCTCTTGCTGAAATTACATGCTTAACTTAGAGCACAGATTTTCTGCCAGAAGCTGAGTGAAGGCCATATAAATATACAGACTGGGCTTAAATGCCAATTTTGCTTTCTTAATGGAACTCAGAAACATTTTAATGTTGTTTAAGCCCTACTCATATGTTACATCTCAGCTAAGGAACAGATGGTTGTGTAAGATTCCTGGCCAACACTAATGTTCCTCGGCTGACCTTAATCTCTCTCTATATATATGCACGCTAAGTTCTTCCTGCATGCATGGAGCCTTGTTCTATCTCTGATGCTTGCATGCTTACAGGATTCTGGTAACAATGTTCCCCAATCTAGCTGTCATATTCAGTAACCTCCATACATTAATGAAAGAAAGTCATCCCACCTCTAAGCTAATTGCAGCCTAAACCCGAATAGACTTTGGGAAATTGTAACTGTTTAATTATCATTTGAAGCTTGAATTCCAACTATGTTGCTACAAGACAGGGCCCTGGGAGAGGAGGGGTCTAGTTTTTCTATGAGAAACAAGGAAAGAGGGACAAAAGAAGATGATGAAAATTAGAACTTTGTTTTCTACCTGCCTGATATTATGGAAAACATGTTTTATAGGAAAAAAATCCCATGCTTTATTATTTCTCAAAAATAAATAAATAAGAAATAAAGAAATGAAGGAAGGAAGGAAGGAAGGAAGGAAGGAAGGAAGGAAGGAAGGAAGGAAGACTATTTTAGTGAGAAATTTTTATGGAAGCCATTCCTCCATTCATTATAGTCTTTTCTATGGACTCTTTCCAGTTGCAATGTACAGTATTACTGTTATAATAAAAGAGTTCAATCACATTTACAAATTGCATCTTGAGTGGATGTCTGTTCCAGCTGGGAGCCTGCTTTTCTGAATAATATATGCTTTTAAGACTGCAGTCTTCTAAATTTGGGGAGAAGGGTCAGACTGAATCCTAATAAAATGCACTACCAAATACAATACTAAATTGTCAATTTTCAATTGCAATATTTTCCGTTTCTTAAACATATAATCAGGGTATTAAGTGTTAGGCTTTACATACCTGTTTTACTCTCTTGTTTACTGTTCTCAATTTTCCAAAAATGGAAAAGAAAGGAGGAACAACAACAAAAAAAATCTAGCCCTGTGTATATCTCTGTGATATACAGAGCTTCCCTTTATTTATACAATGATGTGAAAAAAGCTCCAAGGAAGGAAGGAAGGCAGGCAGGCAGGCAGGCAGGCAGGCGGGCGGGCGATCACAAAATCTCTGTCCTAATGTTCAAGGGGATATATTGGTTCTAAATGGGAAATAGATTAGCTGTTGGAATTCTTCTAACCCTATCCCTTTGTTCCCAATGAATCTTGCTAAACAGACTTTGTGAGAATTGTGTTTGCAGAGTATTGCTTTCACTTTTAAACTGCTGCCAAAGAGCCTGGCACAATATGAAAAGTGTTTCTTTTTATATTTTGGATGCTAAACAATAATAAATGCCCCAAACTGGCAAATACCATGAAGCTGCAAATGCCTCTTTTTAAACCCCCCCCCCCGCCTCTCTCCTTCTACACTGCAAAAGATTTAACTCTCACTTTTAATCCAGTACTGAGAAAAAAAAAACAGCGGACAGATGGGCATGCACACATCTCACACTCCAAGAATCAGTTCTTCAGACAGTACTGTTCTGCATCCTACCTAAATTAGACCTTTTATATCTATTCACTGCTTTGTGGTAAGACATTATTCAGAAAGCTGGTAATAACTAAGTTTTGAATCTGGCAAATAATCCCTTGCAGCTGTACTTGAATTTTATATGCATAATTGATTACTTAATGACATTCTGAAAAAATATTCCTACTCACCCCCTTTTTTCCTGTTTCAGATACACTAGAACAAGTTCTACAGCTTTTCTGGATTCCAACATGCTCTTATTTTCTCTCTCATTCAAATGATAAATACAAGTTTGAACATAGCTATTAGCAAGAAACCACTATTACTTTTGGTAATAGTAGTGTTGTTTATTAAAGCACCATGCAGGTACACCCCTATTGCAACAGAAAGGGGTGGATGGCCTTCAGCACAGAGGAAGGGGGGAACAAAGAGGAAAGAAAACAGATTAAAAATTATTTAAGTCTGTTCATTGAGCCAGCTCAGCCAAGTCATGATATGAACAATGGCATCCTTTAAGGACCTAGTTGACAGATTTCATTTGTCTGGGTTCAGATTTTACTTCAATGTCACAAGTCATATCTTTCCATACTCTCTTTTGTACTGAACAATCTTCCATTCCCAGGTATTAGCAGGGGACTAAACTAGCTCTTTCTGTTTAATCATCACAGTAAAAAGAAATGTTTGACAGGCTTAGCGACAGGACAAGAAGGAAGCTATTTTTCTGTTTCAAAATCCTTATGTTTATAAATCAAAATGGGGGAAACTGCCATACATTTAGCAACAGTCCAGCAAACAAAAATCCACAGTGACATTGTTTTAATGAAGGTATGAGTATATATATAGTATGATCTATATAAAGTATAGGTTTTGGCACTTTATGTTGATGAATATTTTATGTACATAGATAAACTGTATAAAGTATGATCAATATAAATGTTGACTATATGATGAATATAAACCCTAGATAGCTAGAGTGAGAGCGATCTCAATAACTTCTTCCCCAAAGATTGATGAACAAGTGGCAGGTGCATTTGAGAGATACCATCAATGACTATTGAGCAAACATGTATTAAGTTGTGTAAAACAATCACTTTCCCTCTGTTCTTTTAAGGTCTGAGCTCATTTGTTAACTTCTGATAGGGCTGAAAGCCACACACACTGATAATAAAGTTCAACAGTGAATTGAAAAAAAGTGTTTTCATTAGGGTTGGCCTGAACACTTCGCTGCCTAAGGCAAAAGATACAAAGGCACCCTCTCTTGTTTCCCCTGTGCTTAGTTCAACAACTGAACAGATATTTGATGTTGATGCTTATTTAAAACTTACGTCAATGGTAGTGACAGGACATCAACATCCAATGACCCTCAGGACAAGAGGGTAGTTTAGGAAGTAGAGACTAGATCATATGGCTCATATTGTTCCTTCCATTCTGCACATCTCAACCTTGCTACCTGAGATGTTCACCTATTCTGTCTAATGATAGGGCCAGCTCAGCTTTTCATGATTATTTCTAACAATGCTGTCAAAGGAATGAATGTAGACTATCAGATACTAGTAGTAGACCAAATCTGAAGTTTTTAATATAGTTTGTTTAAAAATCCTAATAAATCCCTGGCTGTACTCAACCCATCCGGTTCTGCAGGAGGGACGTTTTCTGGGTCCCATCTGCTAAGGAGTGTTGGCTGGTAGGGCCAAGGAGGAGAGTCTTTTCTCCTGTGGCATCCATCCTCTGGAATATCATCCCTCTAGAGATCAGATCAACTCTGTTGGCCTTTCATAAGGCCTGAAGATTTTGTTCTTCACCTGAGCCTGGGGCCCCAGGAATGTGATGGAGCCCATTTCTTGGTTGTGTTGACTGACATTTTTGTAATTTTTCTTGGCTGCTGTGTATTTTATGTTTTTGATGTATGCATGTGTGCTTTTTAATATTGTTAGCCACCCAGAGCCAGGTATTTGAGATGGACAGCCATATAAATGTAATAAATAAATAAATCCAGCCCCAAGGTCTATTAATTGTAAAGTTCTATATAACTGATAAATAGCATATCCCACTGAGTTCAGTTGGAACTTACACTAAGGAAAATGGGCACAAGATTCCTGTCATGAGTAAGGATGGCGAGCAGGGGGCTCCCATCCAGACTGTCAAGCGCATGCGTAGCACTGATGAATTGTTCAGCCATTCAAAGAGACACAGATCGGGACCGCCTTAACCCTTGGGGGTTATATGTCTGGGTTTTCCCACGCTTCTTCAGTTTGTTAGGATTCCTGTTAAGTACTAGCAATAAATATTAGAGACCAGTTCCTTGTCTCAGTGTGTTTCCTGGTTGTTAGGACAATTCCCTTAGTAAAATAAATAAATAAATAAATAAATAAAAACATGTGTCTTAAGTCTCAAATTGGTTTAATGATTCATTTGAGTAAGCTTCAATTCCACCTTGAAAAGGGATGAGGCTAAAAAAATCAAGGGCCATATCTTTCAGTGATATTGTCACATCACTGTCATGAACCCTCTGTGGTGGCCCAAAATATTGTTAACCAAAGTACAGTCCTGACTACAAAAAGTTGTCTACCCCTTCCTTGATATACACAACTGTGGCTCCCTCCTGAAAACAAGGAGAAAGACATGGAGTTTTGGATATCCTTATTGTTTGTCTAAATCCTGAAGTACCATTTAGACAGATATTGTCGACTGAGTAATTAAATCTCTTCATTGAACAGAAGGAGCTGCTGAATCCTGTTTTTTTTTCTTTTTCTTTTTCTTTTTTTCCCCAGCTATCTTTTGGGGATCATTTAGTATAATATGTAAATTATTTAAGTTCCCTTCTACTAAAATAAGTTTCCAGTAGGCCTAAAGAGCATTCATTCATATGGTCTCATTCACTTAACTTATGGAAGTTTTTCATCCTCAACTGAATGGGCATTTTATTACTGTCCAAGGCCAAATTATAGAACACTCTCTCTGCTACCATCTAGTGGTCATTTAGATGTTTGCAGTGAAGGTATGGTAGTCCTAAGTATGAATAGCTCTTGAAAATTGATTAACATTAAAATCTTGATTAGCTAATGAGCTATTGACCAGTATTAAGTATTATTTACTAGTGCAAGAAAGGAGACTAAACACATTACCAAATTCCCAACCTGGAATGAGGTGTAGTTATGAAGAAGAGGGAAGTGAAACTGATTGGGAAAACAGTACTGACAAATTCTTCCCCAACAAGACCCATTAATACTTAGCTTTATATCTCTACCCCAGACCGCCTGAGTGATGCCGTGGATGTCCTGACCCAGTGCCTGGAGGCTGTGAGGGCCTGGATGGGGTGCAATGGGCTTCGACTCAACCCAAGCAAGACTGAGTGGTTTTGGGTTGTGGGCCTCCTGGTGCTAAGGTTTTTCCACCTCTGGACTTGGATGGGGTTGCACTACCCCAGATGGACCCAGTGCACAATCTGGGGGTCCTCATAGACTCACGGCTCCTGCTCAAAGAGCAGGTGGCAGCCGTGGCTAGGAGGGCCTTTGCACACCTTCGGGTTGTGTGCCAGCTGCGCCCATTCCTAGACTGAGAGGCTTTGCTCACAGTCACTCATGCCCTCGTGACCTCCCATCTGGACTACTGTAATGCACTCTACATGGGGCTGCCCTTGAAGAGCATTCAGAAGCTTCAACTGGTGCAGAATGCAGCTGCATGGATAGTAAATGGTATCAGGTACTCAACACATGTAACACCAGTGCTACGGGAGCTGCATTGGTTGCCAGTGTGCTTCCGGGTGCAATTCAAGGTGCTGGTTGTCACCTTTAAAGCCCTTCATGGCTTGGGGCTGGGTTACCTAAGGGACCACCTTCTCCCAGTTGTTTTTGCCCATCCAATTCGATCTAGTAGGTTGGGTATGCTGCGGGTCCTGTCAGCCAGGAAGTGTCAGCTGGCGGGAACTAGAAGGCATGCCTTCTCCTCCGTAGCACCTGCCCTCTGGAACATCCTCCCTCCAGAAATTAGGATGTCCCCAACCCTGTTGGCCTTTCGTAAGGCCGTAAAGACCTGGCTTTGTGCCCGGGCCTGGGACCTCGAGCGTGTGGATGGTCCCGTCTCTTGGCTGTATTAATATCTATGCATTGCTCACTTGGCAGCCATATATATTTATTTTGTATTTATTTCATATTTTAACCGTTTTAATTATAATTGTTTTAATTGTTTTATGGTTGTATTGTTGCAAGCCAACCAGAGTCACTTGCTGAGATGGGTGGCTATAGAAATTAAATAAATAAATAAACAAACAAACAAACAAACAAACAAACAAATAAATAAAGTTTACCTTTGGTGAGAGAAAATAAAAACAGATCCCTCCCTCTCCAGTGAATAGAATCAGCACAAATAAATTACACATCATGGAATTTTCATGGAATGAAATAATTAGCCTTCCCAGGAGGACATCTTCACATTTTTCTGTCCATCCACCTGAAAGTGTTGATTTGTAAAAAAGAAAGAGAGGGGGAAAAAAGGAGATGAGGGTAAGAGAGATGAGAGAGAAATGATACAGTTTATGGTTGGAGGGGAAGGTTAATAGAGAAATACAAAGATTTCAAGGACATTTGAAGGCAATTCCAATGAATCTCCAAACTGATTTCTATTAGTGGAAGGAGTTTTTATGCATGGGGGGGTGGGGAGTGGGGGGCAGAAAAGAAGAGCAGGAAGAGGTCTGTTCTTCATGCTGTCAGTCAGAGGCCAGCAGAACATTAGGCATACCAGATGCTTCAACATCCCCACCCCACCATCATATTAATTAATGTAGAATATCTCCTGTGGGAAATTTTTCTGTGCAGGCTTCAGTGGAATAAATATTGCCCAAGGAACTTTCTGATTGAATCTGTCCATAGGTCAGACCTTTCTGTCTATCTTTCTATCTCTCTTCATAACACCCCGAAATCAGCAGCCCAAGGCTGTCACCTCGGCTTTGCTTCTGGGGAGACCTCTTTTGTGACTCCACCATATTTCAAAAGCAATTCACATCTCTAATATCTCATTAACAATGTCTCTTTGTCAGTGTTCACACCATTTGCAATTGTGCAAATGGCATTATCGGCCTGCAGAGCAAGTGGCAGCAAATTATCCATTTGGCTTTAAATAACACACATGCTGATGTATATTTGGCTTTTGATAATGAGGAATAATTTTTCAACTGGAAAGCCAGAATACCATTGTCCCTCTTAAAAGAGAGAGGGGGGGGGGGGGAGATTGATCATATAAGAAGTCTGTAGCAGCAACTTATTTAATTCCTTGGATAATGACAAAAGTGGAAATTAATGTAGTAATATCCTTTATTCTTTACATATGCCTTAGAATTAGGAAGTGGTGCTCAGACTAAGTGAAGACTACATTAACATAGAAAAATACTTGGCTTCCTGTCCCCAAGGGAAACAACAATTAATCATTGACAAACAAATGTTAATACTGATTATACATTAGAGCAAGGTTATAATATCTTCATGTTCCAGTGCATCCCAAAGACAAAAAGAAGGAACACAGTCTTGCAAAACATAGCATGATTCAAAACAGCAGAGATTATAGTTACATAACAGCAAGAAATGAGGCATTTTATTGCATCTAACACACACTGATAACATCTATAGAAAGGAAGACTATCAGCTGTTCTTCTTTGGGAAACAAATTATTATTATTATTATTATTATTACTATTATTATTACTATTATTATTACTATTATTACTATTATTATTATTATTTTATATAAACCCCCAAGACTGCCAAGGTAACTGCTGTTGTAAAGATTACTCTTGAGATAAAGAATTCAGGGTCCAGGGTGATTAAAATGGGACATTTACATCACCAATGGACATTCCCTGATAGACCTGTTACCTTTCCAGGAAGAATGTTCTAAGGCATTCTGTCTAGTTGTCAGTATTTTTTCCTCCTGCTGGTACGCTGACCCTTAAGGTGATTCAGAATTAATGTTTCAGGTCTTAAACAAGAAGGAGGGCAGATGTATCCAATATATATTTTATAATATGTGAAGAGGGGATCTGAGGAAGCAAGAGAAAACAGCAAGCAAGCTTTTCCTTAATATTTTGCTACTGAAATGTCATGGCCAATGATGATGGATAATGGGAGTTGCAGTGCAAACTTGTGAAGGGCACCAGAATAGGAAGAACTGTAGCTAATACCTGCATCAACCTGATCAATCCAGGACCTTCACTTGGCCTTTCACTTTTTTTTTTTTTTTAAGTGAAGTGTTAGAGGGTTCCTTCAAATAAAATATCTGGATTCAGTCTATCCCCATGAGATCTTCACCACAAAATGTTTGAGAGGAACTTGGTTTCAGCCAACCATGGATATTCTAAAGGAGTACAGGGAATGTTTATTTGAGCACCATGAAGCATAGATTCAAACAACTTCACAGGGCCAGCTCTACTATTAGGCTGAGTAAGGTAGCCTAAGATAGCAGATGCTGGGGGCAGCCATAAGGTTTTTGGGCAGTGGATGTTGTATTTGCTATCCTCAGATATGGTCAAAGCTTTTCTGGAGCCTCTAAGTTGTCTGGGTGAAAAATCTTCATTTCAGCCCTATTTTTTTTTTTTTTTTACTACATCCTATTTATTGTATTCTGCTCTTGGAGTTGTTGTCAGGCTCCCTTTGCACACCTGCCATAAAGCACTGTTACACGTATCAGCCTGCTACATGCATCATCCAAGGGAGAAAAAAACTGTGTTAGCTTTGCTGCTTTGCAGCTTTGCAGTCAGAGAGGATGCTTCAGCACATTCCTTCACTAGCTGTTAGAGCCAAGGATGGGCTGATAAGACATCTGGACTCTAATTAAGTCTAAAGGAGGGGAGGGGGAGATCAGGAGTGAGAAAGAGCTTGTTTGTAAGACAGGGAGGAGGGATAATGTCAGAGGGAATGAATTACTTCAAATGATTTGGCACCAAAATGTTATTCAGAGCTTTGAAACTGTCCTGTGTAATCGGATTTTAAATAAATGAATTCCTTAAGCTTCCTAATGGACTGACTGGAGAATTTCTTAGGTTAAGATCCTGGTACTGGGACCATCACAGCTGTGGTCTTTGCAACAGAATGACATGGGGGAACTACATCCCCAAATTTTAAACTTTGTTTTACTTTCTTAAATGAAAAGCATTGATCCATCTCACTGTTTCGAATATTGAACCATGATTTGAATAGGAACCCTCCATTTGTGGAGTCAGGGGCTGTAGCTGTCCTCAAGACCCACATGCTTGAGCCAGTTTGGTCTAGTGGTTAAGGCAACAGGCTAGAAACCAGGAGTCTGTGAGTTCTGGTCCCACCTTGGGCATGAAAGCTGACTGGATGACCTTGGGCCAGTCCCTCTCTCTCAGCCCAACTCACCTCACAGGGTTGTTGTTGTGGGGAAAATAGGAGGAGGAAGGACTATTTGGTATGTTCACCACCCTGAGTTATTTATAAAAATAATAAAGGAAGGCAGGATAACAAACAAACGAACAAACAAACAAATACTGGGGAGGACCACTGCAGGCTGAAACAAGGTTCAACTGTCATTCAAGTCAGTTTCTATATGTGGCGTGAAGAACATGCTGTTTCATTTTTTGCCTTAAGTAGCTATTTATTTTGGCATTTTAATCCTACTTTTCAGATAATTATTGTCTCCCTAAGCAGCTCATATCAATCAAAAAGAGAGAGGCATGCCCTGTTAAACTCACAACTGGAAAAAAAAAAAGGCAAGATGCACAAGGGATGGAGGGGGCAGAAGGAAAAAGAACAGGAGGTCAGATTGCTCCTAGCAAGACTGGGAAACTGAGCAACATCACTTTAAAATGCATTTTTTGCATGATCAAAAAACTTTATTGAAGCAGCTTTCAAATAATTAAGAGACTGGAATATCATGGCTCAAAAAGAGTTCTTAACATTCCAGGATTCTTCTGCAGAGACTTAAATGGAAACAGCAAAGCTTTGTTCAATTACTGACTTGCTTTAGGGAAGCAAGAAGTTTCCTTCTCAAAAGACCCAAATATCTAGCAAATAATCTCTTTGAAAGAAGATTGTCAGTTCTTTAAGGAACTGAAATTGAAGCTAACTGAGGTTTGGATATGCCATTTCAAATTTAAGCTTATTAAGTGTGCAGTAATAAATAAGGCACAAACAAGATAAATTTCACTAAATTATTATTTAGTATTGACCATGTTAGATTCAGGAGTCCTTTTTACCATTGACTGCTGTTTCTTTCAGGTAGTTGGTCCATAACACTAAAACTCTCATTATATCCTTTGGGAGGACTGGCAACATTATCTGGGTGCGAAGTGACCACTTTGTTCTTATCAGAATATCGAATGTTTTGCCATTGATTTGGCTTGGAATCTTAAGGCTGTGAAAGACTGGAACAACTTGTATGAAGTTATCTTTACCAGATAACTAGCTCTCTGAGGTTCTGTTTTCTGCCTACCATTAAGTGCCACTGAGTCATCCACAACTTCTGAGATCTTAAAAAATAACTTACAGCTCTTACAAGGTCTGTCTGTCCATTTTTGTCCTATCCATCCACCTTGTATTCCCCTTCATCAACCTGGGAACCCCCACGCACGCGACACCAATTGCAAAGTTTCCTTGGCTTCGCCAATTTCTATCGGGCATTCGCCCAAAATTTTGCGGAAATCGCCCTCCCCCTCACTGACTTACTAAAAACCAAAGCTCAGGGGGATACTCGATGATCAAAAAATCCAGGTGCACTCCTTAAATGGACTCCAGCCTGCCAGCAGGCTTTTGACGCGCTGAAACAATTGTTCACAACTGAACCCGTCCTCAAGCATCCCGACCCAACTAAACCATTCGTGGTACAGGTCGATGCCTCCGACTTCTCTATCGGAGCCCTCTTGCTCCAAGGTGACCAGTCAGGCACTTTGAAACCCTGTGCATATTTGTCTCGCAAGTTTACTGAGACAGAGAGGAGATGGCATGTCTGGGAGAAAGAGGCTTTTGCTGTAAAAGCAGCCTTGGACACTTGGCGACAATTATTGGAGGGGGCTTCGCACCCTTTTGAAGTTTGGACTGACCACAAGAATCTCGAAGCCTTAACCACCAGTCGCAAACTCAGCCCTAAGCAACTTCGCTGGGCCGAATTTTTCAGCCATTTTGATTTCTCCCTCAAGTTCATTCCAGGGAGAAAAAACGTTTTGGCTGACGCCCTGTCCCGCCGGCCCCAAGATTCGGGTCCTGCTCCAACTGTCCAAGGCACAGTATGGACTGAAAAACAATTAGGATTGGCAGCCGTGACGTGCAGTCAGACACGCGCCCGTCTAACTCAGCAGCCAGCCACTCCTCCCTCTCCCGCTCCGAAGCAGTTGCCAATTTCCTCAGACTTGCAACAACAGTTTCTTCTTCACCTGAAATCTGATACATGGTTGCAGACCAACTTAGACTCTGTTACTTTTCATGAGGGTTTGAATAGAGTCACCAACCCAAACATGCATTCCAGAGATTACAGCCACGCAGGGCTGGAAATTTCCAACAGGGAAACACGGATTAGAAGAGTGACATGTGAAACGTTACGATGTCTACAGGACATTGAAATGGAGAAGATGACATACTGCCCCCCTAAAAAGAATTACGGAGCGGGTTTGGTGGGATAGGCAGCATGAAATCTAGCGACGAGGTTCGGGGAACGCACATCGGGAGCGGCAACCCACTCCGGGTGTGGGAAATGCTTCCATCGTATGAGATATTGTAAAGTAAAGTGTTTGCGACGAGAATCAAGAATGTCCTTAACCTCAAAGTGTTGCTGAGCATCAATCATAATGGGTGGAGGAGGTGCTTGCTGAGGATGCCAGCGATCCGAGAGAACGAGCGGCTTGAGTAAGCTGCAATGAAAAACAGGGTGCAAACGTTTAAGGTTGTGTGGCAAATCCAATTTAAAAGTTACAGGATTGATTTGGGCAACAATAGAAAATGGACCAACGAACTTAGGGCCAAGCTTTTTGGAGTGTTGCGGGGATTTGATAAATGTTGTGGAAAGGTAGACCTTTCCCCGACTGTAAATGGGGGTTGGGTGGAACGCCTCACGTCTGCATGTTTTTTGTAAGAGGCTTGCGAGTGGTGTAATGCCTGTTGAATCTTCACCCAAGAGTCAGCTAAGGTTTGAGCCCAATCGGTGAGAGAGGAAGGGAGAGATTGCGGATTGGGGAGTTCCGGAATCGGGACGAAATCACGGCCGAATACTGTTTTGAAAGGGACTTGGCCAGTACTTTGGTGGACGGCGTTGTTATAAGCAACTTCAGCAAAAGGAAGGAGGTCGACCCAATTGTCTTGTTGATAATTGACAAAGGCCCGGAGGTATTGTTCCAAGGTGGAGTTGACAGCTTCAGTAGATCCATCCGTTTCCAGATGCCATGCCGTAGAAAGGGCTTGTTTGGTGCCAATTAGTTTCAAAAAAGCCCGCCAAAACTGTGACATAAATTGTGAACCCCTGTCACTCACCAAACAGGAGGGGCTCCCGTGTAGGCGGTACACGTGTACGAGAAACAGACGGGCCAGCTGCTGCGCGGTGGGAATGGATGCATAGGGGATGAAGTGGGCTTGTTTGGAAAAAAAAAGTCTTTGACAACCCAAATTACTGTTTTACGTTGACTGGGGGGTAAGTCCACTATAAAATCCATGGAGATCTCCTGCCAAGGGCAGGTTGGGTTGGCCACCGGTTGTAGTAAGCCTGTGATCACTACAAACTTTCACAGGAAAGGTCGCCCCTTCGAGCCAGTGCCTCCACTCTTGGAATGCTACTTTAATTGCCAGCAACTCCTTGTTGAAAACATCATAGTTTCTCTCTGCTGGTAAGAGCAGGCGTGAAAAAAAGGCACAAGGCAGCAATGTATTCTCGGCCTTGTTTGTATATTGCAATAACACTGCCCCAATGACAATATCTGACGCATCTGAATACATTATGAATTGCTTTGTGGGATCAGGGTGGCTTAAGAGTGGCTGGGATGCAAAGAGCTGCTTAAATTCCTGGAAGGCTGCTTGCTGTCTCTCCCCCCAGATGAATTTTGAGTCTTTCTTCAAAAGCTGTGTGAGGGGTCTAGTACGGTCAGTGTAATTTTTTATAAAATAGTGCTAAAAATTACAAAATCCTAACTACCTTTGGACCTCTTTAACATTTCGGGGAGGTGGCCAAGAGAGAATTGCCTGGACCTTAGCAGGATCCATGGATATGCCTTCTGTTGATACTCTATAGCCCAGGAAATGTACTTCAGTTAAATCAAAGGCACACTTCTCTAGCTTGGCGAACAACCTGTTCTCTCTCAGCCTTTGCAAAACATTACATACATGGGTTACGTGAGTTGTGGCATCCTCAGAGAAAATTAATATGTCATCTAGATAAACAACCAGATACTTATCTAATAAATCAGCAAAAACGTGATTCATAAATCTGGAAAATATGGCTCCTGCATTAGACAAGCCAAAGGGCATAACAAGGTACTCAAATTTGCCAAACCTGGTGTCGAAGGCTGTCAGGTATTCGTGGCCCTCTTTCACCTGGATGAGATTGTACGCACTCCTGAGATCCAACTTGGTAAAAATGCGTGCCCTCTGTAAGCGATCTAGCAGATCCAAGATTAATGGCAGAGGATAGGATTCTCTTTTTATTACCTTATTGAGGGGACTGAAATCATGTACTACTCTCATGGGTGTCTCCTGGGGTGCAGGTGCCAACGGGTCAGGCTTCTTTGGTACGAAGAAGGTCAGAGCAGACACTGGGGAAGTAGATGGTCGGATAAATCCCTTTTGGAGATTAGAGTCTAAGTAATCCTTTAAGGTGGCGAGTTCACTGGGAGACATGGAATATTGTTTCTTTGCTGGAACCTTGGCTCCTGGTAGTAACTCAATGGTACAGTCACAGTCCCTATGGGGGGGTAGTGCTGTGGCCTCCTGTTCGCTGAAAACGTCTGCAAAATCTGCATACTTGGCTGGCAACTGGACCCCCCCCCCCGCTTCAGTGACTGTGTTGGTTGCTGGAGACCGTGGGGCGGCTTGAATCTTGTGGTGCTGGCATTCCTTAGCTGGGAAGGAGACTGCTCACATAGTCCAGTTCAGCAATGGGTTGTGGATCCTCAGCCAAGGTGTGCCTAGGATTACCGGCACATTAAGCGATGCAGTAACATAAAGCTGGATCCACTCAGTGTGGTCTCCCGTTGTCAGTTGCACCAGTTCTGTGAACCTTCTAATCGGCCCTGCCTTGAGGGGCTGGCCATCAATGCTCTCCACTTCTATGGGGCATGGCAATTCTCTGGTCGGGATGTTGAAGTCCTGTACGGTCTGCACATCAATAAAATTAGTTGAAGCTCCAGAATCCACGAGGGCCTCTAGCTTGACCTGGTGCTCTGGGTTGACATGGATTATTACTGGTAAGTAGTAAAAGGCTTGTCTGGAATCCTCGGAATGAGCCCTTCTTAATTGATTGATGGTCTCCCTGCTGAGCTCTGTGTAGGGAGACCGACGGAGTTTCCCTGATTGGAAACAGAGGCGGGGATGGGTCTTGTTTCAGCTGCCTGCCCTGGGGGTCTTACTAAGGCTGCTTGGCCTCTCGCTGGGCAAGCTTTCACCATGTGCCCCTGGGCTCCGCAGTAGAAACAAAGGGCTCTCTCTCTCCTTCTCTGCCTCTCAGCTTCGGAAATCAGTCTCCTGCTTGCCCCAATCTGCATTGGTTCCTCTTGTGCTGAGTGAGAGGATGCTACGGAGAGAGCTGGAAATCCTGAAAATGCTCTGAGGGTCCTGTTTCTCCCCGGTTGCATCTGCCTAAGCTCTTCTAGCCTGGCATCTATGACCACCGATAACTGATATAGGGCTTCTAACGTAGCTGGTATTCCCTGGCGCACTAATTCATTCTTAATCTCTTCATCCAGCCCCTGTTTGAATTGGTCTTTTAATGCACTCTCATTCCAGTCCAGATCTCCTGCTAACAACTTGAAATCCGCAATGTAGATTCCCACCCTCTTGTTACCTTGCTTGAGCTTCCGAATTTCCCGGCTGGCCATGGCTTCTCTGATCGGGTCGTCAAAGTGTGCTCGGAACCCTGCCAAAAAGTTCTGGTAGTCGTTGAGAATCGGGTCGTTGTTCTCCACCATGGGAATAGCCCATTTGGCAGCTGGTCCCTTCAGCAGGCCTAGGATGAAAGTGACTCTGGTTCTGTCTGTGGGAAACTCTGTGGGTCTGCTATCGAAGAACATAGTACACTGTGTGAGAAAGATTCTCAGCTGTCCTGCTTCTCCTCCAAATTTCTCTGGTAGACTGCCCTGGGATCTCAACATTACTGGTGGAGCTGCTGCTGCTGCTGCTGCTGCTGGTGCCGGTTGTGGGTTAATCGGAGCTGGTTGTTGTAACTGCTGTAGCACGGCAGCTTGTAATGTGTTGACCTGTAGATCTACCTGTTGTTGGTGTTGTTGTAGGGCTGCTGCCAATTGCTGAATGGCGAGCCGCATTTCTTGGTTTTCTGCAGACATTTCTAAAAATCTCTCCTTAATTCCTTGTTCCTCCCTCTTTCAATGGGAGTAGGTGTTTGTTAGGATTGATGTCCTGACTCCCAGGAAACACTCTGAGACAGGGAACTGGTCTCTAATGTTTTATTGCTAATACATAACAGTAATCCTAACAAACTGAACAAGCGTGGGAAAAACCCAGCCATATAAACCCCGCAGGTTAAGGCGGTCCCAATCTGTGCCTCTTGGAATGGCTCACCAATTCCTCAGTGCTACGCATGCACTTAACAGTCTGGAAGGGAGCCCCCTGCTCGCCATCCTTACTCATGACATCGAGAAAGCATCTCAGAGTTAACTCCTTCCTAGTTCTCTTAAATGTAAAGGCAGGGAGGAGAGAGGTACATTGAGTCTTGCAAGACTGATGTCAGCCCTTGGAGGTAGTCCAGATCAGGAAACCAAAATTAGAAATGCTAGTACTACTTTTATTATAAGGTTACAGTAGCAGAATCTTGCAAGTCTGATTGCGCTTCTCCCCTCCATGCCTTTACATTCAAGAGAACTAAGGAGGGTTAAGTCTAAGATGCATATTACATTCCTACTTTGGACTCAGATTTCTCTTATCTGACCATTGCCTTGGTTGTGGCTCTTCTTCCTGTTCCTCAAGGTTATTCTCACAGTGCATTACAATTTTCTTGCCTTCTGATATTTTGGCATATGAAAGCATTGGCTAACCCACAGTGAGATATATGTGAAGTAATTAATATTTCTATATTGAAGGTCTCGCTGAAATTAAGCTCTGTCTGAGGCTGGACAATTGGAGTTCCTGACAGAAGCATCAATCGATGTTTAAAAAATCGGTTTTCCAATGAATCATCTCCAAGCATGATTTAAACACGGGGACAGAATTATTATTATGTGGGAGATGGGCGGTGATAAAAATGTGATAAATAAATAAATATCATATCCCACCAATTTCAGCCCCAATCAGCATGGATATACAGGAAGTTACAGGAGGGACACACTATTCTGATTCAAGCATTCTGTTAGCCAAATAGACAGTGTAGTCTCATATAGTCCTCGATGGGAAGGCTTGCCTTTGACCCATTTAAATGCTCTTGCCTCACTATGTTTCAGGTTAATCCAACCAAGGAGGTCTTTTTTTTTCCCCCTGTGAGAACTCCCTGAGAGCTCTCTCCAGTTTCAAATGTTTAGAAAATTAGCCCATAATTGTGAGTCATTTTATAGGGGTTGATGAAAAAGAGTGCTCTAAATGTCACAGATGGAATGTGCACCAGTACTGCTAAGAAGGAATACTTAATAGTCATTGTGGCTTATGGGTTATTTTATAAAATTGTAGTTATCATACTTAGCATGAGTTTAAACAGTTCATTTAAACAGAGAAATAAAGTTTGTGTTTTCTGGTTTGAACAGTCTCTCATATATAGATATGTACACATGTTTTCTGTATAAGATGCAGATTTTGGAGAGTGTATAAATAGTAAACGTTTATACTCAATGAAATTATTATAATTTTCTCAGTTGTCCTGAAGAATTGGTTTTCTATTAGAATAACTGAGCACACCCTTTTTCTATACAACCATTAACTTCAAGCAGGTTTCTCTGTTTCTGGATTATTCAACCCAGAAGGCAAGAATCCTCATGTCAGTCAATCTTTCCCCCCCCCCCCCCATTCAGTTCTGTCTGATTCTCAGATAATGCCTGGAAAAGTCCCTGTAGTTTTCTTGGCAAGGTTTCTGAGAAGTGGTTTGCCCTTGCCTCCTTCCTAGGGCTGAGAGAGAGTGACTGGCCCAAGGTCACCCAGCTGGCTTTGTGCCTAAGGTGGGATTAGAACTCACAGCCTCCTGGTTTCTAGCCCAGTGCCTTAACTACTAGACCAAACTGGCAATCCCACTGAAGTTAAGGATGGAAAGTGACCAACTTTGCAGCTGACAAAGTTAAGCCATAGAATCAGTCTGCTTGAAATTGCTTTCCTTTCTTCATTATTATTGTCTTCAGAGTATAAGCAGGCACCTCTTAACTATATCAGAACTGTTTCATAATATAAAATTCACAGCATGGGTGTTATAATTGCAGCCATACATAATAGCTCCATCTAGGACACAGTCATGAATTGAAAGATATATTTCCAATAGTACGATGAAAGAAAACACATGCACATGGACGCGTGTATATGCACACACACAGACACACAGACACACTTAGATGTTACACTGCTGCAGGCATTGCAGTTTGTTTTATACCTGCCAGGAAAGTTCTGAAGCAATAGCATCATGGGAATCCATTATTAAAGCAATCAAATAAGATGTGTAAAGATAATCAAATAGAACATTTTATGGTTTCCTTGGAGAATTCTTAATGCTTAGGGAACACACACACACACAAACACACACACACAAGCCTTCCAACCCAATTATTTGATTGGAAGGACCTCTAGAAAGGTAGGGTGAAAGAAAGATTTTTTTTTTAATTTATAGAGAGAAGAATATAATAAATTTGATTACAAATCATATAAGGAAATAAATGTAAAAGTGTTTTGCATGTTAAAAAAAAGTAATTAGAGTTTTGTGGTTGCGACATTATCTCTGGTATCACTCAATCCCTTCTTCACAATAACACAATAGCTTTACCCTTCAGAAACAGAGTTTAAAGTTCATTAGAACAATCTTTTCAGTGAAGCCATTCACAGCTTTTGCAGCTTATCATTTCTTTTTACAAGAATTTTCGAACAGGTCTTATTTCTTTCTTTCAAGAATGAATTCTCCACATCCTCCCCTGAATGGGGAACTGCCAGAATTTAATTAGACAAGAATAAGGTGTCTTTACAGCTTTGGAAAACACAATCATTTAAAAAAAGAATAAAAAAGATAATAAATTGGAAGGCGGAAGAAATGGGGAAAAATCCAGCAGTCTTTTGGTCTAAGAGTTAGATCACATGCTATATATAAAACCATGATTACTGTAGCATCAATCTTTTGGGGGGGCAGGGGGTGTAATATCCAACCAGGATTGGTCAGAAGATAGATCTGGAAGATCTCAGGAGATTTGAAATAGAACAGCATGGATTCTGATGCCCGATTACTTATCACTTGCAGCAGTGAAACAAATATTCTCCCACCCCAAATTACTCTGTTGAAATGTAAAAAAAAAAAAAAAAAGTTTGGAGTAATCAATATTGGATTTGTGTGTGTGTGTGGAAGGGCTTTGAGCTGCTTTAATTGATATGCCAAACAAATTCCAGGATTCTAATTCTTTAGTTCTAGATACATGTCCTGCAAATCAAGGTCTAGGTGTTAGATTTTGTATTTTTAATAAAAATTCCAAGAACCTACAGTCTGCTCATCACTGCATTAAATAACTGCCCAGAGTCCCTCTTTTGGGGGAAATGGGTGGTAGCAAAATTTGAATAATACATAAATGCATGGAAAGTGTATTGAGGCTCAATTCCAGCCTTGAAAGAGTACATAGCAAGAAGAGTGTCCTTTAACATACCTTCCTCCCAAGATTTTTAGAGGGGATAGGGTTAATAGGGAATTTGGAGGTTTTCCTCCCTCCTACAACTCTGCCACCTATGTTGGTTTGGTTTTGGACACATTAGCAAACACACCCACCCACACACCACAAAATAATGGCCATAATAAAAATATGTTAACCCTACTTCTGGCCATCATTCCCTAAAATAGTGCACTGTCCCAACATGATATAAACCCAGCCTTTCCAAACTTCTTGAGATGGAAACAATAGGTTCAATGATCATACAAGATCATAGAGAAAATGCCAGTAGGTGATTGTAATCATGACAG
Source organism: Candoia aspera (assembly GCF_035149785.1). NCBI lineage: Eukaryota > Metazoa > Chordata > Lepidosauria > Squamata > Candoiidae > Candoia > Candoia aspera. The sequence continues at coordinate 11,210,347 of NC_086163.1, read as the reverse complement.
CCCTCTTCAGGCATTCAGCTGAGCACATGAAGCACTTCAAACTGGGTAAAGAATGTGGCATAAATGCCAGTCTTGCATTTTTCCTTTCTTGATCTCTATGCATTCACACAGCATCCTGAATGAGAGATGTACCTGTATGCTTCAAAGTTAATACAGCAATTTATGTGATCTGGGACTTTGATTTTTTAGCATCCTGAACTGAGCAGACAGCTGTTCTCAAATTCTGACAAATACGACAAAGTGCTTTTCAGATCTTTGGCTGAATAGATAGAGATAATAGGGCAGGACTGCTTGTGTGGCACCATTCTCTACCCAGTTGGACATTCCATACATTCAGCCAGAAGTTGAGGAAAGAAGTGTAAAGGCACAAGCACAGACCAAATACCAGAAAAATAACTTTGCTATCATATTAAATGCAATAGCTGAGGCCTGCTAAAAGAAAGGCTGGTTGGTTAGTTTTGACCTCCTCCTCCTCCTCCTCCTCCCCCTCCTCCTCCATGTCTCTTAGCACTTTGAAAAAACTAATATAATTATTTTCAATAGTTTCTTCTCAAATATTCAGGGGCCTATTGCCAATTTTGATTGTTTATCATTACATACAGTATATTTGTTTCATATGTATATGTATATGTATATGTATATGAATATGTAGAGCCTTATATGGAGATCTCTCTTCCTTCTATCCCCATAGCAATAATCCTATTAGGATTACCTACTGAACCTCCACTGATGAGGGTAGATTTGAACCCAGTCTCTCTAGTCCCATCCCCATAACCTAACCATTGCACTATACTGGTGTTTCCCACTGGAAATCAAATGATGTGCATGGCCAAGAAATTTCAGATAAATCTTCAGAGTAAAAAAAAAGTAATTGTTTGGAATATCTCACTGCGGTTTTAATGGATCATTCGGCCAAATCCCTCACCTCTTTCATTTTGTCAGGACTCCATTTCCATCATTTCATATCATTACTATATCCCACTTTTACATTAAAAATGTGTTCTGGTAAAGCATCTGGATCCTGTAACTTCAGTAATTCATAATCATTACTGAACTACTTATGAGAATTATGAGAAAGATCTTCCCCCCTTTCAAGCTTTGTTTTTCATTAACATAATTGAAAACAATAATTTGCTGTATGCATTTTTCTTTCCCTTCATTTATAAAATCTTGCAAGACAAAGCAGTTTGACAATCACACACAGAGAAATTACTGCATTGTTTTGAAAATACATACTGCTCTTTTTGTTCCCTTTGGATATTAAAAGTATATATTACGGGAAAGCCATTTGTAGGCATATTTTATTGCCTTGATGCAATTGTTATTGGTAAATTGGGAGGCATGTTACTTTGCATTAATTTTTTGGGGGGACAGCAGTGCACTATGAACTGTGTGTGACTTTGTTTATGGAGCTTAGCAATGAAGTTCAGGAGCCAATTTATAAGATATGCCCATTTGGAGTTGGGGTGGGGGTAGAGGAAGGTGAAAATAGCCAGTCAGGAATGTATTTAGTGAAATTTGCCATATCTTCAAGATGTATTGTAAGTCAGCATTGCTGTAATTTGCTTGCCGTGAATGCCGGATTTACATTTTTTACATAAAAGTGATAGAACTGTCATGGGATCTTGCTGGCAGTGGAGATGTCAGATAAGATGGTAAAAGACAGTGCCTACTTTGCTTTGATTGAAAATATGACAGGAATTTGATAGTGAGCTAATGACTCACTAGAAAATATAATTTTGCAAGGGAGATACACACAACCGCTAAATCAAACATTGCCACTATCAATCTGTTAGATAAACTGAGAGCCAGTTTGGTGTAGTGGTGAAGATGCTGACCTAGAAACCAAGAAACTATAAATTCTAAGCTCCCTTAGGCATGAAAGCTGGCGAGGTGAGTTTGGGCCGGTCACTCTCCCTTGGCCCAACCCACTTCACGGGGTTCTTGTGTGGAAATAGGAGGCAGGAGTATTAAATATGTTCTCTGCCTTGAGTTATATATAAAAAAGTGGGGAGAAGGAGGAGGAGGACTGTTGAGTTTCTACAATATACCTGGTTAAGCTAAAATGGGGCTAGGATAGTATGATGAGTAAAGCAGTCCGTTATTTAAGCCAAGATATGGTTTATATTATTTAAGCCATTATACGGTTTATATTTATATTTTGGGGCAAAGCGTGTAAGTCAATATATTCTGTTAACCCAAGTTTTGGAGTTAGGGGGTGAGTACAAGTATAGTGGTTCATGTTCGTATTCTTTTTTGGGGATCACAAATACAAAGACATTTTAAGTACCTAGTCTCAGACTTAGAGTTGCCAGATTACAAAGTCCCAGGCCAAGTCTGAAAACAGGCTTTTAGCCTCAAGTGAGATTAACAAGTCCCCAAATTCTTCTCCGTTACATCTTAACTTGGTCCTGTTCATTTCTATCATTCCTATCATGCTTCCAAGTCATCTTGCCCTTTCCTTCTGTAGATGCTGTGTACAACACAGAGAGATGCATATCGCCCCTGCATCTGTTCTGCCCCACAAAATAGCTGAATTTCAGCAGCATTAATTGTTTTACAAAATTGTTGGTGGGATTGGATGTCAGAGTCTTCTGGTACACAAAATAATTCACGCTGACCCTCAAAATTTCTCAGGCCTCAAGATAGAAAACTGTTATTTGTATGGCACAATTTTGGCCGATTTGGGTATTGATTTGGATTTAGGTCTGAATGGGAGTGGGAAGCTTCTGGGAAGTAAGCTTCTGCTATCTCCATCTCTTAATCTCCCCAAACACCCCTAAATGGCACATATCAGCCTGAAAACAAAACAAAGTAATTTTTTGCTACTCAAAAGCCAAGTGTGACCCTGAGTTGTACACTCCTTGTATATAGGAGGAACAAGGATGGTTCAGTTTTTCTTATCTTCATGCTTGTTTTGTTCCTTCAGCTGGTACAGGAAGGAATTTCCAGTGAAATCCTGAGACATGGCAATGGGATGGAGAAGACAGATCTCAATCAGCCCATAGTGAAGACAGTCTTCTTTGAAGCTCAAGATGTGGCCTATCTTAACAAAAAATATTTTGTGTTATGCTTTCTTATTCATGACAATACACACACCCCTATCTGAAGATAAAAGAACAAGGAAATTTTCTATTTATTACATATTAAGCGTATATATGAAATATATATATATATATACATATACACACACACATACGTACATACATACACAGTATATACAGTATATACATACATACATATGTATATCCTTGTATGGCGCAGAGTGGTAGGTGGCAGTATTGCAACCAAAACTCTCCCACGACCCAAGTTCACTCCCAGTGGAAATTGGATTCTCGGGTGGCCGGCTCAGGTTGACTCAGCCTTCCATCCTTCCGAGGTTGGTAAAATGAGTACCCAGCTTGCTGGGGAAGGCAATGGCAAACCACCCCACTATAGTCTGCCAAGACATCGTGAAAGTGGAGTCCCCCCAAAGGGTCAGACATGACTTGCTGCTTGCACAGGGGACCTTTCACTCTCTGTCTGTCTGTCTGTCTGTCTGTCTGTCTGTCTGTCTGTCTATCTATCTATCTATCTATCTATCTTTATATATCCCATTCTATTTTGAAACATGCTGGTATTCTCTAATATATTTTACAGGTTTTTTAAAAAGTTTTTTTTTTAATGGGATGAAACTATTTTGAAATAGTTGCAAAATTTGGGATCTCATGATAGAACACTTGAATTTGTTGTTGTTGTTTATTATGCATCTTTATTTGAAGTACCTTTCTACAATGGGACAGTTTTAAGATTTTAGCCATAATAATTAACTATGGGGATTGTGTCCATTTATTTGATTTGATTGACATTTTAGGTATTTTAATATATAATAACTTATTTTAAATATCAGACTAACATTGCCACTTGAATCTGCTTCTAAACACAAAAACACAATGGGATCAACAGCCAAGGAAAGCATTACTGAGCAGACAAACAAAAATCAACATTTTTAATTTAAAATATAAAAAAATGGTGTGTGTATATATGATTTGTATTTAAAACCAGCAAAACTATACTGTATATTTTATTTTCTGACCCAGTATAGGTTGTGGAAACATAGAGTAAAAGATGAATATTGCACAGTTAGTTGATTATAATTGAGGATGGGAAGGAGAGAAAGACATTAATTATTTGTTCTTTTATGAGGTTTTTCAGACCTGAAGCTCTTTTGCCACTGTTTAGCATTTCCCTCTCTTTACAACATATATAGGGAAAGTATTAGTGGATTCCTAGAAGACTATTTCAAAACTTTTGGATTCAGTGAGGGATAAGTTATTTGCTTTGCTTTTAACTTTGGTGATGTAAGAAAGGCAGAAAAACTACAAAACAGAAAAGTTCATAGCAGTGTGAAAATCTACCAGTGTGGCAACCCCAGGAGAACTGATTTATCCTCTTAAATTCTTAAATAAGAGTTCTACTTACCCTTACATTTAATGTGTCATATAAATGGTAAAACCAAAAGGTGAGATTTGTTCATAAATAGCTGTTTTCCTGGAGTTACCGGAAAGTGTAATCATGGAGTGTTTGTGTGAATGTACAGTATGTGCAGTTTCTGTAACAACAGGATATTTCAGCCCAAATATATATGTCCACCACAACTACAATCGTTCCATGCTTAGGCTGATCGTAAATACTCAAATGGGTCTGACATACCTGTATGTTCTAATTCTCCATACAATTTAGATTATTAGTTTTACATTACTTTAGCTATGTAGAAAATGGCTTGTTATTAATGGGGTGGAATTGGTGGAGGAAACTGAAGCACTTCTAGGAATGTGTAATTTGGTTAACTTTGGTGTGTGGGACCTAATTAGAGCTGCATCTTAGTAGCTGGGGAAATCAACATAAGGGTGGGGATTTGCTTGAATAATGTAAATGGTTTCATGAACGTTGCAGTTGCCTTTTTCCATACCACAACCAAGGTATGCCTCATTCTGAATTGCTTAGATGGTACCTGGAAGGAAAGACAAAAATCTAGGAAATGCTGATAGTCTCCCAAAGTAAGGTTTACATGGCTGTAATTTGAAACAAATATCCTGAAGCAAAGCCAAGTGGATTCTAGCTGTTTATCTTCACTGCTTGAAGATACTCTGATCATCTGAAAAGAGGAGAGATCAGTTACAGGACAACCAAAACTAGAAATTCCATTTTCAACACGTGTCTTTGCATTAATAAGGAAATTTTGAGATTCAGCTCAAAGGTGATTTGACTGACTCACCTCATCAAAGCAGATTCCCAAAGCAGAACAGGGCTATTTTTTACTGAATTTGAACAGCTGTGCTGTTTTGTTTGGGCCATTTTTTCAGCCTTTTGGTGATCTTCTGAGTGTGTGCAGAAGCCAGTTATCCTGAAGAGAAACAGCTAGTTCATGCAGAATGTCCTGCCTCAGAAATGTGAAGGCAGAGTACACTGGCTCATGTATTTCAGAAACACTGAGAAAGAACATGTTACCTGTGATACTCTGCACAGGCTGAATCTATATACACCTATTTTCAACTGCAAGTGTGTAGTCAGTGCATTGGGTACTGCTGTTAACAAGAAGACTGAGCATGAGCAATACAGAAAATTGTAATATTGTTTGTTTGGGTTTTGTGTTGCATGTTTTGGTGATGTAGGTATTCTGTTTATGAACCATTGTTGATGGTTTGGGGTTTTCCGTAAAAATTGAGGGTTATTCAATATATCATATTTAAATAGACCAATGTTTCACCCATTTATTTCTCTACGGATTTCTGTTTCTGGATCATAATGTCTTTATTTTAGAATCCATTGTTTAGAACTTAAGCCTGCTATGTACTTGAATATGGTTTGAAATTTTGCAGTAGTAACTTAAAATGTGATTTTATTGCAATGTAAGTTTTGTGAGTTGTCTTGAGAGGGTAGGCCATCCCTTAAAAGAGAGTTAATAAATATTTCAAATATTAGGCTCAGAAAGCACACTGCTTGATTTGGAATGTAAGCCAGCAATTTTCAAGTGTCCATTGACTCAAGTCCTGCTCAGAACTTATTTTGCTGCTGCTAAATAGATCGCTTTTAAAGGGAGTCAGTTTTATCTTCTGCTGTCATCACTCTGAAAAGTATGGTAGATTCCATTTTCAGTTGGTGGCTAGCTGTGTCACTTTGGTATTTTGTTTGTTGCAGTTTTACAAAGGAAAATATTGGGTGATTAATGTTCAGGATGTCACAACCACAACACTTGAGTGATACATTCTTGGACAACCAGTATGTGAGATAACATTTCAGCAATTGGAAAGAAACATTTCAATCACTCTTGTTAGATATTTGCCAGGAGTTATAGATGTTTCATAGAGCTACATTAATGAATAAGGGAGAGATTTTGACCATCTCTCTCATTTACATTTGCACACAATAGATGGAACACAATGCCTGCTGAACAATAATGGAGCTTTGTACAATAGATAAAATAAAATAATAATTGAAGGGTAGATAAAAGTTAATGATAATTTTGTGTAAAGCCAGTGTTTGTTCTTGCTATGCCAAGTGTAACATCAGTTTAAATTGACAGTATTGTTTTTAGAAATACACTTGCCTAGTATAAAGTCCTAAAGTCAGCTTTGCTTTTACTTACAGTTACTCATCTATTTACTGCTTTTATATACCTCTTCCTTTTCATGGAACTTAAAGACATCTATAAAGGAATTCCAGACTACCTTCCATCCAAAAAACAATCAGAGAAGCATTAATTTCACTTGTGTACCTTCAGGCCCCTGACTTTTTAATGAGAGAATTAGGTTTGATTGATAGACAGCATGTAGGATTAATTATGTCCTTGCTCACTCAAATGATATCTATGTGACTTATACTTTCAAGTCTGTTTTTAATATTTGATAAATGTAAGCATTAATGATATACCCAATGCACAGTGGTCTGTTTTATTGTTAAAAAGAGTGTTAAAATTCCTTATATTCCATTTATTTATCTTTCTTTATATCTCACCTTTCTACCATAGCACATTCAGGAAAATAAAAGTAAAACAGAAAACACCAAACTGTATTTAGTGCCTTTCCATTAGCTGTTGTATAATCATTCTAGTGTTGTCCTACTGATTAACTGGAGAGGCAATTCATATAATTAGTTTTTCAAGTTACTTTTTTTTTTTCCAGTAAAATTGGGGTAGCGATCTGGCTATAAAAGGAAGGTAGAACATTCTTATAGAATAATACTACAAAGTCCTGACAGTTCTTTGGTTAATGAAGGTGCAGTATAATTCACTTTAATCTGAATCATTTGGAGTAATATATCACTCCAGGCAATATATTAACATAACTGTTTGGGAGCAGTTCTATAGGATCTTCTCTGTCCAAATCTTAATATATGGATGAAGGAATCACATTCATTCTGGTATTTCTATTCTCTTCCCACACTCATGAGATCAAGCCCACTGAACTCCAAAATGTTCATTACTGAAAAGTTTCTTATAAAAGGATTTCAGGTGTATCTAAGAATATATGTGAATTGTTCCTGGATTGAAACCAATGAAATTCAGCAAAAGACTGAAGACAAGTGGGAAGTGAAGTATGAAGAAATCTGAGAGAAAGGACATAATTTAAGTTAAATGATTTTGACCTCTGCAATCAACAAAGCCAAATTTATATACTTGGCTAAACATTCAATTATGAAGAATTTAGTATCTGGTTGAGCATCATTCTTCACAGTTGTGCCCCAAGTGGCAAGTTTCTGACAGTGTCTCATCTATAAAATGTATGTGAAGTGGTTAGATAAAGGTGTAAAGCACATCTGAAAGCCCTTTTTGACATCAGAAATTATCTTTTATCCAGTCAAGGTGAAGCACTGCATGTCAATATTAGTGTCACTTGGTAATTGTTCCCACAGGCAATGTATTTTAACAATATTTGGAAAGGTATGGGGAGGGAGAGAGGAAGGAAAACATGCTACAAATTCTATTATATTTAACTGATGGGGTGATTAGATTTTTTTATGATTGTGCAGTGGCACTGAAATATTTGCTTTCTTCTTTTTTCTTGTATTTCCAAAAATCTTCAAAGAGTTTTGTAACTGAGAGGTGCATCAATGGTCAAAGAAAATGAAGGGGACTCATTTGGTGGAACAAGCTGAGACCTGCAATGGGTGAAAGAATGATGCAAAATGGACTGGACTTTCCAATGTATATGGGCAGAATTTAATTTTTATGATTTTTTCCCCTGAATTTGGGGAAGTTTTGGATGATTTTCTCTCTTTCTGTATTTTAAACTAGTCTGTTAAGGCAAAAAATCCCAGTGGAAGACAATCAGTGCTACCTCCATACTGCTATCAAGAAACAACATGAAGTCACCATTAGTTATGCTCAATTAAAAAGTGATTATTTATTTATTTACCAAATTTCGTTTCTGCCCATCTCCCCCAAAAGAGGGGCTCTGGGTGGTTTATTATTATCTGTTAAACTGACTTTAGGACTTAGAGTTAGTTACTTAGACCACAATTGTGGTCTGTATTCTGATTCAAAACGGCAGAAATCAGTGGTACTATTTTTTACCAGTAGTGATCTGAAAGCCCCAAACAGGAACAAACTAAGTTGAATTTTGGTTTTCTTCTGAGCACTTAAGAAAAGCTTAAACTGCTTTTCATGAAGGATAAATAAGTAATATGTCGTATACCTTGTACTCCTTATTAAAACAGGTTTTTTTTTTACTTTGATATATTTTTGAGAGGCAGATACTAGCTTTGCCATTAGTTCATAATGGGAAAAAATATAATTATGAGCACTTCCTTCCAGAGCCATTTACATTTCCTATTAATTAACTTAGAAACCTTAAAAATGCAGTCAAATGCATTAAATATTGTATCAAGCATATTTTCTTTTCTTCTGTTTAGCCTTCAACTCTGCAAATCATTTGGTGCTTCAGTTTGATTTTTTTAATGCATTTTCCAACAATGTACTTAATTTCTGAAAGTGTTTCCCAATAACCTGTATGATGTTACTTGATTTATAAATAGCTTACATAGTAGGGTATCTTGCAATACACATTTCCATAAAGATTTAAAGATAGTGCCACAAAAGCTTTTACAAGATTGCACAAAGAAGAAATACTAACAGTGTACCTATTTATTTATTCTGTAAGAAGCCAATGTTTCACAAGCTAGAGAATCATTATAAAAAACATATCTCAACCACTTCCCAAGGCCACCAACAATGCAGTTGGAAGGATGCAAAGAAGACATTTAGAGTTTAATCCCTGGTACATAGATGCAGGCTCTCATTTCTTTAGACCAAAGAGAGTAATCAGCCATTGTCTAAGGTTTCATTCTTCTCTGCAATAAAGGTTGTAATCTATCCCCCTCATATCTAAAAGTCTTCTGTCTAGTCCAACCAAAAGCTGAACAAGGGTTAAGTATCTGGAGATCCATGATTTACTGTCAAGGCCAGGTGTGAATCCTGACATTACCATGAAAGGATATCCAGAGGGATCTGCAGGAGAAAAATGACAAAAGTAGCATCACACTGACGTGATGAAAACTCTACCTCTTTTGTACATGACATCACATGCACATACACAAGGTGCAAAACTTTCCATTATATTGATGAAAGCATCGGAGCCTGTGTATACGTCTGGTGATATCTCAAGTTAACAGTAAAAAGGCAAAAAAAGAAAAGAAAAGTTCAGGAAGAGAGTTATAGCTTTCTAAATCTACAGTAAATGTACGGTCCACCAACATGGTATTTCTGTGGTAAGTGGGATATAGGATCTTTCCACCAAGTCATGGAATGAGAGTGGGCCCAATGCATGTAAGCATAAAGAATGGGAAGCCAATAGACAGCTTGTTATGGACTCCTTAGATCCCAAACTGGAGAGAAGTCGTTAATGGATGGCTAGACTATATCTAAGGTACCATAGGGCACTCAATCACTTGAGGAAGTTCCTACGACTAATGTCTCAAACTCAGTGCAGAAGCATGTTGATTTGGATAATAGGGAGTTTGATCCTACACTTGATCCAGTGCCAAGCCATAAAAAAAGGCATTTTTTTTAAAAAAGAGGAGCAGTGGAGCTGTGTGACACACCTTGAGAGGAAAGGGCATTCTCTAATTGGACAAGCTTCATAACTCATGCCCCATAACAGTATCCCCCAGGCCTCCTTCCTTTTTGGAAAAAAAGCTCTCCCAACTGCATCTTTTTGGCTTCAAGCTCCTAGTTGCTCCTGGCTCTTTGACCTGCAGACCTGCATCTCATGGAATCCTTCAGCAATGGATTAACAGACTTCCTTCTAAACAACTCACGCTTTGTCTCCTTTGGTTACTTCTGATGACCCTTGCATTGCATGTGTTCTCTCTGTTTAGGTATTAAACTGATTCACAGCTAAGCTAATTACAGCAGTTAGAAGCTACTGCTTTGAATCCCTTCTTGCGAAGGGCCTTCTTCAACTGTACCAATTAATTTTGATGGCACAATTGTGAAAAGCCAGCACTGCAATTTCTTACTATTTTTAAGTGGATATACTGTTTAAATATTTCTGTGCTAAGTGTTGCTGGAAAAACAAACACAATACCCACAGCCTCAGCCATGTTCACTCATGGTTTCACCCAATGTATTCCTTAGCATGTTCTTTAGTATTCCTAACAAAAGGTTGACTGCCTATAGTTTTAGCCTTACTGCACATAAGGAGTTGATCAAAAAGTCAGATGGTTTTGTCTTTTTCTCCACAAACCTTCAAAATCCTTTTTGAGTTGCGATGCAGAACTGCAAATAGTATTTCAGTTGTGGTCACGCTATAAATTGTCCCACCCCACAAAAGCAGCAGAACATTGGAACCATTGGTTTCAATCTTTTTTATTTTTATTTTTATTTATTCATTTATTCAAATTCTATAGCCGCACATCTCAACGAGTGACTCTGGGTGGCTATAGAAATTTAATAAATTTAACAATTCCTAGGTTATATTTACTTTTTTTGGGAGGTATTTACCATTCAGTGGGCCAACAGATCAAGACTGGTGGTGTTCACAAATGGTTGAGTAGCTCAAAAACCAAAACAAACCAAAACCAAACAATACAAAATGATGTAGAATTTGTGCTGAGAGCATTAATATGTAATCCAGGCCATATAATTGGAAAGAAGCATCAGCTGGAAAGTGACACCAAACTGTGGGTCATAAGAAAAAGTGTGATAGAGAAGCATAATTCATTGTAATGACTTGTCAGCAACAGAAATATATTAATAGAAACTGAAGTATAAACAGGAGATGCCAAAGTAGAATAGATAACAGTGGAAATCTGGGAACAATTAAAATCAGATAGACAAATGAATAAAATAGCACTGCCACAGGCAAGGAGAACACTAGAAAGCAGTCACTAAGAGCAATTGAAGTAATCCTTCGACTCCACTGGTGTGCATAAAATTGAACGGAGTAATACTGCTCCCTGCATCCATAATTCAAGCCCATCATGTGTCAAGCTACAACTGCTGTTGTTGTTAGTTTGTTTGAGTATATTAATAGTACTGCTGATAATATATTTCAAGGTACTTTATGAAGCAATGCTGCTGATGAGTTTATATTCTAAAACAGAGAAAGTTGGAAGGAGGGAAGAGATATGGAAGCAAGCATCACAATGGAGAACAGGGCTTTCTGGAGCAGCAGTAAAAATACTGCTCATGAACAAATTTATTCAGGCAAGTTACACTTCTGTCAACTTCATTTCAGTATGGATAAGAGCTTCCTGCTAAAAGGCTCTCTTCTCTTCCCTCAAAAGCGATCAGTTCTCAGAGCTGATGTCATGCTTCATAAGGAAAACATGAGGGGCAGGACCTCATCTTATACAGAGAGAAGACAATTTGGTACGAGATAGAGAATGGGAACCTTTTCACTCCCAAGTACAAGCCAGATGTGAAATTGTGTTTTCTCCCCCAGAAAGGAGGCAGATTTGGGAAATAGTCATTCTAAACACACACACACAAACACACACATGAAGTCACAGGTACATATATCTAGAGAAAAGTTACCAGAACGAGCATCTGTTTTTAAAAGATTGTGACATACATATAGCATATTTTCATTTGCTGATTTGGGGTATAATCCTACTTTAGGATTTGCAAAGAAGCTAGGTAGTATGACCTTGTATATCTATCACTGGTGTAGGGAATAATTCATTCAAAAGGTAGAATACAGAGAGAGAGAGAGAGAGAGAGAGAGAGAGAGAGAGACTATGTTCTCTTAAAGGTCATGAAGCAATCTGATATTTAAGGCATTCCACAGGCAGAATGTGTTCAGAAAATCCCATTCTTATGCAGATAGCTTCCCTGTGTGAATGCTAAGATTGTTGCTTTTACCTCTTATATACTTATTTATTTATTTGACCTGACCTATTGCAAACTACTGGTATCTCACTGATGTACAGTTGCTTACCAGTTGAAGGCAGATGCTTTAATCAATTGTTTCAAAATTATTGTAATTTTTAAATAAGATAATTGCTTTTTTTAGTTCTATACTGCTTTGAATTTGATACATGGGAAGTAGTATTAACTATATGGTGTATTAAATGGCAAGTAAACAGTTGAAGATAAGCCCCTTCCCTCCAAAAAAACCTCTTCCAACTTTGGCCAGAATGAGACCAAGATGCATCACTATTTCATGCAATAAAAACTGAGTAGGAAGACAGCTGGCCTTCATCTGACTTCTAAGTAGAAGGATCTGAAGAGTTCCTAAGTGCACCAAAGTAAGGACCTACCTGTGTTGACAGTAGAAGATCAAAATTTTGGGGAAAAAAAGAATAATTAAAAAAAGCCCTTGAATTAGAACAACCTAGGGATTAGGAGGAGGAGAAGTGCTGGTTATCACTACCTTTGGACACCTCACTTGCTTTGTTAGAATTTAATAATCATAAATTCACATTCCTAACAGACCTGTTATCTCAGCACTCAGAATTCTGGAATCTGTTTTGCACTGATGATTATTCTTATATATGTTTTGATTTCTTAACTTTCTTTAGCCCTTATGTGTGATCTTCTGGCATTTGACGTCTGATCTGTTGAGGTTTTCCTACTAACGATTAAGACTGCTATTGTACCTAATCATTTTGGCCTGGTGAAGAGGTTGTATTTGATTGTCTCCTCGCACGTGCTTCATGCAAATTGCCTGGGGGGAGGAAACCTGCCCGGATTTGTTTCTTACTTCCTCTTTTTCTCTCTGCCGATACGTAGCAAGCCAGGAGAGCTAAGTCCTTTAAATATGTTTTGCTTTTTGTAAATAAATTATTTTTATAGATATGCCTGGTGTGTGTGACTTTTCTGATCTCTCCTGGGCTAAAGGCTTTCCCAGCATTCTGCCAACAGGTTATGTGCCCAGTGAGCAACCCAGTAAAACAAAGAGAGATCAGCTCCACACCTCATGCACAATTTAAAGGCAGGTAGCAAAGACCTGTGAAGATTTTCTTGGAGCCACCTGGAGATTTTCCAGCACCTGCCAGTCTACAGGACAAAGAAGCTAGCTGAGGTGACTTGCAAAAGAAGGAAGAAGCCATGGCTACCTCCCAGCCCTCAGCGATGCCTCTGGAGCGCCTATCAGAGACCAACTATTTGAATTGGGCCCTGAAGTTGGAGATGTATCTTCGCAAAGAGAATCTTTGGCTGCCAATTGGTGAGCAAACCCCCCAAAATCCCAGTGCTGAATGGCTGAGACAGGATGAGCAGGCTAGAGCCACCATTACCTTGGGAGTTGAGGACAATCAGCTAGTCCACGTGAGAGGCATGCAGTCTGCAAAGCAACTTTGGGATGCTTTGAGAGACTTATATGTAAAGGCAACAGCAGGGAGTAAAGTTACTCTGATGAAAAAGCTGTACAGAGCCTACCTTGCAGAAGGACATAGCCTTCCTGAGCACCTGCATTATATTCAGCAGCTGTTTGTTGAGTTGCAGGAGAGGGGAATGGAATTTACACTTCTCACAAAATCATATATTCTCCTGTCCTCACTAAATGCAATGTGGGACACGCTGATTTGTACCCTGGAGGCTATGCCTGAAGCAGACCTCACCCCATCGTATGTTACACAGCGCTTACTTGCTGAATGGGAGAAGAGAGAGGAAAGATCCCCCCCATCTCTTCTGGAAAGCTGCAACACCAGAAAACAAGGGAAAAGAAGGGAAAGGAACCTGAGGCCACAGCGCTAGCCAGCCAGCAATGCTTCACTTGTGGTTCAGCTGGACATTTGCAAAGAGACTGTGCCATGAGACCCAAGAGTAGAAAGACAGAGAAGAACAACACAAGGGCAACACAGAAGAAGACTCTTCAGACAACCCAAATTTCACAGATTGCTGAGAAGGGTAATTCTGATGTATGGGTGTTAGATTCTGGGGCCAGTTGTCATTTATGTAATTGTAAAAGCTCTTTTGTGTCACTGTCTAAAACTGAAAGACAAAGTGTATCTTTGGCTGATGGGTCTGTGACCAAAATTATGGGACAAGGTGACTTGTATTTATCCTGCTTAGGAGAAACTGTAAAAGGTGTGTTGTATGTGCCAAATTTACAATCAAACCTTTTATCTGTGGCACAATTGGCTGCAACAGGGTATATCATAACATTTAAGAAAAATGGTTGTGAGATACGTAAAAATGGGAGATTGTGTGCTACTGGTATGTTAAAAGACTCCTTGTACATTGTGCAAAATGCAAGGAAGCCAAGCTACAAGGCTGCAGTTGGCGACATGCCATATCATGACCAATGTGTACACCTGATGCACAGGAGATTTGGTCATGCTAATTTCAAATATATAGCACAAATGCCACAGCTGTGTGCTGACCTAAAGATAAAACCCTGTGATAAATACTTAGATTGTGTAGTTTGCAAAGAATGCAAAACACTAAAAGCTCCTGTGAGTAAGCACAGTGACAGAGTTACAACTAGACCTTTGGAAATTGTACACTCTGACATTATTGGTCCTTTTGCTCCAAGTCTTGGACAAGCAAGGTATGCAATGACCATCATTGATGATTTCTCAAGATACACATTTATCTACATCTTAAAACATAAAGATGAGGCATTTGAGAAATTTAAAAGTTTTGTGACATGGGCAAATGGAAAATTCCCTAGGCCTGTATCTGCACTCCAATGTGATAGAGGAGGAGAATACCTTTCTCACAAATTCAATAGGTTCCTAGTGGAAAAAGGGATAGAACAAATTCTTTCTAACCCTTACACCCCTCAGCAAAATGGTGTTGCTGAAAGAAAGGGCAGAACCTTGCAAAATGCGATGGAATGCATGTTAAAATATTCACGATTATGTTTTAGGTACTGGGGAGAAGCTTTATCGACTGCTTGTTATGTACAGAACAGGTTGTATAACTCTGTGATTCAGGACACTCCATTCCATTTGTTTTATGGTGTGAAACCAAAGGTAAACCATCTTAGAGTGTTTGGTAGCACTGCATGGGTTCACATTCCAAAACAGCAGAGAAGGAAAGGAGGCCCCACAACAAAGAACGCTATCTTTGTTGGCTATGAACAAAGCCAGAGGAGCTACAGGTTCATAATGGGAGAGAAATTAATAATTAGCAAAAGCACTTCTTTTGCTGAACAAAACTGGGGGAGATTAAATTCTAGCTCTCCAGTTGATCTGACCACCACAAGAGAACAGCAAGGACTTGCTGATGGTGATCTTTTGCCTGATGAGGACATTAAACCAGAAAAGCAAACTGAAGATCTGTCTGATGAGACAGATGCTTCTCAGGAAAGTGATAGGAGTCGAAATTTAAGCCCTATATCACCTCGCAGATCTCAGAGGAGTAATAAAGGCGTTCCTCCACCACATTTTCAGGCTGAAACAGTAAAGGCTTTTCACATATTCACAGGACCTGAGTCTTTAGAACAAGTGAATGCTTTACCACCTGAGATTGCACAAAATTGGCATTCTGCCATGCAACAGGAATTAGCATCCTTGAAAGAAAATAAAACATGGAAACTGGTAAATCTACCTCCCAATGAACGCTGTCTGGGTTGTAGGTGGGTTTTCAAACTGAAAAGGGATGCTGATGGCAAAATCCAAAAATATAAAGCAAGGTTAGTTGCAAAAGGGTTCACTCAAAGGAAAGATTTAGACTTTGACAAGACTTTTGCACCAGTTACTAAAGGTGAATCAATTAGATTACTGTTAAAAGTTGCTGCACTAAAAGGAATGTCAGTTAACCACTATGACATTCAAACTGCATTTCTCTATGGTGATTTAGACCACAAATTATACATGCAGCAACCCCCTGGCTATGAAAAAGGGGAGTTTCTAGTCTGTGAACTGCAGAAGTCAATCTATGGGTTAAAACAAGCTGCTAGATCCTGGAACCAAAAATTAGATGAAAAAAAAAAATGCAGAATTTTGGTTTTGAGAAAGAAAAAGCAGATCCCTGTGTATATATGAAGAAGGACAAACAAGGCTGTATGTATCTGTGCATTTATGTTGATGATTTGCTGCTGTTCACATCAACAGAAAAACAAAGGCTTGATTTTGAAGCCTGCATGAAAAGCCATTTCACATTAAAAAGCCTTGGAATTATAACCTAGGTTTGGAAAAACACAGGAAGAAGGATGGTAGCTTTCTGTTAAACCAAAGGGGAGATAATTGTAAAGTAATGTGAATGGAAAGACATATAAAGTTGTCAGAGAAGATTGGTTTGCATCTTAATCTATAGTGTAAAAAGGGGAGTGTCGAGGTTTTCCTACTAACGATTAAGACTGCTATTGTACCTAATCATTTTGGCCCGGTGAAGAGGTTGTATTTGATTGTCTCCTCGCACGTGCTTCATGCAAATTGCCTGGGCGGAGGAAACCTGCCCAGACTTGTTTCTTACTTCCTTTTTTTCTCTCTGCCGATATGTAGCAAGCCAGGAGAGCTAAGTCCATTAAATATGTTTTGCTTTTTGTAAATAAATTATTTTTATAGATATGCCTGGTGTGTGTGACTTTTCTGATCTCTCCTGGGCTAAAGGCTTTCCCAGCATTCTGCCAACATGATCACTTACTGATTTCCATGTATGCTTCCTGACTATAAAACTCAGGCAGATTGCCTTGGGTAAGGTGGAGTAGGGGATTGGAACAGGCAATGATGTTTAAGACCAGGCCAATTGCAAAGGTAGGGAAATGGAGATCAGAGGGGCTCTCTTCAATAAGCAACAGTTTCTAGGTTGAGATCAAATATGTAGGCTGTATTTAAGGATTATGGTACCAGTGCCCTGAGATGGTAAGAAACAGACTACTTTGAGGTTTATGAGCTCAAATTCAGGGCCCTTGGGGTGTGGTGATGCTGATTTAAGAAGGGTTCCTTCAGTGAAAAGGTCAACCACATACAATTGAAACTACATGTACATAGTACAGGGAAGAAAGTGCTTCATTTAATTGTTACATACAGTAAATTAACTGGTTTATTATACATGGATTGTAAAGTTTAATTAAAGTCATTGGTCTTGTTCACTCAATACCTATGTCTCATTTGTGTGTGTGTATGAATTTGTGTGTGTGTTGTAGTGCAGAGACTAAATGACTAAATTCAAGAAAATTGCCAGTGTCCCACAGCATATCTAACCTATTAACTAGAAAATTGTTCAATACTTCAAAATCAGAAATCCTTGCTGATAGGTAGTACATTATCCAGCAAATCCCCTCTCTGACATCCTCCAATTATAATGAGATTACAATTTTCTGTCTCATCAGTCAACAAGGCTTTTCATTGGCTAGTAACGTTGAGACTCATAGTTGCATCTTGAGATATAAAGTTGGAGAAAGCTTTATCAACAGAAGTTCATTATACCTGTCCTTCACCAAGCTGCAAAACATTTCTTTAACTCAAGCCATGCTGAAATTAAGATGGTCTAAATTGCTGCTGAAATTTACTGAATATAAATTGATCTGGATCTGGTCTGTGTGTAGCAAACTTTGAGGTTTTTGTGGCATTCTAAATAAAAATATGGGTTTCTTTTGCTAGAACAATTCTATTTGGCTAATGAGAAAATGAGAATTTCTGTCTTGCTACTTCAGATCCTAACCAGAATAATGAAAAGAGGAAGAACGACACTTCTACTTATTTTCTTCCTCTTACAAACTTTTGAGACAACTTTTCCCCCTACATATATTTAGCTGGGTTTCTATAAATACAGTAAAAAATCTCTGCCTTGCATGTTAAATGCGGGACTTATTCTTGTAAATAAGAACCTTATGGCAAATTAGAGATTTCATTCATTTCCATAATATTTGCAAGGTGTTTTACCACACTTGCTCAATTCTATTGTTCACCATGAGCTTAACAGGCTTTCACATCCAACTGACTGCCCTCAGTCTATGTTATTGGGTTAATCACAACAGATGAAAGGCAATATGATGCCTAAGACAAGGTGTATCAGATTCACTTTTCTCTTGACTACAATTTCTCCCATACAATTTGAAATGTCAATTAGACTGATACAGAACAATCACTGCCTTAATTGGATGAATTTAAATTGTACTTCATGGCTGCTAAGATCTCATTTAAACCTGGCTACAGGTTTATTGTAAAGGGGTTTTCTTTCTTTCTTTCTTTCTTTCTTTCTTTCTTTCTTTCTTTCTTTTTCTGAAAATGGCGGGCAAGACTAGAGAATAACTAGGGAATTAATTTGTGTACTAAAGTGTCACTTGCCTTTTAATTATACTGAAGCCAACATTTTCCACTCTCTAACTCTCTAAATTAGAAACTGAATACAAACTACCTCTCTAAATTACCACATTGAACAGAGATAATTATCATATGTAAACATACCTGTAAATGTACTTTTTCTTCCTTAATTATTGTACTTTAGAATTTAGATCTACTTCTATTGTGTTGGTTGAATGCTTATGTTCTGCTTGTTTTCTCTGTCATGCACAGACACAATATTTTGATACAAAACTTAAGTTTGCATGATGAAGTAAGAACTAGAAAGATGTAGCCTAAAAAACCAGAATACTGTGTAGATCAGAACTGAATTTTTCATTATATTCACAACATTCTATAACTTTCAAAGGTCTTGGAAAATGCAACTCAACTTTCCAAGTCAAGGTGTTACATTGGATTGCTCTAACATCAACGTAGAATCATTCTACTTCATACAGACCTACTAAATATAAGACATACATAGGAAAGCATGATTTTAAAAAGTAAAGCATTTTATTAAGAAAACTAAACTGAACTAAAATCATTGGTTTGGATTTAGGCATAGGGTGAAATCCTAACCTTAGAAATTGTGTCAGCTTAGAGGAAACATTAGTCATTTTTGTTGTGTGAAAGAAATTTATGCTGCCCAGCCCAAAGGTCTGGCATAAAATTTGGCCAGGCTTAAAGTATTCTTAAAACATTGAAATCACTGAGAAGTCCAAACAAATAAGAACTCTCCATCACCCTCCACTGGAGACATTGTGGAATTTTGATTCAGCACAAATTCATCCAATTTAAAGTCAACTCAAGCAAGCTTTGGGGTTTGGGACTATTTTAGGACTGGGCTGCCTGATTGTAATCCTATATGTCCTAATATAGATTCTTTAAGACCACATAATTATATTTCTTTCTCCAAGGACTCTGAACTTGGAGGTGTAAATCCAGCAATTGATTCCCGCTCCTGGCCAGCCTTTGAGATTAGTTCTTTCTCATTTGGGAAACCTAAAAAAAAAAAAAAAACAGTATATGGTGAGACTAATCAGGAGGAGTAGGATTCCAATTAAATCCATGTTTCAAATATACATGTGCAGACCCATACAAACAAGGAGGCCAGTAGGAAAAGATGCACATGGTGTTCTTTACACCATTTCCATGCTTCAGTCCAGTGCTGAACTAATTTTGTGTAATTTGTATATAAATATTTGTGTGGTAAAATACATACACTTACAAAGTGGTGTGTATAATGAATGTACTAGGCAATGAAATACTCAGATTTGCCTGTCCCTAGAGGTAAGTGAGGGCAAAGGACAGGGCTGCAACAAGGGTCTGTGTCACCGGGGGCAAACATGGATTCCACACCCATTTTGGCACCCCCCACACACTCATTTTGGTGCCCCCTAGCATGGCACCCAGGGCACATGCTCTGCTTGCCCCCCTGCCCTAGTTGTGGCCCTGCAAAGGATTTCAAGGCTGCACAAAAACCAATGGATGTTAGGCAATCAATGCTGAGTTGAAACCAATTAAATAGACATAGAAAAATCTAGGAATTTCTGCTAAGCAGTTTATTATAGAAACGCTAAGAAGCCATCACCAGGAATTCCAGTGAATTCTAGGATTTCTAGGATCAAAAGTGAATCTTATTTATCATGAAATCAAAGTTCATACTTTTGTGTCTTGTTCTCCCACTCAAATTATGCAGTATGCTGGATAGCTCTTTCTTTTGGGCAAGAGGCCCAGTTTCCAGCTCTTTCTGGTTTTGACAACAGACAGATTTCATATTAGATTGTTTTTCTTTTGACTGTGTGAGAACTAGCCCTCACTTTGGGATTGGAACAAGTGTACTGTCAGTGGGTCTTGTATAGGGCATCCTCTCAATGATCATGCCCTTCATTTGTTGCATAACAAATAGAAAAAAATAATCGTATTTTGAAATTATTACCAGAATTCAGAAGACATTTATATGACAATATATAATCCTGTATTAATGTTGGTGTGGTTGCATGTCTATTGTCAGTAAATTCTCTGCACTAGAATCAGAGCAAGATGGCATACAGAATAAGCATATGCAAGGAGAATTTACTATCACTAGGTGCTCTGTAAACTGGTAATTCAATGAAACATTTGGGTTTTATGTTGATATTTACTGCCAGCACAGATGCAAACCACACAGATCAGTATGCAGATTTCAGGCACCTCATTTGCCAGCAGTAAATCAGAGAAAGTCTTGTATTGTAAGACTCAAACATAAACAGTGGCATTTGGTGAAAAGATCTCAGCGAGGAATGGAACAATGTCCTCCAGCTAGGTTTATAACTGGACTGGAGAAATGAATTATATTAAATAGATCTTGAGCATTTTGGAATTGAAGGCAAGAAGGCGCTTTGGAGTGTGTGGGCATTGCCTACAACTCCTTAAATCAAATACAGCTTTTCATGGGGTAAGACTGCAGATGCAAAGGGTGGCCTTAGAAAAAAGAAAAGGGGGGGGATCCTAGAAAAAGAAGATGCTTTAAGGAGTTACAGACATAACTTCTCCCACATAGTCCAAAAGATCTTTTTGTCTTCAACGCTAAAGTGCTGCATTGCCCATCCTGTCATCTAGACCATGACACCTGATTTATAGCTGGAACAGGATACTGAGTGTACCAGCTAAATTAAATAGGCACAACTCATAAAGATAGTAATGCTATACATTTGTAATGCATTCATGTGGAAGATGATGAAAGAGAGGAAATGGCAATACCTAAGAAAGATTGGAGGAAGGCTGAGGAAGGAATGAAAAGGAGAGGAGACATTAATAATCAGGACTTAAAAGCAAGCCTATTAGTAGCTTATTATACAAACATCAGCTCAGTCTGGGTGGCAAAAAACCTGGAAAAACTCATTCAAAGATTCCACCTTAATGAACTCACTATAAATCAGGGTAGGAAAACAATTCCTTATGTTTTCTTATGTGTACTTACCCCCAGATTAGCATTAAAAATGCCTTACTGAACTCTGTGTAGTTCTTCCATCCTTGATTTTGTCCAGCTGTCTGGGGCTTGACAATACCACTTCAGCATCACAAACATTGTTAAACAACCAGGAACATTGAATAGTAAATACACAGAGCCCTCTGCCTGTCCTAACAATCAGCTCATTTTGCTGCCAAACATATTGGAATATTTAAATTTTAAGCATTTTTATTTTATAAGGAAAGTTGCTAATTTTGGTAAGAAGAGGGGGAAAAAAACTGTCAACATTATGGTCCAGCCCACGCTGAACCCATGAAGTGCTTCAACTGATGGACCTCTTTCAGTTTCAGCTGGGAGAGACCTGCCCAGACATTGGACTACAGCCCAACCACACTGCCTCTGTCATTCTGCATGCATTCCTCATTTATTCTGTACTAACAAAACTGTTTTCAGAGGCAACCATATGTATCAAAGTAGTTAAGTAATCCAGATGTTAGTAAGCACTTTTATTCCAAATTGTGTAAGACTTCAAAGGTAAGCACACTAGCCTTTGAACCATGCTCAGAAAAGGAGAACAGATCTTGAACTGGAATGATTGAGCATTTGACCAGTTGCTGTCCTTACAAACAGCAAATAGTTCTTCCATATACATAGGAGTACAATGTTTTGTATCAGGTTCCCCCACCCCCACCCATTTGCCATCAAAAAGTTATTCAAATTAATATTCTTAGTTCTGTATGTAGTTTCTAATCATTGGCATCTTCCTATTGATTCTTCTATTTCAGACATCCATTGATCTTGAGAGCTTTGTGTGATGATTCTAAATCCTAAAGATTAGAAGCAAGGGGTGAAGCAGAAATATTTAATGAATGTAGTTCAAGCAAGGACAAATGTCTGAAGACAATAAAGGAAGTGGGGAAGCTCTCAAAAATCTAAACAGTCTCAGAATTACAAAAGTGTCTAGGGATGTCTATGAATTAAGTATAGATCACCATCTCAGAGTAACCTTTGATAGTTCTCATTAAAACTGCAACAGCAGAATCTGTTAAGTGTCTCTGGAGAGATATTATATGTAAATGCAGAAATTAAAAAAAATGAATATTGAATGATCCTATTGAGAAATTAGGGCTATTCAGTGGTGTTAATAGCAGTGGAATATCTGATCTATGTTTTTTCATCTGTTTTCTAAAAAGGAAAATGAACATTCAAGTGTAATTTATAACTTTTGTGGAGCAAATCCAAACTATACCAATTTTGCATAATGCTACACATGCAAATTTATAGTAGGCTTTACAGTATAATGAATACAGTCCTTGATATGAAGAGTTTTATTCTTTCTACTCATCACAATTGTGTCTTGAAAGGGGACACAAATTGTGCTTAGTTTCATATGTTCAAAAACTGATGTTTTTTTTTTTTTTCTTTCTTTAATTTTCAGAGCAAACCAATAGCGATCCGCCCATGATCAAACTGTTTCTCTGTTTAGGTAAGGAAATATTTCTGAAATGATGACCCAACAGGTCATGACTTGTCTAGCATTCCCTTCAAAGAGAAACCCTATGAAGTAGGCTGAGCTGAGACAGAGGGGCTGGCCCGAATCATTCAGTATTATGGGTTCCTCTGGTTCTGTACAGAAGAGCATAAGAAGTGCCCTGAGGCCCCCTGGGCAATCTAGTCCAGCAATCTGCATTATGGAGGTCAGAAGTGAGGAAGGAGGGGACCCCTTCCAGGGGGAAAAATGCACACACAGTGTGGAAGATCTTGGGTGCCCAGCCAAGAAGATCAGACAGGACCCACTTTAGAGTTTCTGGAGTTTTTCCCTTACAGCCTGCTAGTTTTGCTCAGTTTGGCAAGATTGTGTTCATATGGTAGAAACAATAAAGACTAGAACTTCATTCCTGACTCAGAGTTGTTACTTCACCTTAACCCTGACAATCTGTTCTCACAGTGGCCAACAAACTGCTCAAGGAAGCTCACTAGTCCTCCAGCAGATGGCTTCAGAGGCAGTCCCACTGCCATCAAGGCTAAGAGCCATTGACTTCCATGAACCAGTCCAACCCCTTTTTGAAGCCAGCCAGACTGGTAGCCAGCATCACATCTTATGGTTGTGAATTCCAGAGTTTAATTACAAGTTGTGTAAAAGCAAAATATTTCAGTGTGTGTGTCCTGAGTTTTCCAGAATTCAGTTTCATTGGGTGAGCTCTAGTTCTAATATTTTGGGAGGATAAAATAGCTTTCCCTTTTCCATTTTATCAACACCAAGCATAATTTTATACCCTTCAATCATATTCACTCTCATTTGCCTCCTTTCTAGACTAAAAAGTCCCAGGATAAAGTGAACCACCTAAAAAGTCTTATCAGAATAAATAGTCAAATTATCTAAAAATTCCTTTCACCACTGACCAAGATCAGCTTGTAGCTGTCCACCTCTGGACCTGGACCTGGCAGTAAATCTCAGCTCTCCAAACATTTAACCCCTTCTTCATCAATTGTAGAA